>NC_090652.1:250469737-250794737 GCF_040937935.1 Hyperolius riggenbachi
CAAAAGGTGGTTATTACAGAGAAAAGACACTGGAGACACAAAAAGGACGGGAGCCCAATAGCGTGATACGTTTTAGTAAAGGTGTATAGAGTGGTGTAATAAAAACTACTCACAAAGGTGGGTTGCAGTGGGGCAAGCAACCGCAAGAAGCAGGTGGAGACCATAAACCCGACTCCACTTGGGGTGGTCCAGCCGGACCAGGTGGCGGTCGCTGTCTTAGGAAAAATCGACAGTTGTCTCCTGTGGTATAGACCACATGCAGTCTGTCCGAACCCCTCCAACAGGAAATGTCGGGGGTGTATAAGCACAATATGGGTGAAAAAGGCGCCCTGGTGTATATAAAATACTTTAAAAACATTATAAAAATTAAAGAAAGGGAGGTAGCTTACTTCAAATAACAAAATCTTTTTAACAATAAAAGATTTTAATCATTAAGCACAGGCAATGCGTTTTACGGGTCTAAGCCCATTTCCTCAGGCCAATAACAGTGCCAAATGGAAAAACCTCATTAGCATAGGGAGCCTCTACTCCTCTCTAGAGGCTCCCTATGCTAATGTGTTTTTTTCACTTGGCACTGTTATTTTCCAAAACAAGCAGGCTTAGGCTCGTGAAACGCGTTGCCTGTGCTTAAAAATTTAAATATTTTGTTGTTACAAAGATTTTGTTATTTGAGGTAAGCTACTTCCCTTTCTTTCGTTTTTATATGGTTTTCAAAGTATTTTATATACACCAGGGCGCCTCTTTTACCAATATTGTAATTACATAAGCAGTTAGGAACTTTGAGATGTCCTGTTCTGTTGCTATAGATTCAAACAAGGAGAGTTTGGTTTTTTTAGCCAATAACGAGTTATAACAGGTGGAGAGTGAAATGGAAGTTTCATATTTAAATTTATTTTAACGTTTAAACAAAGGGGGGATTTAAGTGAACAATCCATAGCTACTCCGCATGAATGACTGATTAGATGACTAAATAGTATTTGGCTGGAAGGAAACATCTGTGTTATGGTCTTTGAGAGGTCACCAGGCAATACGCTGATATTTTCCTGGTATCCTCGGTATTGCACTGACTGCACTGTGCAGCACGTGTGATGTATTCTGAGGTATTGTACTCTCTGTGACTATTCCCCATGCAGCTCTGCTGCTGGACTCTGCACACTTTGCCCTGTCAGTCTTGTAAACAAAGAAGCAGAAAATCTGGCTGAAATCAGTTGGGATTTTCGCTATCATACATAGCATGAAAAGATTTAAAGGTCGCTAAGGACAAGCAATTAAAGTGAGCCCAGTAGAGCCAATGATGCTGATACGTTCGGCAGTGCCCAGTCGGATTTGCCATGCTAGAGCTAAATTGCTTCTTCCTTATCTCTGTGCAACTGTGGCGTAGCAAATAAGGGATGCAAAGGTTGTGACTGCACCAGGGCCCCTGTATCTGAGGGATCCACATGGGGCCCCCTTCCAACCACTGAGTTACTTTAGTGGTAATGATCACCTCTACGTGTGAATAGTTGGGATCATTAATAGCTTCCGCTTTGCTAATTGAAATCTACACGTGTTTGGGACCCATTATCCCTGTTGGGGTGTAGATTTCAATTATCCTGCTGCATGTTCCCCCCCACTACCGTCGATTGCGCCACTCTCCCGCCTGCTGCAGCCCACTCAATCTGCTGTCGCTAAGGCAGCAGGGCTCCGTGTGCTGGTTAGGAGCCACTTTTTATTGGCTCCTGAACCTGTGATGACTGTGAGCCAATCACAGAGTGAGTGAGCTTCAGCGACGAGAGAGTGGCACGAACGACGAGAGCGACGGATCAGTGCAGCATGATGCCGGTGAGCCCCGTTTTTTTACCAGCAGTCTTGGGTCCTTAAAGCAGTAGGATTAGCCATACTATGCGAGGGAAAAAAACACAAATATAAGTAGATACATACTTGATCTACTTACATAGCACATGTATTGTACAGTCCACGTTTTGATTTCAGTGAATTTGATATAGTAAATTAAGAGAATTCTGTTCCTGGAGGGAACCATGTCTTTTGCCCACAGTTTAGGCTAAATCCTGATGTCATTTCTGCCCTTTACTTTATTCTTTTCTCCTCCAATCGCTGTGTCACCTCATCCTTGCTTGTAAATACAAGTGAGCAGGGGATCGTGTTTCAGATAAGCAGCTAGGCAGGGAAATAAACTGAAGAGGAGGAATATATTATAGATAAAAAGAACCCCCAGCATTCAACTGTTTGGCACTGACTACTAAAGGGCCAGTGCTCCTTAAGTATGTGATAACTCCAAATCATAACAGCAGAAAAAGTTTTGAAAGTTTTGAATGCAGGATTAGCATCTTTATCATTTAATACACTCAGACCAGTTGCTGTTAAAATTTGATTTTTATGGTGACAATCCCGCTTTAAGGGGCCAAAGACTGCTTGTTAAAAAACCATTCCTTTTCCTGTGCTTACACCTCTGTCATTCCCTGGAAAGCTGGTTTTGGTGATCCGTATCATGTGATTATTATTATTAATATACTATGCTTTGGAGGGTGGGGGCCATTTAAAATACCACTGAAGGTATATGGCTCTATATCTAAGACTCTGCATTACCGGGTCACCATGCTGAAGCGAGCCTGTACTTTCAGTGTTAAAGGATACCCGAAGTGACATGTGACATGATGAGATAGACATGTGTATGTACAGTGCCTAGCACTCAAATAACTATGCTGTGTTCCTTTTTCTTTCTCTGCCTGATAGAGTTAAATATCAGGTATGTAAGTGGCTGACTCAGTCCTGAATGATTCAGACAGGAAGTGACTACAGTGTGACCCTCACTGATAAGAAATTCCCCTTTTTACCTCTTTCTTGCTCTCAGAAGCCATTTTCTGCCAGGGAAGTGTTTTATAGTTGGAATTTCTTATCAGTGAGGGTCAGAGTCAGCCACTTACATACCTGATATTTAACTCTTTCAGGCAGAGAAATAAAAAAAGGAACACAGCATAGTTATCTGTGTGTTAGGCACTGTACATACACATGTCTATCTCATCATGTCACATGTCACTTCGGCTATCCTTTAAGAAAAGCGGCATGGCTTCAGATTATTGTAACTATCATTATTTTTAGGAATTTTGGAAACATAAAAAACCCTTCCAATACCAACTGTTCAGCATTCATTCTCTGCAGTACCACTTGTAGGATCCTGACAGGCGACGCTAATAGTGCGTGTGTATGCACCTCAAGGCAGGAGATTATACACATATATTTAAAAATAGCGCCATAAAATGATGGGCAATGCCAGTAATGAAATCTTGTTACTAATGTTAACGTTTTAGGAGATTTATTATATATGAATTACTTGCTCCTGGTGATCGTGTGTCTTCCACTTCATGGTTAGTTTGCAGGCATCCTGTAGCCAGCCAATCACCATACGGGGACTGAAGCCACATGGTGAATGGCTGGCTGCAGGACACCTTCAAACTAACCAGGAAGTGGAAGAGATGCGATTGCTGGGAGCCAGTAATCCTCTATAATAAAACCCGTGTCCCTGCTTGTGCTGCCTCTCTGTAGCTGGGTCTATGCTTTTTGCTACTGTGCATGTGCGCAGTATAGACCCAGCCTTACAGAGACAGGGGGCCAGTGAACCAGGCAGGCGTGTGAGGGGGTGGCCGGGTGTGCGCATGGCGGGTGCAAGAAACACAGATCCTAGAGCCCGTTTTTAAACTGGCTTGGGTCTGCTAGTGTATAATAAAGCCCTTGCCTACTCTCACACTGAATCCTCCCTCTACCTATGCCTACCCTTAACCACTGCACCCCAGCTGCCTAACCTTAACCACTCCACCCCAAAGCCTAGCCTTAACCACTCCAACCCGCTGCCTAACCTTAACCACTCTACCCCACTGCCTGATATTAACCACTCTACTGCAATGCTTAACATTAACCACTCCACCCCACTGCCTAACCTTAACCACTCCACCCCTGCTGCCTAACCTTAACCACTGCACTCCAGCTGCCTAACCTTACCCACTTTACCCCAAAGCTTAGTCTTAACCACAACAACCCGCTGCCTAACCTTAACAACTCTACCCCCACTGCCTGATCTTAACCACTCTACCGCAATGCCTAACCTTAACCACTCCGCCCCGATGCCTAACCTTAACCACTCCACTCCACTGCCTAACCTTAACCACTCCACCCCGTTTTGTAACCTTAACTACCCCACCCCCACTGCCTAAACTTAACCACTCTACCCACTGTGCATAAGCTTAACCACTCTACCCCACTGCCTAATCTTAACTACTCCACCCTGCTGCATAACCTTTACCACCCCCCTCCACCTAAATTTAACTACCCTTTGCCTAACCTTAACCCACCCCCTGCCTAACCCCTAATTTAACTTCAGTGCTGCTAACAGCGGCTTTTACTATTGCAGCCTGCGATGGCACCAAGTTTATCGGCACTCGTCCTGTGCTATTTTTATCTGCTCCGGATTATATTGTCCCCTTTTCCTGGCATATAAACTGCATACAGACAATTTTTCCTGCTGACAGATTACAGATAATCCCTGTACAGATGTACTGATGGGCTCCCTGCCAAACAGCTTGCTTTGTTCTATGAGGACGGGGGGGGGGGGGGGGGGGGGAGGGAGAGGTAACCTCCTACTACAGCTTACAGATTTATATAGCAGGAGTCTGAGGATTTTTCACCAATATTGCTTTACAGACTCAGCAGCACTGGTTGGTGACACATATGACCCTTTCCGCTAGCCGTGTTTTGCAATTTGATTCTGATCGCGTGTAGATCTCAAAACACTGGGTTCTTTTAAAGCTAATAGAAAACGTACGGTAACGTTTCCATTAGGGCAAAACTCGGTTGTAGAAGCTGAGTGAAATCGCCATCACAGTGCGGAATGTCACAATGGAGACGAGCCCTAAAGAGTCTCTGCACTTCCAGTAGCATGCTTTTTTTTTCATCCTTGCCACACCCCTCATTTACTGGCCCCACCCCTTTCCTTTCCCTGGCTAGGTAGGCATTAACTTATATATACTTAGATACTTAAAATGAACCCAAGGTGTGAGACCTATGGAAGCTGCCATATTTATTTCCTTTTAAACAATACCAGTTGCTTGGCAGTCCTGCTGATCTTTCTGTTCAGTAGGGTCTATTTCACACTCCTGAAATAATCATGCATCTAATCTTGTCAGATTTGTCATAGACATCTGATCGGCATGCTTGTTCAGGGACTATGTCTTAAAGGACAACAGAAGCCAGAGGGATATGGAGGCTGCCATATTTATTTCCTTTTAAGCAATACAGTTACCTAGCTATCCTGCTGATCCTTTGCCTCTAATACTTTTAGCCATAGACCCTGAACAAGCATGCAGCAGATCAGGTGTTTCTGACGTTCCATTTTCTCATTGCTCCCAATGCAGCGCTTCAGCTTCCAGTTCCATTTTGCTGGGTTAGGCGGTCCCGGAAAAATTGGTGCTGAAGGAAACTTGCGGTCTGCTCAGTGGATCGTGCGGAACGGATCCTTTTGAATGGATAGGATGTGAATGGATTCGTAGGTTAACATTGTATCCATTCGCTTCCGTTCCAATCCATGAACGGACTGTTTTTAGAGCTAATGTGAACTGGGCTTCAGAGGCAGAGGACAGCAGGACAGCCAGGCAATGTGCAGTATTTAAGAGGAAATAATCATGTCAGCCTCCATATCCCTCTCACCTTGGGTTCCATTTAACATAACGCAATAGAGCCCTGTTATTGATAGCAGGCAGCACTGCTGAGGCGGTATTGCTGCATATAGCATGTGGCCCTTCCCACTGCTTAGTCATATAGCAGTCCACCGAGTCGCATTAATGCAGGTAGCAGTAGATAGCAGATCACATTCTGGTGACAGCACTTTACAACCCTACATATGTTTAGCTTTCAGATTGTTTCCCAGTGAGTATCTTCCTACAGTAGTGTGCAAGGCTTGGGAAATACGGTACATCAGGGATTTTCTGACACTGTCTTGTAGAAACTTCTACTCTTTACAGGGATGTGAAATAAAGAAGGTGACAGGATTGGCATTCTAGATTAATAAAGAGTCCAGAAATCAATGTTAGCCTTGGCTCCTCTGACCTGACAGATCAGTGCTCAGACACGTTTATCTCAAGGATTATAATCGCTTCCATTTATCACTGCAGCCCTATCTCTGCTCTCTTCCTGCTGAGCTTCTGAGAGCTTGTCAGAGCAGTAACAGCATACATTGTGCTCACTTTGTCGGTGAGCTTCTATGGGGAAAAAAGAAAGGGTGAATCAGATTTTGGCTCAGATGACAAAATGTGGGGCTGGGTTCAGGGGCTGTTCTAAGTTGTGCATCCAAGTGCATATGTCTTAGCGGGTGATGTCAGCACTGCACATACAGCTTTTAAGCACTTTAGATGTGATTTTTGGACAGTTTAGGTTAATTTAGCTGCAGGACAGGTCTTGTTTTTGGATTATGCATGTAACGCACAGATATGTGGCCGGACTAAACATCTGTGGTGTGGCAATATGGGATGCAGAGGTTGCATATGCCCACTAGGGGTGCCCTACTTCAAGTGCTGTAATAGGTTTTCATTGGTGCTTTGTTGTAAAGAGTAAATGTCGGGCATAAAATAAAAAATCAGTTCTTTATTTTTCTCTCGTAAACGAGTTATAAGGATGCTAACCAGGCAATCCAAAAGTTAAAAATCAGTCTTATTTTTCTTCTCCATAAAACATCATTCCCCAGTTTCCCTGGCTCTTATTTGGTACATCTGCCGCACAAACGAAGTTGCAGGGCATGCTGGGTTTTCTTTTTTTCTTCTTTACTTTCCCCTCAGACTTAACTAATGCAGCCTGATTGGCTGAAGCCTTTTTCCCTCCTGTTTTTCCCTCCCACACCTCTGTTCCTCTCTGATTGGCCAATATTTCTCATGCTAAGAAGCTGCAGAGTCACACAATGACAATGTACTTACTATTGCAGAGCTGGGTGGGAGTGTCTGAAGACTGGGAGGAGGACGGGCAATGCATACACAATTAGGCAGAGGAGAGTAAGGGAGGAAATGATGTCAGGATTGGCTTCAAGATAAACATAGAAAAATAACTAAAATCAACATGTGGACAACACAATACATATGTTATGTAAGTGGAGCAAGTATTATCTAATTATATGTGTTTTTTTCTGAGATAGTATGGCTGACAGCTCCACTTTAATAGCAGTAATCGCTAACAAAACCTTTCCCTGCTTACAGCTCTCACGCTGCCCAGCTGCCGAAGGAGTCCAAAAACTCCAAAAACTGGAGTAAGCAGTTTATAAGTAAATCTTAGGCCTTTTTACTGTTGCTCTTGGCTTCCATAGGCTATGGCTGACATGTCTTAGCCCCTCCAATGTGATTATTATTATCTTTATCTTTTTTAGTATTTTTATAGCGCCAACATCTTCCACAGCCCTGTACAGTGTATATTATCTTGTCACTTAACTGTCCCTCAGAGGGGCTCACAATCTAATCCCTACCATAGTCCTATATATGTATTGTGTAGTGTATGTATCATGGTCTAGGGCCAATTTTTCGGTGGAAGCCAATTAAATTCTCTGTATAGTTTGGGGATGTGGGAAGAAACCAAAGTGCCTGGAGGAAACCCATGCAGACATGGGGAAAACTGTGAAGATAGTGCCTGGCTGGGATTTGAACCAGGGACGCGGTGCTAAAAGGTGGGGGTGCTAAGCACTACACCACTGTGCAGTGATTGCAGTAGCAGCAAATTAAAATCTCTAAATTTTAACCATTCCCCTGCTAGGTCTCGATTTGACTCAGGTAGAACTAAGACTTTCAACCTAATATTAAATACTTGTAAAAATCCAGTCCAGATTTGCTAAATCATCCACTGTAATCTCTACTATTCTCCAACTTTAGTAATTCATCCCCACTGCCTCTCATGAGAAGCCTTTTTTTTTTTTTTTTTTTTACCCAATTTAGTGAAAATCCCTTTGAAACGTTTTAGATGACACTGGCTATATACAGTATGTCTGCATTTTATTATAATTTGCATTTGATTACCATGATTGGAGTGTAAAGGTCACGCACATGAGTAATTTCTTGCTGGCAACAGATGGCTAGCTGGGCATCAGTAAAATACAGTGCTTTGTGTACACATGTGCTTATTGTAAATGCTGAAGATAAAGGGGCCCGTACACTGGTCGATTTCAGCCATCATTCGTTCGATTCGTTCGATTGATTCTATAGAAATCAAAATAGATCAGAAATTGATTCTTTCAAATCTATCGATTGATTTTGTGGCCGATTTCGAGGGATTTGATCTATCTGACAGGATGGAAGATATAGGTCGATCTGCTGCTGGCAGCAGATTGATGGCCCATAGAGTTGAATTGGATCTAATGGTCCAATAATGCATTTAGATAGTGTGAGAAAACGCGGAAAAGCCGCCGCGTGTGCTCAGAACAAGGCTGCTGATTCCGCATCCAACGCGGCGGTTTGCACGCGTAGGCCTACATCTGCCAGTATGGCTGAACGCGGAGAAACCGCCGCATGCCCTGATAGCGGTGCGGCTGGTTCCGCGTCCAGCGCGGCGGGTGGTACGCAAGACATGTCTGGTGTGGCTGGGACTGATAGTCCACACAGGTTCAGAAGGATGCGCGCGCGTGCTGAGAGGCAGAACTTTTATGACAGCCAGAAGGGGGTCAGCTGACCAAGCCGGTCAGCTGACCAAGCCGGTCAGCTGACGATTAAACCAGTTCCCATTGGTCCAGCACTTAGGGGAGGCGCTGGAGAGCGCTGGGCTATATATACTGGGTGCTGGTCATTCGCTGGTTGTCTGCCGTTGCGATCACTACGTGGAAGCACTCAGACCTTATTGTCAGAATCTGTGTTATCATTCTGTTATACTTCAGACTAGTTCCAGGGTGTTGATGATCAAGGACCTCACACCCAAGATTAGGGACTTGTGTTATCATTCTGTTATACTTCAGACTAGTTCCAGGGTGTTGATGAACAAGGACCTCACACCCAAGATTAGGGACTTGTGTTATCATTCTGTTATACTTCAGACTAGTTCCAGGGTGTTGATGATCACGGACCTCACACCCAAGACTAGGCATTGTTTATTATCTGTTATGACTTTCTGCTTTCCTGACCACTCTTCTGTTCACTGATTCGATACTTCGCTATATCTGATACTCTCTTGCCAAACCCTGCTTGCCTTAGGATTACCGAATCAGTCTCCTGTCTTTGTACTTTGTATGTCCGTGTGTTGCCGACCTTGCTTGTCCGACCTTGAGAGCTATCTCCTCAGTTAAGAGATAGTTCACAGATCAGTCAGTGACATCCTTCTATTGGTGTCACTCCCGCTCTGGTCCTTTCCTCTCCCAGTCTGACTCCTCCCTGCGGGAAATTCTCATACTCTAGCAGTATTCCTGACTGCCTTGTACCTGTCCTCCTGATATTGTTCTCAAAGTATTACTGTTGCACCAAACACTCATATCTCTCAGGTGTCCAGAGGTTAGTAATATATCTGATTATCGGTGATACTGCAGATCATCAATAATCAGGTATATATCTGTATTTTTGGTGATACTGCAGATCACCAATAATCAGATCCTCTCTGTGTTACACCGATCGTTACAGATAGATTTCCAATAGATTTCATTCTGAACATCAGATTCCTGTCAGATTCGACTTGACAGGCATCTGACAGAAATCTATCTGATGGTCAAATCTGCTGCAAATCTACAGTATAAGTGTATGGCCACCTTAAGACAAACTTGTTTAACAAACTTGGTTTAGAAAACAGAAATGTACAAAACTACACAATAGACCAACACAATGACAAAACTGAATTGCAGGAACTCATGGAAAAGTATACAATCAAATGCGTAGACACTACTTATCTTATGAAAATGGCTGTCTTTCACTGACTGTGGTTAAAGGCCTGTACAGACACTTGAACTAAGTCAGCTGTGGCGGCTGATAATGACCGCCACAGCCAATAATCAGGCGTATTTACGGCAGCCAGCGACCCCCGAAGCCTGACCTGTGAACGATCCGCTGGGCGGATCTACTCAACCCCAGCAACGCCAATCCCATTGTTCATGCCGCTCCCCCACCCACCACGTGATGTCACACACACGCGCCCCTCGTCCTCCCCCTGCATAAATGTAAACAGGCTCTATCACAGACCATCGGTTTCAATGGAAAGTCCATCTAACAGCGATGTGGGGGTCAATGCCAAGCATTTCGCATCGCTCCGCATTGTTTCAATGGGTAGAATCGTTTTTATTATTATTCATAGGACTAAATCTTTGTCCTGTATAAATGTATTACAAGTGTTCTGTATTTCGACCTTTCAATATCCGAGAAGTAAAACGTATTTTGGATGAAAACAGCAGCCAGAGAACACGAGATCATTCTCCGGAGCACGATTATTAGAAAAGTCATCATCACAAAGCCGGAGTGTGGATTTTAAAAAGAGGCTAATACAGTAATGGAATGTAATAGATGGAGGGTTATCGTGCATATAAAAAGGCCATCAATCAAGTGGGACCTGAGCTATTATAGTCCGTACAAAAGGCCATGCTATGTGGGCTGAGTGTTCCTTATCAACTTTCATACTCCGTGTTTATATTACAGCTGGAATTTCTTCAGGAGCATTTTACATTCAGTTAAAACACTGAATACGTTCTGCAGATTTTCTTTTGAATCCTTAGAGGCAGCCTTACATAACGCTTGCTATTTTTACCATTCTTTCTACCTTGCCCGGCTCAGGCGAAATAACAAGAGCTGTGCAGCCTAATGTATGGCGTAAAGGACAGACAGGATCATCCTGCAGAGGCGTGAGTGGAAGTCACGGTGAAACGCCTGTCTGCCTCCTCTGCCCCTTATTCAATTCACTTTTTCTGGAAAGTTTTTCCCTAGGAGATACTTTTTTTCATCTTCTGTTGAAAGCCATCCTGAAGCAAATTTAATAAAGATAACAGGTTCTTATCTATGGAGAGAGAAGGCGCTGGGTCCTATAGAGCCCCTCCATGGACTCCCACTTGTTCAAATCTCCAGCCAGGGAGGCTTTGGAAGTCTTCGGAAGCTTGAGTGCTCCGAAGATAGGGTGGGGGGTCCATACTGCACATGCGCAAGAAAGAGAGCGCACTCACACAGACGCAGTACGAAGTCGCCCATCTTCGCAAGCACTGCGGCGCATGATAAATATCATAATTAAGTGGCGCAGAAACTGGTAGAGGGTGGGTTTAGCAGCAAAGGTTTCACTAATATCGGTGAATATTGCAGCAGGGGCGGTCAGGTTTAGACATCGGTAAAGGGAGACTTACTGTGAGAATAGGGTTGGGGTTAGTAATAGTAAAATACAGGTAAAAATGAACGATTTTCTGCTATTATATTACCCATTGCCCAGTAGTAGAATATTGGTAGTTTTACAGATGTTGTACTTGCAGATTTCCCCAGCGCCCAAATTACCGCAGCGCCAAATTACCGCAGTGTGCCTTCAGACTTACTATGAGGGAGGAAGCATGCATCAATAATAAAGAATAATAATAAAACTAGCACTTATATAGCCCCTTGCTCCTATTAGACTCAAAGCGCTTGAGAGTTGCAGCCACTAGGGGCAAGCTCAATTGGCCACTCTACAGTGTAAAGGAGTCTTGCCTAAGGACTCTTTACTGAAAAGGTACAGTCAAGGTTGAAACCCTGTAAGACAAAAGTAGGAGAGAAACCGAGATCTCTGATATCTGATTAGGATAGGACAATATAAATGAATCTTTAGAAATACTCACAAATGGGGCTTACCTACAAGGTGATCACTGTAAGGCCAGTTGGGTATCATAAACCTGTCCTCAGGCAGGTAAAATTGCTGCTCTCTGTAGTAGGGAGATGGAGGTGCCAATTAGAATAAAAAAATCCTTAAAAGGAGGTAGTGATGGACTCACCCCCAGGTAGTTCTAAACTAGTTCTTTAGAGAAAACAGCAACAACAGTAACTCCAAGAGTGATGCATTTCGTGGTTGTACCCGCTTCCTCAGGCCAAAATATTGTGGAACATCTAGGAGGCATTAAAAGCAGAATGCTCAAGAGTCCATAAATTACAGTACAATCACCAATCAGTAAATGAACATAAAAACATTGTGGTGACCAGCTTAAAATAACATAATTGTCACATTAGTATCTATATGGCTATGTTTCTGTCTCAAAGACACCGAAAACATATATATGATGTAAGTAAATCGTAAATCATCAAAAATCCAATACAAAATAGAATCACAGAGATATTGCTAATTAAAAATAAATACTGTATATACTCGAGTTTAAGCCTCGTTTTTGGGACAAAAAAGTGACCCAAAAGTGGAGGTCTCTGCTTATACTCGAGTCAGTACTCTTTAAGGTAATCCCCACAGTGCCCCCACTATATGCACAGTGGTGCATCATCTGAGGTAGACCACACACTTGACATTTCCATGGCAGGTCCCAGCTAACCTCATCTTGAGTTGTAGCCGTGGAAGGCATACAGGGACAGTGTCTACTGAATACTGAGAATCCTTGCATTCCTATATCACGTTTTAGATGCATGACCATGTGGCTCTGCATTCCTTGCTTTATCTTTATGCCAGCTTAAACTTTGCAACATGAGTTCTTTGCATGTTCATCTTCATTGTAGGCCTATGTTCTGGCTTATTATTGCAATTTGCTGAAGTTATGCTGCTTTTCTAATATATGGTTGTAGTTGGCCAAGGTTGTGAGTGGTGTTCTGGTTGTGGTTTTTGCCAGCCCCAGCTTATATTAGGATCAAACATTTTCCCATTTTTTTTTATGTAAAAGTTGGGGGGTCGGCTTATACTAACTAGAGTATATACGGTACTGTATAATTATCTGTTTACTTAAACTATTAGTCATAGCGGTTCAGAGGTCAGAGGCGGGGCCTTTAAACAGTACACACAGCCACTATTTTTTTTCTTTTCTCATTTTAGTATAAAACCATTTTTGAGCATAACTAATTTAAGATAAAGTTCTATTACTTCTATACATAAAACAAAACTGTGCTTGAACTTATGCTTTAACCCTCCTGGCGGTATGAAAACTTCCGCCAGGAGGCAGAGCAGCAGTTTTTTTATTTTTTTTTTAATTTTAAATCATGTAGCGAGCCCAGGGCCCACAAGCATATAATCTGAGAGAACCCAGCAAAAGGTGCAATGCACCTGTAGAGGGTAATTCCTGCCGGCAGATGGAGCCGTGGAGTGCAGAGGAACAGATCCTCTGCACAGCCACAGATGCCAGGTAGGAATTGTACGAGGGAAACCAAGTGAGAACGCAATCGCAAGAGATGCAATTGCCAATGAGAATGAGCACAGGGACAGAATGTAGGTGTGTGCACCAATCTAGTCGCCAACCCGCGATGGTGAACACACAACAGCAGAAACAAAGTAGGAACGCAATCGCGAGAGAAGCGATTGCCAGCAGTGACACAAGACTGAGTAAGACAGAGCACGAGAGTAGCAAAGGCACAGCAAACAACAATGAGAAGATAAGGTAAATAACAAACGCTAGCTAAACGTGAACACCTCACTCATTTGCAACAGCGAACGCGTTTACGGCGCGGTCTCCGCACGATAAGCGCAACAGAGACAAGCACGCCACCCTAACTAACCAATGCCACACAAACACGAAACAGAGAACGCGAACGCTTGCTTAACGGTTACCCCACCGAGCCTAGAGCAAGCGTTCGTATCAGACAAGACAGAGAGAAGGAGCAGCCAGCAGCAAGCGCAGCGCTGGCCTACACTCCCAGACAGAGTTCAGAAGGAACCACCGCTGCTACCGCTAGAGCAAGTGCGATCCAGACAAACAAACGAACAGAAACAGGAATAGGTCAGATAAGATCCACCGCTCTTCCACCAGAGCGAGTGCGATCTAGGTTCAGGGACAGGACAGGAGGGATCCACTGCTCTTTCCACCAGAGCGAGTGTGAACCAAGTAGGGAAACAGAGTTAGCAGGATCCACTGCTCTTTCCGCCAGAGCAAGTGTGATCCAAGTACAGAAACAGAGCTTAGTAGGATCCACTGCTCTTTCCGCCAGAGCAAGTGTGATCCAGGTTCTGGAGCAAACGATTCACCATCGCCAACCGCTGGCGACAGTGCAATCGCAAGGACAAACAGAAGACAGAACAGGCAATACAAATAATACAACCTGACTGTACAAGAGGGATGCCTAATGCAGTCCCCAGGAATACTCTAAGATAATCTTTAGCAAACAATAGCAAGGCTGACACTCCAAGAGTGTTTCAACAGTATCAAACCATGATGACCAGCAAAGGATTGTGGGATCACATGATATTTATGCTGCAAGCCTTCAAGGGAGGCGACTAGGCAATTTGCATAATCAGTATATGCAAATTTCTCGGCAGAGCAGGTCTGAAGCTTGCAAGGCAAAGACAGGTCTCTTATCCAGAGACCTGCACCCCACAGAGTCAAGGAATGGTCAAACAGCTGTCTGCCTGTGCAGCCAGCTGAGCGGATCATTACAACCCCCGGTTCAGTTAAGGTTCCCTTTAAAGATTTTTTTTTAAACAAGGTAAAAGTCACTATTAATAGGCATTTCACCAGTACAATAGCCGCAGAAATGAGCAAATCCAGTTAATCCATATAAATGTATTGATTCTTTAGCATCTTTCTATCACAGACCTGAGCTGCGGGCAGTGACAGCGAGGCTGTACACTGTGCAATAATCATTCATAATTGTCAGCTAATGCATGCAGCACTCCTAAAAGGACCTGTCATATTATCTCCTCTAAGGGGATTAGGAGGCCCATAAATATCACTGCTGTTTATCTTATACCTTTCTGCTCAGCTGGAACTCGCATCTCGGCTGTGAGGACCGAAGCTCTGTCCCATTATGAGTGTGGTCTCCCGAATCTCATCATGTTTGCTGCAACATTCGTGAATATATCCACTTTAGTGATTACTGATGATGGAAAAATATTACATTGTAAAAAATAGATATTAACACATTATAGTACTTCAAAGGATCATGGGATGTCGGAAATCGAATAAAAGGAAACACTGTTTCCATGATGTTAATAAGCCAGCTTGGTAAGTCAGTTCATTTTAATGTGTTTTAGAGTTGTGTGGGAAATAGAGCAGCTTAATATTTTTATTAGTGTGTGTTTATAAAACCTGTTTCTGTGTACAGATATTAAATACACACGAGAGACATCAATATGTAGATGCTGCTGTATCATTATACCTTTTTTTATTTAGTCTAACATTAACAGTATATTGATTATCATTGTGGTTAACTATTGTTGTTGTTGTTTTACTTGTTGCTGTTCTTAAACTCTTTATTCTTTAAACGTTTCCAGACGGCAGTGATTGAGATCTACGCCCTGTTTTGATGCTGTTATTCCTGCCAGGGCGTAGATTTTACCCTCACCACACCCCGCTTCTATTGCTCCTGACTATCGTGTCACTCTCTGCCCACCGCAGCTCACTCCCTATTTCATAGGCTCCTGACCTTGTCATCAATGTAAGCAACTTCCATTGACTTACATTGCTCACACGGTCAGGAGCCAATGAAAGCGGCTCCTGACCGGCTCACAGAGCTCTGCCGTCATAGAGACAGCAGAGTGGGTGGTCTAAGACAACAGGTGGACCACGGTAGTGGTGGGTATGTTTGGCGATACATCGTTATGCGCCAGTTTCTGGTATCACCGGTCTCTGGTCCTTAAAGGGGCAGAGACCGCTAGTACTGAGAGGTTAAGGCCAATTTCACACTAGCTGATTGCGTTCACAAACCCGATTTTATGCACACTTTATGACGCACAGCATGTGTGGTGGGAAATTGCGTTTTGGGGTGCGAATCCGTGGCACTAGTTAATTAACCCGATGGGAAATCACTTGCATCTGCGATTATATGTTCCTGAAATGCATTACATTGCAACGCACACTAGCACATTGCTTGTTGTGAAAGGTAAAATGAAAGTCGATTGGACTTTATTTTCACCTTGGAAATCATGCTTGATTGACGCGCCTCGAAACAGGCAAAATAATGCCTAGTGTGATAGGGTTGTAATATTCTACCAATGACATTATTAGAATTATTATCTTTTATATTTATGCGCCAGCAGATAACAATCTTGCATATTTTTTTTCTATAAGTATTTATAGAATGCCGACATATTACACAGCGTCGTACAGAATATATTGTCTTGTCACTAACTGTCCCTCAGAGGGGCTCACAATCTATTCCCTACTATAATCATATGTCTGTATGTATCGTGTAGTGCATGTATCATAGTCTAGGGCCAATGTAGGGGAAGCCAAATAACAAATCCGTATGTTTTTGGGATGTGGTAGGAAACCCACACAGACACGGGGAGAACATATAAACTCCTTGCAGATGTTAACCTGGCTGGTATTCAAACCGGGGACCCAGCGCTGCAAGGCGAGAGCGCTAACCACTACGCCACCGTGTTGCCCATACATAACAAGTTCAAACTATATGCATAACAGCACAGCACATATGCAGAACAAGTACAACCTATGACACAGAATGGTTACATACACACTTGAGATAAAAGTCTTTGAAAAAGAAAGGTTACAGACCAATTTTACCCCATGCCATGTAGTATGAGAGCCATACTCTACACAGTCTACTCTATTGAGCTGAACTCCCCATCAGATAAAAATCTTTGCAAGATCCTGCACACAAAGATGCTGTACACATTCAACAGATCAGTATCTGCAAGAGATCCGTTCTTGCAAAATGCATTCATAGTCTATGATATCTGCAGATCCTCATACACACCTTGTTTCTACCTCTTTACTTTTAAATGTTCATGTGTTATAATCCAGTGCTGATTCAGGTGATTGGACAAAAAAGTGAAGGTGGCTACACATGTTAGATTTTATTTTGATTCAATTCAAACAATCCGATCCAATGTTTCGATAGATTTGACACACACACACACACACGCACACGCACGCACACACACACACACACACACACACACACACACACACACACACACACACACACACACACACACACACACACACACACACACACACACACACACACACACACACACACACACACACACACACACACACACACACACACACACACACGTGTTCAAGATTGCTGTCATTTTGGGGGAAAAAAGATTGTAAATGGCCAAGCTGGTTGGGTAGAAAACCCTTCCTGCATGGTAACCTTTCACTAATCAACTGTTGATCATTTTGTATTTTCATGGAGATACATTTTCCACTGTGACATTTATCACCATATTTTATCTCTGTACATCTATCACTATCTCATGCCATCATTATAATTACCACTGAACATTTACCACAACTGCATTTACCACACTTAATTTTACTACAAACACTCAAACCAAGTACAATGCAGTTACATACTATGATCATTCTACAACGCCTCCCCCCCTCCCCAATTCTACAGTATATATATTATTTTCACACAGACCAATTTTACCCCCTTCCATGTAGTATGAGAGCCATACTCTACACAGTCTTTTCTATTGAGCTGAACTCCCCATCAGAAAAAAATCTTTGCAAGATGCTGTACAGACACAAAAGATCAGTGTCTGCAAAAGATCTGTTCCTGCCAAAGATCCGTTCCTGCAAATTGCATTCATAGTCTATGAAATCTGCAGATCATCATACACACCTTGTTTAACTGACATTCTACTGCAGATCAGACAATCATTTGCAGATCTGAAAATCCATCCTGGTGGATCTGATCTGCAGATGAATGTCTGTTAAACAAGGTGTGTATGATGATCTGCAGATATCATAGACTATGAATGCATTTTGCAGGAATGGATCTTTTGCAGGAACAGATCTTTTGCAGATACTGATCTTTTGAATGTCTACAGCATCTTTGTGTGCAGCATCTTTCAAAGATTTCTGTCTGATGTGGAGTTCAGCTCCATAGAAAAGACTGTGTAGGTATGGATCTCATACTACATGGAAGGGGGTAAAATTGGTCTGTGATCTTTCATTTTCCAAAGACCATGGTCTGATGTGTGTACTATGAGCCTTAAGAGCTTCGACTATAACACATTTTTACCTGGTGCAAATAAAATAAAATGTCAATTTCAGTACTTTTTTTTTTTCTAATAGTAAATAGCCAATCAGCTTCTGGAGAAATGTCTGTTTTAGAAAGAATCCCCGAACCAAACTGTGTATTTGAAGCAAACGTAGCCCAGCAGCATAACAAGTACTCTGCTAGAACAGCCATGCAGATGTAAAATGCATTAGCAGGTGATGTGGTGTTTTGGAATGAAGTGTTCTGTGGTTATTTTGTTAACGGGAAGGAATATTTTCCTGTCTTTCAGAAATATCGTCAGTACATGGCTAGCTTCCTGGCTCCTCCGTACGGCGTTCTCGAGACGGGCTCTAATGACAGTAAGTGGATCTGATGTTTTACTGAGCTTGTCAGATCGCCACACTGCAGATTATTTGATATTTGGAGGAAGACTGGCTAAATGAAGTGCTAAATAAACTGCAGCTCCCAAGTGTGTCGGCAATGATGTAAAACAAGCAATGCAAGCGCTGTGTTAACCAGTCAGTCATGGTTAGGAATAGTACAAACAACAACAGCTGAATGATCCCTCTGCCTTTGCTGGTTAGTTCTGTGTTCACCCCAGGAAAGGACTTCTGATCACAGTGAATTCAGAGGAAGTTCTGTTTGTTTCAAGTAAAACATTATTCTTCCTAATCTGTGCTTCCTTATCAGTTCTGATCAGATATAATCCAAAATAGGGACAGAATTATTAGAGTGAACCTGAGGTGAAAATAAACTGATAAGATAAACAATTATATTTATCCTCCTACTCCTAACAATGACTTTTTTTTAAGTTTCCCAGGGTTTTCTTTTACATTTAAATATTTACAAAGTAGGTTTAATGTTTTACTGTCGCTAATCAGTGGCAGCCTATTAGTGTCCCAAAGTTAAAATACATAAACTATTGACCTTTTTATGGCCTCAGAAGTTGTATTCTGCCAGGAAAACTTTTATGGCTGTAATTTGCTTACTATATTCCCTACAAGGTACCGACAAGACAGAAGCTGTCACTTTCATGCCTAGAAATGAACTCTTTCAGGCAACAAAATAAAACAAGTAACACAGCCTGGTTATTAATGTTTTGTACTGTACATGCACATGTTTATCTCATCATGTCACATATCGGTACACTTTAAGGAAGAAAAGGTCCATATAGCAGCATTATGTAGGTGCTTTTCAGAGGGTGCCTTAAAAATAAAATAAAAGGCCAGTGTGGAACATACGAGGTCCAATTTCAGGCACAGATTTGTATATTCATCTAATAAAACATTATGTAAACAGTAATCCCAAAAGAACAAAAGAATGACAGTCTGATGCCAAACAAAGAAAACCATACAAGCAAATGTACAAACTGTAAATAAATCTTATATTCTTTACAACACCCCCCACCTGCATGTTAGCTTCACCCCTATCCCCCCACACTCACACACAGACATACACTTTGTTGTATGGGCGTCAACAGATGTTAAAGCAACACTGAAGTGAAAAAAACGTAGACAAATACTTACTATTTCCTCTCCCAGTCCCTCGTTCCAGCAACATCACATTAGCAGTATTCAGCCGATGGGTCGATTGCTGCTCTGTGCCTCTACGGAAGATTTCAGAAGATGAAGACAAGCGGCTTTGTACTGCTCATGGGTGAGCATGCAGCAGAGCACACTCGTTTCTGCATAGTACGGAGCTGCTCGTCTTCGTCTTCTGAAGTTTTCCGTAGAGCCACCCGTTTTCAGGAGTGCTCGGGCTTCCAACGCGAATGATAGCGCTGGAATGAGGGGACCGTGAGAGGAACGGGAAAGCTCTATAGGACCCAGAGCCTTCCCTCTATATATGTAAGTATCTGTTTTTTTTTTTCAATTCAGATTTGCTTTAAAAGATAACTGAAGTGAAAGGTATATGGAGGCTTCCATTTTATTTCCTTTTAAACAATACCAGTTGCCTGGCAGCCCTGCTGGTCTATTTGGCTGCGGTAGTGTCTGAATCGCACCAGAAACAAGCATGCAGCTAATCTTGTCAGATCAATAATGTCAATAATGTCAGAAACACCTGATCTGCTGCATGCTTGTTCAGGGGCTATGGCTAATAGTATTAGAGGCAGGGGATCAGCAGGAAAGCCAGGCAACTGGTATTGCTTACAAGGAAATAAATATGGCAACCTCCATATCCCTCTCCCTTCAGTTGTCCTTCAAATATTTTTAACCAGCATTAATTTCTTCTAGCATCTCCAGAATAGTGATGTAGCGCACTTAAAATTTTTAGTTCGCAAACTTACCGCAAATGTTTGTGAACCCGCTGCTCGCAGTGGGCTCTATAGACTTACATGGCAGGCAAATGACCATTGACTTTAGCGGTTAATAGCAAAGTCCCCTTATGTGCTACAAACACCAATTTGCAAGATTAGATACAGTGTGTGTAGGAGGTCAGTGGGTACGAGAGGAAAAAATACCTTATAGTTTTTGAGAAAATCAATTTTAAAATTCTCGTGCAGAGTGTGGGAATTGTTTCACCGGCCGCCGATTTAGTGGTTAATAGCAAAGCCCCCTTACGTGCTACAAACACCAAATGTGCAGGGTATGTTAAGGAGGGCAGTGGGAATAAGAAGAAAAAATTGACAAGGGAATTTTTTTTAAAGGTACAGGTATTTATAGCTAATTAAGAAAAATAAAATACTTTTTCGTAGTTGCATTTTTTTTAATTTTTAACCCTTTGTGGAAATGGTTAAGGGGTACTATGTATCCCTGTACCCATTTCTCCTGGGAGGGGGGCTGGTATCTGGGGGTTCCTTTCTTAAAGGGGACTCACAGATGCCACCGTGACCCCCCCGGGCGTTGTCGACCCCTACCTCCTCCTGGGGCACTGAGGTGGGGAAGAGCCAATTTTCCATTGATTAGACTAGGGCTCTGGGGGGGAGGAGGAGGCTTGGCTGCCTCTCTCCCCCAGAGCCCCCCCATGCCATGGACCATGCGGGCTGTTATAGCTCAGGGTGCAAAGCTCCACTAGGCCGGGGCTCTGCATTCTGGCTATCCCAGCCTGCATGGGGGACAAGGGGTTAAAGAGGTTCGGTAGGGTGGACCCCACATCATTTTTTTGTAATATTTCCCACACTCTGAACATATATAAATACTTTTTAAAAAATTACATTTATACACATGTTAATACATTATCTGTCATTTTAGTTCAATAACTTTGCAACTTATTTTTTCTAATTTTAACATCAATTTTCTCAAAAACAATAAGGTCTTTTTGGAAAAATGTATTTTTTCTCTTGTACCCACTGTCCTCCTCCACATACCCTGCAAATGTGGTATTTTTAGTACGTAAGGGGTCTTTGCTATTACCCGCTAAACTTCAATGTTAAAAATGAAAACGCAAATGTTGTTTTTTTTCATTTGCATTAAATGCGAACAGTGAACAGCGCATGTTCTCCGGAAACTGTTTGCAGGCGACCTGTTCGAGCCATCACTACTCCAGAATCTTTCCTCACAATATCATTGCTTTGTTTATGGCCTCATTCTAATGGTAGGATATATGACAATTGCCTTCTCTTCTTTCAGGGATATCTGACAAAGAAAACATGAATAGCACCCTTTCGGGATCCAAAAACTGCAGCAAGGTAAAACTTCCCATTATGGTCACCTAATATCATTAGCACAAAAACTGGATGATAACCTGGTGGTCTTCACTGTGTGATTGACCACACACCCTATTTATGCGTATGCAGTTTATAAGTGCTGCTTTATGAATGGTTCAAATGGATCTATACTATACTAACCTTCCTTACACTTCCCCACACTGAATACAGATATGATAAAGAGAACCTGATAAATTTCCGAGCATGACCTCTCACCACTGTTGATCATGTGATCAGATACTCGAGCAAATTATGTTTCAAAGTGGATTTTACACAGACTGTACAGTAACTGCATTGAATCAAGTGATAGGCCAAAATGGGAGCTCAAACCAGGAAATCCCTTTGATCCTGTATTTTAGGTCTGTTTTAAGGTCTTGTATCCTGAAGATACATTGAGGCTGAGACGTTAGAGCTGACTCTGTATATAAAGTACAGGTTATTTTAAATGCTTTAAAAAGTGTTAAAATGGAAGCATGGTGGTGTAAGTGTTAGCACTCTCACCTTGCAGTGCTAGGTTCCTTGTTGGAATCCCATCCGGGGCACTAGCTGCACAAAGTCTGCATGATCTCACTGTTTCTGTGTGGGTTTCCTCTGGGCATTCTGGTTTCCTCCCATATTGCAAAAACATACAGATAAGTTGATTGGCTTACTCCTAAAAATTGTCCGTAGACTACAATGTACATATGACTATGGTAGGTATTAGATTGTGAGCCCCTCTGAGGGGCAGTTAAGTGACAAGAAAATATACTCTGTACATCGCTGTGTAAGATGTCGGCGCTATATAAATACTAAATAGTCATAATAATAAAATGGGTGCTACAAAACTGAAAAGAATAAGCAGTACAGTGCATACATTGGTTAACAGTAGCAATATATACTCTGGTGCAGTTTAACTGGGCATGCGATACTGGAGTCAATACCAAATATCCTCATTCCCGCTGCAGTGATGTCTTTTGACAATTATCACCTATCCATATTAACTGCCCCACCCCAACAGCCATAACTTAACCTTGTGTTGTGCCTAACGTCAGACTCTTTCTTCTCAAAAGCATAAAGGCCCGACTTACGAACAACCCGCCGATACGAACGGCATGGATTCTCTGTTTCCATTGTAACAAGTAAAAAAAAAAATTCAAATTGGACTTGTCGTTTTTGAGAAAATCGATTTAAAAAAAATCTAAGAAAAATGTTTTTTAAACGTGTATAAACAAACAGGTACAAAGGGCAGAGGTAATGCAGAGGGGGACACTGGAGGCACAGGGGGGCACATAGGAGGTACAGGAGACAGAGATGGCATAACTTACAGTCCCTATCTCGTTCGTTAACTGGGGACTACCTGTATACACAAATATTGAGTACTCCTTGCAAACATGTATATTAAGGGGTACACGCAATTATTTTATTCACAGCAGGGGGTTCTCAACAAACCCTATCTTTCATAAAAGGGTACACTATATTAAAATGTTGAGAAACAGTGTTCCAGAACTAAAGAAAGAAGAAACCACCTCTGTTCTTCTGTGGGGATGGCTCAAAGCTGTAGCAAAAGCAATACCAGGGAAGAAACCCTACCTTATTTTGAATTGTTTTAGTTTTCCTAAAGTTATTTTTAAGCCAAAGATGTTTTTAGCACTTGAACATTTTCACAGCAAGAAAAAGATTGCAGACAATCCTTGGGAGGCTGCTGTGCTGGTGGTATACAGCCCAGGTACAATGCTCTGTGATGACATCTGACCCCCATCAAGAGTGGAACAACATTGCTCCTGATGCTCAAAGTTCTCTAGTTCAAATACTGTTACAGGTACAAATAAAAAAAATACACAGCGGGAGCAAACCTTGCTAACAACCAATGTTATTTTATTTTTCACTTGTGCTTGAAAATGCAGCAAAATACCACGTAGTGTAGCAACCGACGCAAACAAGATTTCCTCTTGTATCAGCAGGGGTCTGAGCCATTTATACCTGGTTGTATGGCCTTTTGGCACAACTTGCTATGTATGTTTTAATCCATCAGGCATGAAGAGTCTGTAGTTTTATAGTTACCATTTGATAAGTGATTGAGAAACCACTGAAAGGTTACTAATGACTGATTCACCATAGCATGCTAAAGAACCCTGAACGTCTACAGCTTAATTGGTCAACCAACATCCCCCATGTCCGGCATTTGAAGCTTGGTGATCAGTGCCATGTTAGGTACATGATCAGTGCCATGTCAGGCATATGAGGCTTAGTGGTTACTGACATGTCAGGCATATGAGACTTAGTGATTACTGACATGTCAGGCATATGAGGCTTAGTGATCACTGCCCTGTCCGAGGTACATGAGGCTGAGAGGTCACTGACAAGTAAGGGGGTACATGAGCCTTAGTGATCACTGCCATTTAAGTCTAGCCTAGGGGTGGATAAAAACAGGTTATAGGTAGGGATTGAACTCACGACATGAGATCAGACAAGCCATATATAAAAAATATTTATTGGGGCTTTATAGAGATTTTTTTTTTTATTTCATTATTTACTGATTTTAGTCTTTAATTTAATCAGTTGTTTTAGATGCTTTTGCTGCAGTATATGTATGGACTTGAATGAATGACTGAGTCACAAACTTTTCTTCCAGATGTAACCTGAGGAGAGTCAGAATTGTCCCCACCCCTCCAATGTGATTGGTTGTTGAGACATCCCATTAGAGTATTAAGCCAATAACAAGCCTTGAGAGTAAGAAAAGTCAGTATCTGCATATTACAATGGTCCTGGTTTGGAAACTTTTAGCATACCTGCCAACTTTTAGAGATAAAGTGGGATACCATTAAGAAACACCCCTGCTACACCTCTAATCATGTCCCCACCACACCCCCAGTCATGCATACAACAAGGACCTCAATTCTGATAGGGTTTTCAAACAAATTACCTCATTTACGTTAATTTACCTCATGAGTAAATGACATTTAGCAATTCTGGTAGGTTTTAGTCATGTTCTACCTCATGCTGTAAATTTTAGTTATGAATTACCTCATGCAGTAAATGATGCGGTAATTCATGTGGTAATTTGCATTATTAAAAATCACTATTCTCATGGAAATAAGGGGGCATGTTAGCACATAATTTACCGATCAGTTTTTAAGACCTGCTTGTACCTGGTGGTAAAGTCAATTTGTGTGCACTTTGCAGATTTTAGTAGAGTTCCTATTGCTGTTTAACCACTTGAGGACTGCGGTGTTAGGCCCCCCTAAAGACCAGGCCATTTTTCCCTAATTAGGCCACTGCAGCTTTAAGGGCTCGCTACAGGGCCGCACAACTCAGCACACAAGTGATCACCCACCCACCCCCCTTTCCTCCCCACCAACAGAGCTTTCTGTTGGCGAGGTCAGATCATCCCAGGGTTGTCTATTTATTTTTTATAAATATTTATTTTATTTTTTTTATTACATTTTCTTATTTTTGTATTTATTTTTGTTTCCCCCCCCCGCCCTCGCTCCATCCCAGAGCCAGCCTATCACAGCAGATCTCTCCTGAGTCCCCCAGGGGGACAGCCGTGTCACATGGCTGTCCCCAGTACAGCGCTGCCTTCGATCACAGCGCTGTACAGCCTAATTAGACGGCGGTTTCGCCGACTAACAGTCTCCAAGCGGTGATCGCCTTCCAAGCAGAGATGCGCCCGCATCGGCGCGCGCGATCTCCTGCTGGCCCCATAGAAGGCCGTTCACACCAATCGGCTTGGAGCGTTCCTTGGGCTGCCGACGCATTCACGCCGATTGGCGTGGAGCGGTCGGCTGCGGGTTAAATGGAGTTCCTATTCAGGCTGTGTAATAGAAAATAATGGTAGAAATAAAACTCCAAATACTTACTGGATTTTTTTTTATAGGGGATCATAAATATACTTTTCGTAGGTTGCTACATAATCAAATACACCTTCCTACCTCAACAAGAAAAAAACCCTCTTCCAAACACTATCCTAATTTATGGAAGAGAATTAAAGACTACTATTATTTATTTACTGCATGCTTACTGCTGAAATACTGCATGTTTTACCGCACTTTATGCATTTACCGCACATTTTACCGCTTGTTTTACTGCATGTTCGGAAATGCAGAAAAATCTTTCAGAATTGCTAAAAAAAGAGGACAATACCGCATTTTACCTACAAAAACATATTTACCTCACATAGCTACCAGAGTTGAGGCCAATGAGTTCATAAGCAAAAGATTTGGTTCCCAAAAAGAGTCTGTCCCTACGAAAAAGAAACAGTTAAGAGCTACCCTGGAATACATTCATTTCAGTATGGAAATTCTCATTTGTTAAAGTGCACCTGAAGTCACCTAAAAAAATGAAAGCTAGTTATGCAACCGAGTAGAGGGTCTTGACCAACTGCGTGACGGCCTGGTACAACAACTGCACCAAGGCTGGTAGAGCAGCCCTGCAGCAAGTAAAAATGGTAGAGGTCATTATCAGCACTGAACTACCATCACTTGAACTCTTGTATAAGACTCAATGGGCCTGATGCAATTGTCAGACTCGCCAGTGTTAAACACTGGTGAGTCCGATAATCAGGCTACTATAAAGTCGCCTGATTCAATTGCATTTAGCCCTAGGCAGGGTGCTAAAAGAACTCGCTTGGGCGATATTATCGCCCAGCAAGTTCCTTACACCCTATCCTATTACACTTTGCATGCCTCCGGGAAGCGATGCTTCCCGGCAGACATGAGCGTTAGCTTAGACCTGCAAAAAGCAGGTCTAAACATGCTAACGCACGACATCGCCGCTGCATCTGGGGGTCTCCTTTAATAAGGAGACCCCCAGAGCTCCCCGCAGGCCGCCGCTCGTCTCCGCAACTCCCCACAAAGTTGCAAAGTTACAAATTGCTTAAATACCTTACCGCCGCTTTACACCCGTCGGCCGCCGCATCTCGCCGCAAGTCCCCGCTGTGTAATTACAGTGTACGAGTTACTGTAATTACACTCACTAAGAACAGAGTCCCGGCAAAGCATCTTTGATTCAGCCGCCGGGGCTCCCCATTGGTTCACAGGCTGAGCCATTTTCATTGGTCCAGCCTGTGAACCAATGGGGAGCCCGGTGGCTGATTCAAAGATGCTTTGCCGGGACTCTGTTCTTAGTGAGTGTAATTACAGTAACTCGTACACTGTAATTACACAGCGGGGACTTGCGGCGAGATGCGGCGGCCGACGGGTGTAAAGCGGCGGTAAGGTATTTAAGCAATTTGTAACTTTGCAACTTTGTGGGGGGTTGCGGAGACGAGCGGCGGCCGGCGGGGAGCTCTGGGGGTCTCCTTATTAAAGGAGACCCCCAAATGCAGCGGCGGAAGATGGCGGCGGGTTGTGCGCATGTGTGGGGAGCGAGGCCGTGGTGCTGATGGACAGCACCACAGGGTAAGCCTCGCTCCCCATCACCCGGTAATAGGGAGCATCGCTCAGGCTTTCGCCTGAGTAGTGCTCCCTAACGATCGGCCATCGCACGAGTGAAACTGGCAATAGGATTTGCCGGTAATCCTCGTGCGATGGCAAGGTGATAAGTAGCTCGCATCTGCAAGCTACTTATCACCTGGAATAGCATCAGGCCCAATGTATGAGAAGGGCCAAAAACATTAGCAAGGATAACACTCACCCTGGAAACGCCTTGTTTGAGCTCCTTTTATCAGGTAGACATTTTAGGTCAATCTGCACACACACACACAAAGCGGTGCTAACCCAGTTAGAGACTTTGGGCCTGATTCACAAAGCGGTGCTAACAGTTAGCACCGTGGTGAAAAGCCCTTTATCACGCCTAAACTCTGTTTAGGCATGATAAGTTTAGGGGTGATAAGTTTAGGTGTGATAAGTTTTTAGGTGTGATAAGTTTAGGCACCAACTGGGCTAGCACCGCAGTGCACAGCTGATCAAAAGTTTTGCGCTAGCAAAGTCTGGTGCACTTTGCATAGAGTTTAATGGCGCTGCTTTGCGTGCGGGACTTTGTGCGCAATCTAAACTTATCTAAACTTATCATGCCTAAACTTATCATGCCTAAACTTATCATGCCTAAACTGAGTTTAGGCATGATAAAAATGGTTATCACGCCTAAAGTCTTTAACTGGGTTATCACCGCTTTGTGAATCGAGCCCCTTAGGCGTGATAACCATTGCACCACGATGGGGAAAAGCCAGTTTAGGCATGGTAAGTTTAGGCGTGGTAAGTTTAGGCGTGATAAGTTTAGGCATGATAAGTTTAGATAAGTTTAGATCGCGCGCAAAGTCCCGCACGCAAAGCAGCGCCATTAAACTCTATGCGAAGTGCACCAGACTTTGCTAGCGCAAAACTTTTGATCAGCTGTGCACTGCGGTGCTAACCCAGTTGGTGCTTAAAGGACTTACGAGGCGAAACGCCAAAAAAAAGTTAATCACTTGCCTCATCTGTTAAGGCCCTCCGTGCCGATCTGCCGGGTCCCCCCGCTTATTAGCCCCCCGGGCCGGCTGCCGACCCCACGGCCCGGGTCGGGCTCTCTCGCCTCTCCCAAGATGGCCGCATCCTTTGCCCGCGGCTGCGCAGTCCGCATAGCCGCGAGTGCGGCTGCGCAGCTCTAGGGCCAACCCCTCCGTTCCACGCTACGCTTTGTGAATCAGGCCCACAGACTAAAAAACAGCTTTTTCCCAACTGCCATAAACTTGTTAACCCTGACTCTTTCCTGACATAATGAACAGTGTGTACAAATTGTTTAAATACTTGAAATGCCTGGCATACGTGTATAATTCCGCTATTTCTACCTTTGTTACTATCAGTATGTATGTTTCTTATATGTACCGTGTGGCAGTCATGAAAAGTAATTTTGTTGAGTCACACAATGACAATAAAGTACTTACGGTATATCCTGAACCTTGAATTCTCGTACCCCCTGCATTCCAGTGCTGGGTCCCTATAACATATCCCACAAAACTGTCAAGTATGTTTTCTAATGCCATGCTCCCATCCGTGTACACGCGTGACCGTACAGCGCCTGCACAGCACATATGTGTACAGGTGTGTTTTAATGTTCTAGTCAACTGCATTTGATTTAAAAAAAATGATGTATAGCAGTAAACATAATTTACATCTACTGTATCTGCTTTATTTTATAGATACATAGAAAAATAACTTAAAAAGTAGTAAAAGTATGGTCTTTCCTTATTTCTTGGATGCCCTTAGGCCCCTTCCCCACTTGAGCGCAATGGGAAATGCGATTTTCGCCAACGTGGCTGTGATTCCAATTCATTATAATGAACGGAAATCGCAATACTTATTTTCATCGGAAACCATGCATTGCCATTCAGCATTGAATTGCAACACATGGGTGGGGACGTGAGACAGTGCAGTCTATGCACTTCTGATATCCCTGCGGATTGCATCGTATTCCCGAAAATGCACGTGAAATCGCATTTTGTGGGTAAGAGGAGTTTTAAATCCAGTTAGTGGGTGGGGCAGAGCTGTAAAAATTGCTTCAAACTTGATGAAGGAAGCTCAGGGGGCGTGCCACAGGCCAGAAAGATTAGGTACATGAGGTACACTAGTGTATGAGTCTGAGAGGCTTTTTATCAGAAGACAAAGTGCTAGCATGTAAAAGCAAGCAAATTAGCAAATATGAGCTTCTACTAGCTTATTTTTGTCCGTTTTGGATAGAGAGGAAAAGGTTTTCCCTGCTGTCTTCGTTAGTGAGATCTCCCCACATTTCCTGTCCCTGGAACCTCCATTGCCCTCCACTGCTTTAACAGGAAACAGTAGTCGCAGGGACAGGAAATGAGGGACAACAATAAGCTCAGAGGCTCCAATCCCACTCAATGAATAAAAGGTTTTATATTTGCAGTCTCTAAACTTGTTGAAGGATATGCAGAGAGAGAAATCCTCTGATGTTGAGACAAAGTACGAGAAAAAAAAAAAGATTCTAACCCTTTTTTTGTTTTTTACAGTAAAACTGTTTCCCGAGTTGGGCTGTAATCACAGTACTAAGTGCTATTTTCATACAACTAAATGTTAGCTGCTTCTCTGGCTCTCCTGTGATTTAACAGTTCAGTGATCTTGAGTTCTGTTAACCATAAGAATTATTGACATATTATATACTCAGTTCATATCCCATAAGATTACAACTTATAATTAATATACTTAACTTTTCCGTTTTTTACCTCAGTTTCATTTATAATTTAGTAGTATTTTGCTTTTATTTCTGCTTTTACTGCTCATATATTACTTATAGTTTATCCTTACAGATCACTTTGTTTTTCATTATTTGTAGGTCAAGTTTTGATTTCCTTCCTTTGATGGTTAATATTTTTCTTTTGTTTCCATGTTTGTTTGTTTGTTTTTTCTTTTTTGTTTATTTTTGGTTGTCTTATTTTTCAGACCCCACTCACTGAAAATCAAATCACGATCTGTCAAGCTAAAACCATTACAGAGGTAATGGGATGCCGAGAAGTGTTTAAGGTGCATACTGGTTTCATAATGCAAAGCTTCATATTTTTTTTCAGGCTCTCCCTATAATAATTGGTTAAACTAGGGGCAGTCAGAGTCACCCACTGGCTTTTTATTTTGTTCAGGGTCTCCAGACCCACAACCTCGTCTTCCTCATCCAACAGTTGTAGGCTAGGTTCACACAATGGGTGTGATTCACTAAACCGTGATAACTCAAATATCACACCTTATGAAAAGATATCACCCCTTATGAAAAAATATCACACCTTCTCAAAGATATCACACCTTATCAAAGTTAACATGCCTTATCAAAGTAGCATAGCGAGCGCTACGAACTTATGCCTGCTAATTGGCAATGGCACTCATCCTGCCCTGAGCCCCTGAGGGTTCGTAGCGCTCGCTATGCTACTCTTATAAGGCGTGTTAACTTTGATAAGGTGTGATATCTTTTTATAAGGTGTGATATCTTTGATAAGGTGTGATATCTTTTTATAAGGTGTGATATCTTTGATAAGGTGTGATATTTGATTTATCACGGTTTAGTGAATCAAGCCCATTGAGCAGTGCAATCGTCTTGCGACAGGGGGGCCCAGGGCAGGACGATCGCACCATTCCCCTGTGTATATATCACCCCTGTGGCAGAGTGCGCCAGCAGGGTAACATGCCTAGTGCCAGCCCCGACTCAATGATGTACATTCTTAGTGCTGAACGGGAAGTACGTAGCTGAAGTTTAATCGCTTTGCATCGGTGCGCCGCTACTGGAATCAGGCAAATACACTGCTTCACCATAGACTTGTGGTAGGCAGAGATCATGCGGCAACGCACTGCAGCATTTGCGCTGGCCTTGTGTCAATTTCGCTATTTCTGTCATACCGCGTCACCATAGTGCGTAAGTCTCAATAGATGTACATTGCCCCCGTGACGAACTACAGCAGGGGGAGAGTACTGTGACGCAGTTCGACACAGGCAGTGTGCCTTAATGAATAGGCTCTATTCTCATAATTAACCCATTCGCGTTCTGTCATTTTCACTTGAGAAATGTTCACCTCCCATTCATTAGCCTATAACTTTATCACTACTTATCACAATGAACTGATCTATATCTTGTTTTTTCCGCCACCAATTAGGCTTTCTTTGGGGGGTACATTTTGCTAAGAGCCACTTTACTGTAAATGCATTTTAACAGGAAGAATAAGAAAAAAACGGAAAAAATAATTATTTCTCAGTTTTCAGCCATTATAGTTTTAAAATAATACATGCCTCCATAATTAAAACTCACGTATTGTATTTGCCCATATGTCCCGGTTATTACACCGTTAAAATATTGTCGCCATACATTGTGATAGGGACATAATTTTATTTGGAAATAAAGGTGCATTTTTTCCGTTTTGCATCTATCACTATTTACAAGTTTAAAATAAAAAAAAAATATAGAAATATATCATCTTTACATTGATATTTAAAAAGTTTAGACCCTTAGGTAAATATTTACATGTTTTTTTTGTTTTTTTTATTGTAATGTTTTTTTTTTATATTAAACATTTTATTTGGCTAGTTTTGGGAGGGTGGGATGTAAACTATAGTTTTATAATGTAAATGTGTGTTTAGTTTTATTTTTTTTTTACTTTTAGTTGTAGTATTACTTTTTGGCCACAAGATGGTGGCCATGAGTTTGTTTACATGACGTCACTCTAAGCGTAACAAACGCTTAGAGCGACGCATGGGGGAGGTAACAGCCAGAAAAGGTGCAGCTTCCCGAGAGAAGCTGTCGCTTTTTCAGTGGGGGAGAGGAATCAGTGATCGGGCACCATAGCCCGATTCACTGATTGCCTGGCTAACGAACCGTGCGCGATCGGCCGCGGGAGCGCGCGTGGTTCCTGGACATAGTTTCTACGTCCAGGAACCAAAATAGGTTAAATGATTATATCTGTGTAAAAAAATGAAAGCTTTATATTTTCCCCAGTGCCAGATTTCCCTTTTGCCACAAGTCTACAGGAATATCCATTGTGGACTCTTGCCTGAAGAGACCATTATTGAAGAGTCACCTGACATTATTGCTACAGGCATTGTTGCTGTCCCTTCAGCATCTGCAACACCCACAGCACAGTTGTATCCTCATTAATATTTACTCCTGTTCTGTTTACCCTTTTTGCCCCTTGTGCCAACTAGTCCTTTCCTTCATTGTCTCATCAATCTCTTTTCACTATGCAACTGCATGATGTTTAAGTGGCATGGGAATGTGCTGATGAACAGGGGAAAAGGTGGAAGTTTTTTCTCATCAAATTCCTCTGAGAAGTAAATCCATTCCTGCTGTCTAAATAAAATGGGAATGGTTAGTGATATTAACTTCCTGTTTGTGGCACATAAGTATATGTGAGGGGGAAAACTTTTCAAGATGGGTGGTGACCATTGCGGCCATTTTGAAGTCGGCCATTTTGAATCCAAATGTTGCTTTTTCAATAGGAAGAGGGTCATGTGACACATCAAACTTATTGGGAATTTTAAAAGAAAAACAATGGTGTGCTTGGTTTTAACATAACTTTATTTTGCCATTAATTATTAACAAGTTTCTGTTTGTTTACAGCCATTGACATGTTGTCGAGGTTAACACGTGAGGAGCGGACAGAAATTGTGTTGATGTCTGGTGAACGCAGTAACCGGGTCATTGCAGCAGATTTCAGTGCAAGACACCCTACGAGACCACCCATCTCCCATGCTACAGTTAGCAAACTGCTTGCTAAGTTTCGTGAAACTGGCTTAGTGTTGGATTTGCCAAAATGTGGACGCATGAAGTCTGTAACTAATGAAAAAACATCAGTGGCTGTCCTTGCTTCATTCAGCAAGAGCCCACAGCGTAGCACTCGTCGCATGTCACTGGAGAGTGGCATTAGTCTAACATCCCTTAGGCGGATATTAGCTACTCACAAATGGCATCCTTACAAACTCCAGCTACTGCAGCATCTCAACGAGGATGACCCAGATTGGCGCACTGAATTTGCAGAATGGGCAAAACAAAAAATTGGAGCAGGACCCTCAGTTTACGCAGAATATTTTGTTCAGTGATGAGCCAAACTTTTATGTGAATGGTGAAGTTAACAAACAAAACCACAGCTATTGGTCTGACACTAACCCACATTGGATAGATCCCTCCAAGACTGCTGGAACAAAAAAATTGATGGTATGGTGTGGTATATGGGGTACAAAGATAGTGGGGCCATTCTTCATCAATGGAAACCTCAAGGCCACTGGATATGCGAAATTGCTACATGATGATGTGTTTCCCTCTTTATGCACTGAAGCTGGCATGTTCCCTGAGTTTTTCCAGTAAGATGGTGCACCACCACATTATGGGTGTCAGTCCGAGCATTCCTAGATGAACAGTTTCCTGGAAGGTGGATTTGTCATCGAGGGCCAGTTGAATGGCCCCCAAGGTCTCCCGATCTGACCCCCTTAGACTTTTATACTTGGGGTCATCTGAAGGCAATTGTCTGTGCTGTGAAGATACGAGATGGGCAGCACCTGAAGCTACGGATACTGGAAGCCTGTGCTAGCATTTCTCCTGCGGTGTTGATATCAGTGTGTGAAGAGTGGGAGAAGAGGGTTGCATTGACAGTCCAACACAATGGGCAGCACATTGAACACATTTTATAAGTGGTCAGAAACTTATAAATAACTCATGAAAGAATAAAGTTATGTTAAAACCAAGTACACCATTGTTTTTCTTGTAAAATTCCCAATAAGTTTGATGTGTCACATGACCCTCTTCCTATTGAAAAAACAAAAGTTGGATTCATAGCATATGTGAGCGGGAAAAGATGTGTGGTTACCATGGCGGTAACCACCCATCTTTTCCCCCTCACATATGCTAATGTGCCACAAACAGGAAGTTAATATCACCAACCATTCCCATTTTATTAAGGTGTATCCATATAAATGGCCCACCCTGTACTTTGTCTGAGGGCTTCACTGGTGCTTGGTGCTGCCCTTTTAAAATAGGACAATTGCTGCCTTTAAAAGTGCTTGATTTTAAATCGAACCTGTAGGTTAGGTAGGTTAGAGGGCTTCACTGGTGTTTGGTGTTTCCTTTTTAGGACAGTTGTTACATTTCCTGTTTCAGTTGAACCTGTGGCAAATCACACACAAAGCCTATCAAGGACAAAGCTGTACTCTGTGCAGCCTTTTCATATTTTAAGTCCTATTTTGGAAAAAGAAAAGTTGCCTACAAGGAGCAGCACCGAGTCAAAAGGACAATTTATTTTCATAAACCCAATTTGGACTGGTTCTCCTGCTGTTGTGGGAGGGGCCTCCCTTATGTTGCTTTTTCTGCATTGGTAAAGCAGATACAATAACAATGGTCACATGACGTCAATGTACTTGGAAACTCTGGTAGAGAGAGCTTGGAAACTGGACTCTCTCTTAGGCGCAGGTGTTGAATACCAGTCCTCAAAGGCCATATTCATGCCAGTGTTAGTGTTTAGGATGGACTTAGAAATGGAGAAATGTGTTCTACTTGATGAACCACACCTTTCCTGATTCAGTACCATCACTTAATTTGAGCTGTGCTAAAAATGTGTGAGAACCTCAGCCCTTCAGGACCGGAGTTTGACATTCCAGCAAATGGTCAGTGGATTAGTGAGACATAATTTAAAGGACCACTATCGCGAAAAAAGTAGGCAGTTGAAAACAAAGAAAACCTTAAGAATCCCCTATGAGGAGATGGACTGGCCCAAAACCTGTCAGTTCTGTCAGATTTGAACTGCCTACTTTTTTCACAATAGTGGTCCTTTAACCCTCCTGGTGGCTGATTTTTTCTGCCAAATAGGCAGAAATCCGTTTAAAAATATTTTTTTTTGTTTCATGCAAAGCTACCAGAGTGGTAGCTACATGAAACACCACTAGAGGGTGCATGTGTCCCTCTAGTGCGATCGTCGCCGGCATCAATAGCAAACAGGGGAACACGTATATAACGCGTTCCCCTGTTTGGCTTCTCCTGTCGCCATGGCGATGATCGGAATGATGTCATGGACGTCAGCCGACGTCCTGACGTCAGACGCCTCCGATCCAGCCCATAGCGCTGCCTGGAACTCATTGGTCCGGGCAGCGCAGGGCTCTGGCGGGGGGCCCTCTTCCGCCGCTGCGTGTGGGCGATCGCCGCAGGGCGGCGGCGATCAAGCTGTGCGCGCGGCTAGCAAAGTGCTAGCTGCGCGCACAGCACTTTAAATGGGGCGAATCGCCCCACCAGGGGCTCAGATATCCTCCTGCGCGGCATAGCCCGAGCTCAGCTCGGGCTTACAGCCAGGAAGGTTAATAACTATGAGGGTAAGCTGGAAAGTAACAGCCATTTTCAGTTAATCAACTATTTATTTTATTGTAGACACGCTGGGCTTGATTCACTAATAGCATGCCTTATCAGAGATAACACGCCTTATCAAAGTTAACAAACCTTATCAGAGTAGCATGGTAAACGCTACAAACTTATGCCTGCTTATTGGCAATGACGAGAGCTCCACTCGTCCTGCCCTGAGCCCCTGCGGGTTCATAGCGCTCGTTATGCTACTCTGATAAGGCGTGTTACATTTTATAAGTCGTGTTAACTTTGATAAGGCATGCTATTTGTCTTAGTGAATCAAGCCCACTGTATCATCTGATTATTCTTCCACATTATTACCTCCTTGAAGTATTTTTCATATTTCTTTACAAGGTTTTGAATCCCTTTATTGTAGAAGCTTCCCACTCCTCACCTATGGGTTGGAGTAATAGGGGGGAGGGGCTTCATGTTAATGCTGCTAAAAGTGGTACTCGTGTCACATGACAAGTGATATGGGAGAGATGAGGTTAACCTGACTGATGCAAGTTAGATTACACTGAAACAATACCTTGCATGGCAAATGGCTGTTATTTTCTGGGTGACCCTCATAAATCGCATATACTAATTAGGCTGGATTCACACTGTGTGCATTGCATACTGCATGTGCTGTATGTAAACTGCAGTAGACACGGTGTGCTTAGTACCATATACGTTAATTCAAAGTCTGCATGCAGCGAGTTAGTATAATGCATTCTGTTACAATGCAGAGATGTGAACAGGCCCTTAGAATTGTATGGGCAGCAAGTTAATGGCGACGCAACTGATGCTGTGTGGAAAAGGCCCTTTTACATCGACTGTATTTCCGATTGCGTTGATGAAACTCCGCGATTTGCGAATTGTGAAGGAGTCACAACAGCATTTTGATAACAATTTCACTTTGTCCACTGATGTGCTTAGATTTTTGGCTGATCTCAAAAGCGCTGCATTTTACATATTTCAGCGTTTGTGATTGGCCATACACAATTGGAAACGCAGGCAGTGTGAAAAAAGCCTTAAGGAGGAACTCTAGGCTAAACAAACATACAGTTATTAAATTACATTAACTATGTTAATTAAAATAGATAGGTAATATAATCTCTTACCCACCCTGTTTTAAAAGAACAGGCAAATGTTTGTGATTTCATGGGGGCAGCCATCTTTTTCATGGGGGCAACCATCTTTTTGGTTGAAAAGAGGGGACAGGGAGCATGAGACACAGTTCCAACTGTCCTGATCACCCCTCCCACCTGTGCACGCTAGGCTTCAAATCTCAAATTCAAAATTTAAAAAACCAAAACAGCAGGACGAGAACAACAACATCATAAATCCTATCATGCTTTGCACAGCATCAGGGGGAAAATGCCCGGGCAGTTTTCTTCTGTGCAACTAAAAATGAGGCTTGGGTAAGAAAAACAAAGTTCTGATGCTGTGAAACTTTTAAAGAAACACCAAGCCTTTTCAGTCCTGCTGAGTAGATTTTTAGTCTGGAAATTCACTTTAAGGTTGGCTGTTATTACTGAAAGACTTATACAGTAATTTTAGGAACTGCACGGACACCTTCCTGTAGCAGCCTATCCTGGATCACCAGTAATTGGCCAAACACATCTTTAATCGGTAACTGGAATTAGTATTTTCCTGTGTCCTCCTGCCAAAAATATTTTATTTGGTTTCAGTTATACACGGAATTTAACTCCACTGTCAGGTATAATCGCTTATAATCTGATGCAAAGGATGACCAGACTACGTATAAACTGCAGAGAAAGGCTTCACAACAGAATAAACAACCTTAAAGTCCCCCAGGAAATATAATCTGTATATCTCATGTATTATATAACAAATCTTATTTTGTTTATGTCACCATTATTGAAGGTCCCTTCAGAGCGAATTCTTCGGGCTGGGAAGACATTACGGAATACGATTCTATCTCGTGCGCCTCACATGATCAGAGACCGCAAATACCACCTAAAGACGTACAGGTGAGTGAGTTATGACACAGACAATCTGTTTCCAACAACCCATTTTTCAACACATAAGAATGATTTAGTGAAACCTATGGCAATAAGAATACAGGCAGTCCTCTACTTACAAACGACTCGAGTTACAACATTTCAGAGATACAAACAAATTTGTCTGCATGTACATAATATTCAATACAGTTTTTTTTTACTTATTTTTGTTATTAAATGTTACAGGCCCGTACACTTTAAAGGGGAACTGAAGAGAGAGGTATATAAAGGTTGCCATGTGTATTTCCTTTTAAGCAATACCAGTTGCCTGGCAGCCCTGCTGATCCTCTACCTCTAATACTATTATCCATAGCCCCTGAACAAGCATGCAGCAGATCAGGTGTTTCAGACTTTAAAGGGAAGGTTCAGGGACGCCTTGAAAAAAATAAAAATCCATATCCACTTACCTGGACTTACGTCATCGGACGTCCTCGGGCTGTACTGCGCAGGCGCAGTAGTTCTGCGCCTGCGTAGTACAGCCCGGCGGACGTCCGATGACGTCAGGGCGCCCGCGTGGGACGCAGAAGAGCCCGTCCTTGGAGCGCAGAAGAGCCCGACCTGGCAGCCGGCCTGGCCAGGTCGGGTCGGCCACCGAAGACGACGGGAGCCTCTGGAGCGGCGGCGAGGGCACCTCCTGCCTGCCACGGGCTGGAGGAAGCCCCAGGTAAGTGGATATGGATTTTTATTTTATTCAAGGCGTCCCTGAACCTTCCCTTTAAAGTCAGATCTGACAAGACTAGCTGCATGGTTGTTGCTGGTGTTATTCAGATACTTCTGCAGAGAAATAGACCAGTAGGGCAACTGGTATTGATAATATGGCAAATATGGCAGCCTCCGTATATCTCTTACTTCAGTTCCCCTTTAAAGAGGAACTCCAGTGAAAATAATGTAATAAAAAATTGCTTCATTTTTACAATAATTATGTATAAATGATTTAGTCAGTGTTTGCCCATTGTAAAATATTTCCTCTCCCTGATTTACATTCTGAAATTTATCACATGGTGACATTTTTACTGCTGGCAGGTAATGTCATTGGAAGGAGATGCAGCTCGCTTTTTAGGCAGTTGGAAACAGCTTTTATTTCCCACAATGCAACAAGGCTCCCACAGTGTGATGTCAGAACCATGGTCCTGACATCACTCTGTGGGAGCATTTCACCACAATATCGGCCATACAGAGCCCCTTGATGATCAGTTTGAGAAATGGAATAGATTTCTCATGGGAAAGGGGATATCAGCTACTGATTGGGATGAAGTTCAATTCTTGGTTACGGGTTTCTTTTTAAGGGCTGAGACCCACTATGGAAGCTGTGTGGCTATCCCAAAGCACCCGCGATTTGCTCAAATACGAATGTACCGTGATTTCACAGAGATTTATTTGTGCTTGCAATGGTACTAATGGGACTATCCCCATAGGGTTCCACTGCTGTAGCGATTTGCAAAAGCACTCTTAGTGGATCCCAGCCCTAAAAGCACACTGAAAATAACCAAAACGTGTAAATATACAATGTGTTGTGAATTCAGAACTAAAAACTGAAGTGTGTACTCTGGCCAGGTTCACCGGACTATACACAGTATATACTGGCTGCCTGATTGCCTATTGACTAATTAAAATGGCATAGCATTTACTGAAAGCCTCTGCCTGCCAGATTATGCAGGGTCTAAAACTAACTCACTGCGGTTCCCTGTAGCAGTTGTCCCACGCAAAATCCATTGCATCTCAACAGGGGCGCCGCGTGTAAGCCTCCAGGAAATGGGGAACAGCGCTGACACCCCCAAAGCATGTGCACTGCTCAGGAGCGTCGTGGCTATCCCCTGTGGGTTGAGAGGGGCATAAAAATGCAGACTTGGCCAAAGCCCAGGGGGACCAGCCACGTTGCCTCCCCCCTCAAAGGATAGGTTCCTTACCTGTTGTGAATTTCCTCCAGCTGCAAGGTTATGCATTTCCTGGGAGCGACAACACCAAAAGTAGAGGAGAGGGGAGGGAAGGTGCAGACAGCCCCCCCCCCCCCCAAGTGCTGCCACCACTTGGGGAACTATCCTCACTAAACCCCATCTCCAAGAAGGAAGACCTCTTTGGTCTCAGGTTTCTTTTAATTGTCTTTTAAATGAAATGCTTATTGCTTGGCTGGATAGTGTAATGGTTAAGGGCTCTGCCTCTGACACAGGAGACCTGGGTTCGAATCTCGGCTCTGCCTGTTCAGTAAGTCAGCACCTACTCAGTAGGAGACCTCGGGCAAGTCTCCCTAACACTGCTACTGCCTGTAGAGTGCGTCCTAGTGGCTGCAGCTCTGGCGCTTTAAATCCGCCAGGAGAAAAGCGCAATATAAATGTTCTGTGTTTATTTGCTTGGTTGTTATGCTGATTGTTTGCCTTCTGAAATGGCTAGTGTCAGATTACCTGATCTGCACACTGGCTCTTGGTCTGTAAATCAGAAATAATTAGAGGCAGAGGGTTAACAATGCAGCCAGCCAAGCAGCGCATTATGTAAACCTGGACTAAAGATCGAGACCTCCATGTGCTTCCCACTATAGGATTCCTTTGTAAGGGGAATAAAATGCTTACTGCAGAACTCCAAGTGTGTATTATGAAAATAAAACGTGTCACCCTGGTGTGTGGCTGCGTGACACTGTACAATATGTGCTAGCATTTCTGCTAAACTCACAGTAGTATTTTGTCCAGTGAATTTTGCTGGTCATTTCAGGTCATTGTAGTTAAATATCATGTTGCCGTACAGGAATATCACAGAGTGCTTGCCGAAAAAGAAGGTGAAAGCAAATTGTGTATGTCAGCATTATGATAACTGCACCATTCTGCAAAGCTATAAAGATTAGGGTAAAAGTGGGTGTGAAAGTGGTAATTTGTAAACTTACCCTGCTGGGGGGACCATAAAGTCCACGAAAGAACCTCCATGATACTCTGGATATTTTCTGTTTCCCTAGACCTCCTCAAAATCTCATGTGCACCCTGAATAGAGACCTTTATTTCTGTAGCCAAAGGTCTACCCCACCCTTGTAGATGTCCAGAAAGCAGTAAGAGTACAACAGCTTCCAATGCTAGGGCTCTTGTTTGTTTGAGAACAGCAGACAGGTCAGCGGTAGGTTAGGCACAGGCTTTGAGGTTAGGGTTACAGGAAGAGAGATTGGCTATGGGGCATCAGGCAGGGAAGAGGTATAAATTATGTGCCAGGTTAGCATCTTGGCTAGTGAGAAGGTGGTGCTGTTGCAGGGGAGAATTAGGCAAGTGGGAGGAAAGAGTTGTAGCAAAAAGGAATGGATTTTGGGTAACCATGAAAGAGCTATGAGGTTAGGATTAGGCATTTTTGGCGAGAAGTTGGATGAAGGTTTGGAGCTCTAAAACTACATATTGACCACAATTCACTAAGATCATGCTAGTGATAAGAAGGTAAGTGAAAACTTACAACCTCACATCGATCAGTATTTTAAGTGTTAATTCACTAAAAAAGCTTTCTTGATAAAATGTAGTGATACGTTATGGTCAGCACTGTAGTTATTCTTGCATGCAGTAGATAGAGAGCAGAGAAGCACATGCAGTCAGAATTTAGCACCACCCCTCCTGCTAGCTCCTCTGCCAAGGAGATTACAGCCAGCCTGCAGGAGGATTCTGCATATGGCAGCCATGGAAGTACAGTGAGTGAGAGTGTGTGTCTGTGTGAATTTCTGTGTGTGTATACATACGCTTGAAGCCTGAGACCAGGTGATAAATCCCTTCAGACTATGGTGCTATTCACTCTTGCGTCACTCTCTGTGAATTGGCATTTCCACGTGTAGTCCTTAACTTAAGGATTCAATCATTAACTCGTTGATTGGATTTTTAACTTTAGGAGCCAATCCTTAACTTAAGGATATAATCCTTAATTTAAGGATATAATCCTTAACTTAAGGATCACGTGAGGTAAATTGCTTAGTGAATACTAAAACAGTAAAAACATCTGAGAATCATTACTTAAGACAGGATATAACCTTAGTGAATTGTGGCCAATGTCAGAATTCTACCAACACATGGCACTAGTGTGACATGACTGGGAAACCAAATGACACAAGTTCCTTACAGACATCTTTACGCATTACTAATGAATTCTGTAGCAAAAGAAAGGGAACAGCACCTTAGCAATCCTCTATGGATGTGCAAGAACCAACCCCTTGTACCAACAGGATGAACATCTGTCTTGTTTGAAGATAATGGTCCGCACCACATCCAAGTCTTGTCTTGTCACTTAAGCTCAGAATATAATCCCTACCATAGTCATATGTCTATGTTTGTATCGTAGTCTATGGCCAATTTAGGGGATGCCAATTAAATAATCTGTATGTTTTTGGGATGTGGGAGCAAACTGGAGTGCCCGGAGGAAACCCAGGCAGACACAGGGAAGACATAAACTCTGTGCAGATAGTGCCCCGGCTGCACGTTCCCAAATTCCTGCAGATTCGGTAATTTGTGGGTGTTCAGATAGGTTGGCAGTTTAGCGACGATGAGGTGCAAGTTGTAAATGTTGTGTTTTAGTCAGTGGCGTAGCTAAGGAGCTGTGGGCCCCGATGCAAGTTTTACAATGGGGCCCCCCAGGCACTCTATACATAACAATTGATACTGGGGCACCAAAACCTGCCAATGGCAACTACAATGTCAGAGATGCAAGAAGGGGATGGAGAAGAGCTTGTTAATGTTTACCACTACTCAATGTATATATAGAAGTGATTATTATGAGCACAGGACCAATAGAGAGCTAATACTGTAGTTGAGGGAGGGCCCTTCGGGGCCCCTCTGGCCCAAGGGCCCCGATGCGGTCGCTACCGCTGCACCCCCTATTGCTACGCCCCTGGTTTTAGTGCTGCCTCCTTCGTACCACTTCTGACCTGAGCCCTAGCTTGTTATAAGGTTATGGTAAGTGGAGTCTTGGCGAGAGCTGGCAGCATCCCTGAAGAGCTGGTTGTTGTTTGCAGTACCATTATATCAGAATTATTGGAGAGATAAGTTGTTCCTCTCTGGGCCCTGGAAATATTTTCTGTACACAAAATCCTTTGTGCATTGGCATCTCTTAGCCAGCAGCTACATAAAATATTGAAATATTCCTTCCCCTTGTTAGTTCTCATTCATCTTCATGGTTGCTTAAACAACAGAGTTTGGCAGCAAACTTCTTTTACTCGCAGTGGAAGTCATCAAAATAGGCTCTGGCTTGAAATCACGGTAATGTTAAAGTGCCAATATACACGTGATAGAATTGAGATGCCTCATTCGTTTTACACATGAGAGGGCAATTTGTATTAGTTTGAATTACACCTCTATTCATGCCACGCCCCAAGCCACACATACCATAGACATATTTTCATCATGATATTCAAAATAAAGAATACATCATTTCAGAGAATGGGAAGGAAGTGTAGAACCCCAGAGACACATTTTTAGCAGATAAATACAGTAAAATCCCAATGGGGATTGCCTGATGCTGAATAAGTGTAGTTTCTGGTTGCTTGGGAGTCAATGTTAAAGAGTAACCGTAACCAAGAATTGAACTTCATCCCAATACTTTTTTTCTGGTTGCTTAAGACTTCTGGTTAGCAGAGTTCTGGATAATGGGGGGGGGGGGGGGGGGGGTTACTGTATATGTTTATACAGATCTAAATATCAGTACAAGGAGAGGGACACATGAGGAAGAAAGAGGGATTGTTCCTTCCTCGAAAATGGGACAGTCACACTTTGGAGCTATCAGAATAATTTAGGCTCAGGTTACCACAGCACTACTGAGCAACACTGAATCTACCCCTTACTGTACACTTTTTAAAATTCAATTCAGTTGAATAGTTAAAGTTGAATATTGGCAGGTTTCATGTTTTTGAGCAGATTCTGCTGCAGGTTCTTTGGAATTTTCTTTAATCAAAAATTTCATGTTCTTGTGTTACGATTTTGCAGACAAGCACATGGGGCTTTAGCACATAACATCGGCTTGTTTCTCTGAGGTCTTGCAGCTTCACATTCATCACTTCATGCTTTGAAGCATACCTGTCACTAAATATAAAAATGACCCTGTGCTAGTGCAGAGGCGTATGGCTCCTTATGACATACCCCTACGAGCCAGAGATGTAATGACAGCCACCGTCTCTGATCCATGACAAATAGTTGTTTACAGCTGCTGACCATTTCATGGGCAAGGTCTTCAAAGAGCCTATTCAATCTGCAATGAAAATTTCATGTATCGTCCTGCTATATAATTTTATAATTACCTGCTGCTGCTGGCTTCTGGCATGTAGCCCTGTTCCCCCATCCACCCCCCCCCCCCCCATAAAAAAAAAAAAACCTGTCATGGTGTTTTCTATCTTGAGTAGAGAAAACACCATCTACTCAATCACGTGTTTCAGGAGATTTGGTTGGTTATATGGCTATGTAGATATAAACTTTAGGGACATTCGACAACTTTTGTAGCCAATAACTTTTGAAGAGGAAACATTTTTTTGGTAGGCCAGGCATGTCCAAAGTTGGGTCCGGGGGCCAAATGTGGCCTGCCGAGCCTTATCTGGTGCCTGCCAAAGCTCTTTATGGTTGTTAATTCCATGTGGCCCAAGGGCCATTGCTCAGGTGCCGCATGTAGGGGCCACCTTGTATTGCCACTCTGCCTCCTCCCCCTTCCCCTTTGCTCGCCTGTAGGTTATCAGTCCCCACTGTAGCAGTAACATCTAATGATCAACAGTCACCATTATGCCAACAGCAGTAACAGCCACAGATTAGCAGCTGCCACTGTGCCAGATGCAGTAACGGCCACTGATCCGCAGCTACCACTGTGCCAGCAGCAGAAACTTCCCATGATCAATAGCTGCCACTGTGCCAGCAGCAGTATCGGACACTGATTAGCAGCTGCCACTGTGCCAGCAGCAGTATCGGACACTGATTAGCAGCTGCCACTGTGCCAGCAGCAGTATCGGACACTGATTAGCAGCTGCCACTGTGCCAGCAGCAGTATCGGCCACTGATTAGCACCTGCCACTGTGCTAACTGCACAAGATTTATTGTTTATTTCCCGTGGAAATATTTTTTTTTTTTTGACAATATGTCACAGGCATAGGGTCCTTAATGGATATCAGCACTCTCAAGAAGAGCGATATGGCCATGGCCTAAAAAGCTTGGATAACCCTGTTATAGGCCTAATTTACAAATGCTATTCTTAAAAACTGAATGATACAGAAAAAACCTTCCCGAAAAACATCTGGAGGCAGGCAGGAAGATTAAATGGAGAGGAAGAGAGCCTTATTGCTTAGTATGTTCTGAACATTTTACAGAAAAAACTTCCAGTAGGCCTATTCACCAAATCCTTATGGCCACAGGGGTCAACCACTGCAAACATAAAAAGAGAAAAATTAAGACTGTCTCATCTCCCACAATAGGTGGTAGGGTCTCTTCTAATTGTCATTCCCTAAGTGGGCAAAAAATCCATTATTTATATAGATCTATAGAGGTCTGGGAGTGCTGATCATATACGAGCAGTGATGGTGCGTGTGTGTGTTTTGTAGTAATTGTTGCTACAATAATGAACGGGATCTTCTGATTCAGGCAGAATAGTCTTTACTGATATCCAAGCCAGATTTATAATTTTCCTGCCCCTAGACTAACTTTTGTTTTCATAGCAGCTCACCTCCCTTTCTATGTACAGGCCCCACTTTGATGTGTAACATCCATGTAATGCAGCACTTCTCTTTCACTTCCCCCTAGAGCAGCTTCTCCCCTCTTCCATGTGTTCCTGCCTATTTTCAGTCCTAGTTTTCTATTTGCAGCCTCCTCTTCCAAATTCAAACCCCCATTTCCATGTCTAGCACCCCCCTCAGGCAGCAACCAACCAAGGCCTGGGCCTGTGTGGCCTTTCTAGAAATCTGCCCTTGATGACATTGTTGTTCTTTTTTCAATGTTCAGTCCAAAGAAGTACTATAGATTTATCCTGTCATGCTCCTGGCTCCTTTCTGTGGAGTACCTTATGGAGTCACCAGCCCCATGGTTGATATTCCTGGAAATGAGAAATAGTGAGAGCCATAAAGAGAAGTCAGGATCTTTTGACAGGCCAGCATGAAGACCAGGTTTGTATATAAGAGGATCAGTTCAGATAATGAAACCACATAATATATATTCTTGACAAATCCAAGAATCCAAGGTTCAGTATCAGACTTTATTATATAAAAAAAAATGCAAAAAACAGTAAAAACTTTTTGTCAACAAGGACTCTTCAGAGCATAAATACAGGAGATCTCTCTGTTTTGACAGATGATTATAATAAACACATTGGGCCATATGCAATTCACTTTTTCACATAAGTTTTCTCCTAGGAGATAATTTTTCATCTTCGATTTAAAATAACTTTCCAGCACTTTTCAACTAAAAAGTACCAAAAAGTAGGTGAAAAGGTAATATCAAAATTATTTTGAGTATTTTCTTGCTTTCTGGTGGTTTAAACGGCATTTTATTGACAAATTTAAAAATATCACCTAGGACAGTGGCTCAGGTTGGCACTCCAGATGTGGTGGAACTACAAAACCCATGAGGCATTGCAATACTCTGATAGCTCTTAGCATAACTCAGGGAGGCAGAAGCATGATGGGACTTGTAGTTTTGTCACAGCTGGGGTGCCAAGGTTAGCCATCACTGACCTAGGAGAAAACTCAGCAGAAAAAGTTAAATGCATATGTGCTTTGTTAGACACTAGTCCGTTTCGGGTTGATAACCCTTCATCAGGCCTTTGCAAAGCATGAATATATCTCCACTGTAAAGACTACATAATATAGGAGAAAAAGTGTATAGGGGCATCTGCTCCAACCAGATACAACCTGGCACCTTATTGATGGCTGGCAAGTGTAGACTCAGCTGCAAAAAACAGTGTGCCAACAGCAGCATGAGGCATGAGGACCAGGCAAGCATCCAACCCTGCCACCTTCATTGCTTACAGAAACAAGTGCTGTTCTTTATATTACACTTTTCACCTTCTCCACTCATCATTGCCTTCCAACAATCCTTATCAACATTTACAACACTGCTTCCTAACTCTATGAAAACATTTTGGGTTAAGACTATAATTTTGAAAGTCTTTTTGCAGTTGAAAACTTTTGTGCATGTTAGAAGACTTGATTTATCTCTGCATTCTTGGCAGGCAATGCTGCGTGGGAACAGAATTGGTTGATTGGCTGATGCAGCAGAGCTCCTGTGTGCATTCGCGGACGCAAGCTGTGGGCATGTGGCAAGTCGTACTGGAGGAGGGAGTCCTCAATCATGGTAAGTATAACGTACACACTAAATTGTTGTATCAGTCATCTTATTATCATTCCACTGCTATCCATGAGCGTAACCAGCAGGACAAAGGGAAAGCACAAATGTAATTCTCCATATTATACAACAGAGGCTGGTGAAAAGTTTGTTTTCCTCCTGATTATTATTGTTCTGTAAGGTATTGCTTTTCCTGTGCAGCATCTACAGTAGAACAGACCACAACTGAGGAACAAATGTTTTTAGAAAATGTTGATTCATCATTGATCTATTCAACACACACTTGTGTGTGGAGATGAAAGGCTTTCATCAGCCAATTACAATAAAGGAATGGTGCACATGCATGGGCCTTACAAGTGAAAAGTCACACGATCTAGTCCACCAATCACAGCTCCATCAAGGCAGAGTCGAATCCTGGTCGAGTTAAATAATGACAGAGGCCCGCTTGGATTTTTTCCCCAAATGCAAATGCGAAAAATGAAATGCAAATGAATACAAGAAAAATGCTGAATCAGGAGCGGCCAGTAGGAAAACATTATATGTGCGGCACTCTGCGTACAATGATAAGCAGCCGCTCTTTGCCCAAGTGTGCACCCAGTCTAATCATTTGTACTCCCCAGGCTCTTGTCCTGGCTACACTCTTGTTGCTATCACAAATCATAACCATTAATAAATTGTGTTTCACAGTTCCTTGTGTCAGAAACAGTGATCTATACTGGTCACCTGTTTTGTTCTAAATCCCTGGCATGCCTTCTTCTTGTTCAGCTCAATGACACAGCGAGAGATTTAACAGGAAGAAGTGGAGATAAGGACAGAACACTCTTAGCTTCCTGTCTTGGTCCACAGAGCTTGGAAAGTGTGCTTGCCTATGGAGCTTGCTCTAGCTGCTTTCACTTTCTCAAGCAGCAGCCCAAGACAAGGGAAATGTTTATCATCTCTCAAACGTTTCAACAAATATAATTCTCTCTCCTACCAATAGAGAGAAAGTGGAAGTAGTTAGAGCAAGCCCTGTTGGTAAGCAGCCTTTCCAATGCAAGAGTTTGTCACATGTCGTAAATTAAATAGGAGTCTAGTAGGAGGCGTTAAAAGAGAAAAACCGATGTCTTTATTATTACACTAGTGACCTTAGCCCATTTAAAAATGGGCTAGGTCTGTTACTAATCCGCCGTGCGCGAGCACACATGACCAGGGCCGGGCCGAGGCATAGGCTGGAGAGGCTCCAGCCTCAGGGCGCAGTGTAGGAGGGGGCGCAGAATTCATTCAGCTGTCATTCCTAATTGTGTTTGAAGCAGAAATAAATAAGAAAAGGGGATACATAGCAGTGACTGCAAGCCATATAACTAGATATTAAGGTGTTGGGGAGGTTGTGGGCCCTGTGGCGACTCTTAGTCTAATAGCAATCAGTGTGTGACAGCTGGGGTGGGAGGGATGGAGGGGCGCACTTTCGTGTCTCAGCCTTGGGTGCTGGAGGACCTTGTCCCTGCTCTGCACATGACCGCCCCTTCTGGCCCCGTCCTCCTCCAGCTCTCGGCAGTGGCAGTGTCTCTGCGTCTTGTCCCTGCACATGTGCAGTGCTAAAAAGCACTGACACACAGACAGAGGCAGGGACACTTGCCTATTATTATATAGGATTCATTTTAGCAAAGGTTATCAAAGTAACATGTTTTTCACCATAGTGCCCCTTTAAAGCGGACCTGAACTTAGAACTTCCTCTCTGCTCTAAAAGAGAAGCAACATCATAATAACCTTTAAAGAAAATAATTTCTTTGTTACAGCTTACAGGACTCCTGCAATAAATCTGCAGTGTGTCTACTTCTTGCTTTCATGGAAGCAGAAAAGGATTAACAACCTGTGTCTACATATCAGCTGTGTCTGCTGAGGACTGCCGAATTTCTGTGCTGACACAGCTGAGAGATCAAATAACTCTTGTGATTTCTTACAGATGAGGGGGAATTAGACATGCTTAATTAGACATGCTAAAAACACACAGGGTGCATTTCTGTCTGTTTTCCTAGTTTCCTGTGCAAGCGTTCAGGTCCACTTTAAAAATGCATGCAAGAAAGAATTAGACAAAGACAAATAACATTTATATTGCGCTTTTCTCCTTGCGGACTCAAAGCGCCAGAGCAGAGCAGCAGCCACTAGGGCGCGCTCTATTGGCAGTAGCAGTGTAAGGGAGACTTGCCAAAGGTCTCCTATTGAATTAGTGCTGGCTTACTGAACAGGCAGAGCCGAGATTCGAACCCTGGTCTCCTGTGTCAGAGGCAGAGCCCTTAACCATTACACCATCAGCCAACTGCACCAATTACTTACATATCACTGACCATTTCTACTAAGAACACCTGATCTGGTAACAGAGGATCAACACGACAGCCAGACAACTATCATTTTTAGAGCCATTTCAATGGCATCTTTCATAAACTTCAGTACAGGTTCTCTTCAAGCTGAAAATGACATCATTGAGGTACTGGAGCAATAATTCTCAACACATCCTTGTCTCTTACCATATTCTCATTACATATAGATTTTAACAGATGTGTTCACTGAGTTTAACATATTTACTTGCGGATCACTGAATATGAAGCATTTTTAGCAGTGCATCGTTAGTTTTCAAGTTTATATTATGTGGATAAACTCTGCCCTCTGCTGGTTATAATGGTTATGTAACCGCAATGCATTTAACCTGTCAAACTAAATAATGTTTTATTTTTATACAATAAAATCATTACATCCTCCTCACCTGCCTCATTGCTAGGCACAGTGCCTGGTTCAGATTTTCCTAGGGAGGCGCCACACTTGGAACATTGATAATTGTAAGGGGGAAAAAAACCCTGATTTGGAGAAAAATTCTCAAAATAGTTTTTTTTTGTGTCTTTGAATGCAATTCATTTTAAGGTGTTTCAATAAAAATGATATAATATTTTTTTGTTAGCACATGAAATATGGCTCTAATTCAAAACTAACAGACATATTTATATCACACTAGGCAGAAATGCTAGTGTTAATGGTATAATGTTACTCAATAGGCATACGTGATTTATATATGCGAACCAACAATGAATTAAAATGCATGCAAGATGTAAGACAAATGCGTATACGAAACAAAAATGCACAACGCAAACACACAGAAAACGCACTAAAAATGAACAAACGCATATGCAGCAAAACGCTATCTTTCCAGCACTGCTTAGTGTGTTCCTACCCTTAATTTCCCAGAGTCCCACAAAAAATTCTAAAACATTGGCCCCTTAGGAGAAAACTCAGGAGAAAAAGTGAATTGCATATGAGCTGGTGTATAAACAATGGCGTATGTACCAAATCCAGGAGAGAAATACAGACAGTCAGAGGTCTACAGTTGTTTCGCGCCATAAAGCATTGTGGCGCTTTATCAGGTCCTGATGAAGCGCCACCATGCTTTATGGCACAGAACAGCTGTAGACCTCTGACCACCTGTATCTCTCTCCTGGATTTGGTTGATATGCCATTGTTTGGATTTTGAAGCTGTAAGAATAAATACTGATTCTGAATACTACTGAGTAAGAATACTACTGATCTGCATTGGTGAGCTGCACTCAGGTGAGTCGGGCCTGGTCCTGTGCATTGCTTCTTTCGTTCTTTGCATATAAGCCGGTGTGTTTGTTTCTCTGATCTCTGCAAAGAACTCATGTCTGCTCTGTAAGTATATCAATCTAAATTTATTTTGATATTATATGTCTTTTACCTTCCACTCAGTCGATCAAGAGTATTACTTCCAAGACAAGTATCTGTTTTATCGTTTTTTGGACGATGAACATGAAGATGTGCCTATGCCAACGGATGAGGAGAAGCGGGAAAGTGAGGAGGAGCTCCAGGACACTCTGCTTCTCCTGTCTCAGATAGGACCTGATGCCCATATGAGGATGATTCTCCGAAAGCCGTAAGATGTTGCTCTCTGACACAGAATGAGCTCTGTTAGTGGAAAAAGCCACGCTGGGATCAGACCAGGATTACCAGGAACACTAGGGGCAGATCCACACATCTAAGATGATCCATGAGATGAAGGTTTCCTGAGTTGATGCAAAGTTTGTAGCAAATTGCTGCCTGGGATTGGGAAATCAGTTGTTGGCGCTGTAATGTGGATGTCCCCAGTTTGCAGCTGCATAACAAAGAGTACATCATGTCAGTATATTAGAATCTCTTGGGGGGGGGGGGGGGGAGGTGTATTGTAGATGGGGAAAAGGGACACGGTGTGGCTTGGGGTTATGTAGGGGGAAAGTATTTTACATCAGGGAGGAGGTACAGGGTGTGGTTAGGTTATAGAGGGGAAAAGTATTTTACACCAGGTAGAGGGCGTGGCTTGGATATTCGGGGGGGGGGGGGGGTTTACATGGGGAGGAGGGACAGGGTATGCCTAGGTTATGGGGGGAGGGGGTTTTACATAAAAAGGATGGGTAGGGCATGACTCAGTGATGGAGGGGGGGAGAAGGATTTTACATGAGGAAGAGGAACGGTGTGTCTAGGTTATGGAAGGGGACATGGGGAGGAGGGACATGGTGTGGCTGGGTCATGGAGGGGGAAGAGGGTCTTACATGGAGAGGAGGGGCGGGGGAATCAGTTTTTTTAAAGGACCACTTTTGCTAAAAAAAATCATAAAATCTATAAAATGCATGTAAACACATACAAATAAAGTATGTTTCTTCCAGAGTAAAATAAGCTATAAATTATCTTTTTCCTATGTTGCTGTCACTTACAGTAAGTAAGTAGTAGAAATCTGATGGAACTGACAGGTTTTTGACCAAGTCCATCTTTTTACAGGGGATTCTTAGTATTTCAGTTATTCTTTACAAAAGCAGTCCCTGGAAAAGATCAATACAAATATGCAGACACCCCCTTTTTGGGACCTTTTTGTACACTATTCTGGCAGTTGGACTGCTTTTGAAAATAATAAAAAAAAACCTGAGACTCCCCCATGAGGAGATGGGCTAGTCCAAAACCTGTCAGTTCTGTCGGATTTCTAATACCTCCTGTAAGTTACAGCAACACAGGCGAAATGTAATTTAGAGAACATTTTACTCTGGGAGAAATCTACTTTTTATTTATATGTTTCACATGTACAGTACCTATTTAAAATTTTACCATTTTTCACAATAATGGTCCTTTAAGATAAAGAACTGTGTGGGATAAAAGTAACTGCCGACAGTCACTGCACTGCTCAGTCAGTGCTGACAGTTTGGGCACTAGGACCAACATGGCCAAGCTATTAGTGCCCAAATAATACTTACCGGTATGCATTACACCTCTGTGTGTATAAAATATATATTTTCCATTGCACAGGCCTGGGCAGAGGAATGCAGATGATCTGGAAATTATATTTGAAGAACTCATTCACATTAAAGCCTTATCCCACCTCTCAACAACAGTAAGTTACATCAGCATAAACTGCAATGTTCACGTTTTATTTTGTTACCTGCAGTGAATGTTTTCATTCTGTAGAAAAGGTTGATGATCAGAGTATTGTAAATAATTTACATTTTATTTTCATTTAGGTTAAACGGGAACTGGCTGGATTTTTAATATTTGAATCTCACCCCAAAGCAGGAACAGTGTGTAAGTACACCTATCCTATTCAGATTGTGATATGGAATTAAAGTGCTTGCTCTGAATATTGTATGATTTTAACTTTAAGACCTCTTTCACAGTGGGACGTTAAAGTCGCACGTTATAAAAAATTATAACGCAGACTAACGCACAGCAATACAAAGTCTGTGCGACATTCACAGTGCACACGTTGCGTTGCGTGTAACGTGTAGCAATATTTAAAAGGTGCTGCATGCTGTGCGTTTAGCAATATATTTGATGCGTTATGTGTGTTGCACATGCTCAGTAATGTTTTCTGTTTTTTTTAATGTAACGCTTACGCCGTTTTTGTTCCATTAGTATGCAACAAAAACAGCGCACCAAGAGACACATAACGTAATACAAAATAACGTCCAATTTCATAACCTACATGCGTTGCATTAGGGGCACGTTGTGCGACTTTAACGTCGCATCAAACGCAATGTCCCACTGTGAAAGAGGCCTAAGAGGACATCTAGGTAAATATGAATAGAAAGACACTGTAATGCCTGAAATAATAATAATAAATGTTAATAACACTTCTGTAACTTCAGTTCCCAAAGCAAGCACGGTGCTTAGGGGTAATATTTGACTCCTCTCTCTTCATCATGTTCACTCCATAACCAGCTCCTGTCATCTCCAACTCAGAAACATATCTCACATCCTAACCCTTTCTCACTCAAGACACATCTAAAATGTTAATACATACTCTTATAATATCTTGTCTGGACTATTGTAACACATTACTTTGTGGTCTACCAACTAACAGACTGGCACTGCTCCAATCTGTACTGAACTCAGCTTCTGGTCTTATTCATCTTTCTTCTCGCTCTTCCTATGCTGCCCCCCTCTGTCAAGCTCTTCATTGGGTTCCAATTAACCAGAGGATCCAGATTAATCTCTTAACTCTAACCTAACCTACAAAGTTCTAGACAATCTCGCTTCCCTGTACATCTCCTAACAAGTTTCCAGATACCAACCCAATTGTAATCTCAGATCTGCACATGACCTGCTGTGTTGCTCCTCTAGAATTACCTCCTTACACTCACGTGTACAAGATTTTGTACGTACTTCACCCCTCCTCTGGAATGCCCTCCCACAACACATTCGTCACTCTCCAACATTTGTTACCTTTAAAGGGGAACTGAAGAGAGAGGTATATGGAGGCTGTCATGTTTATTTCCTTTTAATCAATACCAGTTGCCTGGCAGCCCTGCTGGTCTATTTCTCTGCAGTAGTATCTGATTAAAACCAGAAACAAGCATGCAGCTAGTCTTGTCAGATCAGACTTATAAGTCTGAACCACTGAAACACCTGATCTGCTGCATGCTTGTTCAGGGGCTATGGCTAATAGTATTAGAGGCAGAGGATCAGCAGGGCTGCCAGGCAACTGGTATTGTCTAAAAGGAAATAAACATGACAGCCTCCATATACCTCTCTCTTCAGTTCCCCTTTAAACGCTCTCTCAAAACTCACTTCTTCCGACAAGCATATACTCTACCTTAGGCCACTTCCCTTTTGTCCCAAGACCAAGTTCCACTCCTACTAGATACCCTAAAACACACTGCCTCTATCTGTTTATTATATACTCTTGCTTCCCACCCATTCCTTTACATTGTAAGCTCAGAAGGGCAAGTCTCTCTCCCTCTTTTGTGTCTTGGAATTAATTATACATTTTATGCATTATGTTACTTTTATCACTGTCATTATCACTTCTGTATTTTTTATATTTTGTATTGCTTTTGTATTTTGTCACCAATTATGTATTTTGTTTATTGGTGTACACCATTGTCAGTATTGTTATGTACTCTATGTTCGATTCTTACTTTGTACTGTGCCATGGAATATGTTGACATTTATAAATGAATAATAATAATAATGTATAAATATAGATCATTTTTGTAACAAACTCACAAAATATAAAAACAACAAGGTACAGATCTGATGTGCAATATCTCAGTAGACACAGAAACAATCAGGGTAGCTCTCACGAGTAATCATGAGTGATCACCCGTGATTCAAATGAGGCTTAATTGGCGCAGGTGTGCGTTGGGGATACAAGGGGTTATTTACTTATAATTCCGCCCTGTGTCAGACTGGGAGGAGGAAAAACTGAGGAAATCCACCTGCTGGCCAAGCAGCAGAAACCATGTGTTACCACTCCCAATAGAAACCTGTAGCAAGTCTTCACTGCAAGCAGCAACACCTAATTACTGCTGCTTGGCCAGCAAGTGGATTTCCTCAGCTTTACCTCCTCTCAGTCCAACACTGATTCCGTCCGCCCTGCATTCCAAACAGCTTGCACGCGTCCTATTGGTCATGTTGCAAGCCTCACATCGGAGCACTTCCTACTTCAGGGTCGAAGGAGGAAGCGCACTGTGATGAGGCTTGCAAGGCAACCAATAGGACGCAAGCAAGCTGTTTGGAACGCAGGGCGGACGGCAGAATTATGGGTAAATAACCCCTTGTATCCCCACTGCACACCTGCACCAATTTAGGCCACGTTCACACTTGCGTTTTGGCAAATAAACGGACCGGATCCTGATCGGATCCTGACCTGATCCTGATCAGAACCGTACGGTTCCGATCCGGATCCGGTCCGTTTGTATCAGGCATGCATCAGGCTGCCATCCGGATCCGTGGGCAAAAAATAGCGAAATTTGAAAAAAAAAATGTTGGGGTCAGCAGAAGGTGCACCTGGTGCACATGTAGAATCAGGTTCCTCCGCTGTAGGCCTCACCTCCACCTCCGACATTCTGCCAAACAGCTCCAGCACGTCTGTCATTGCTGCTCCACTCCAGACATGCTTGGCCCATGTGTCCCCATCCGAAATGGCCGCTTGCATACGCATAGGAAGTGGGGTAGAACGTCAGGTTTTTGTAGGCAGTGTGTTCTGTGCCTTCCGTTCCCCATTGGTTTCTGTGTTCCTGATGATGCTGTCAGGCTCAGGTCCGGCTCCGGTCCGGGTGCGTGGGCCGGAGATCCGGACCCAAAAAATAGCGCATGTTGGAAAAGAGTCCGGATCCGATCCGGCTCCGTACTGTACGGAACGGACGCGTGTAAACGTCCGCATAGACTTTACATTGCTATGCGGAACGTACATTCCGTTTGTACAGTATGCGGTCCGGATCAGATCCGGAAAATCCGGATAGCGAACGCTAATGTGAACCGGGCTATTCTCATTTGAATCATGGGTAATCACTTGTGATTACTTGTGAGAGCAACCCTGGAAACAATGTACACTATACAAGTGAAACTCGAAAAATTAGAATATCATGCAAAAGTCCATTTATTTCAGTATTTCAACTTAAAAGGTTACGCCAATATATGAAATAGGCTCATTTCATGCACAGTGAGATATTTCAAGCCTTTATTTGTTATAATTTTGATGATTATGGCTTATAAAAACACCAAAATCAAAATCTCAGGCCATAAGAATATTGTGAAAATGTTCAATATTCTAAGCGCAAAGTGTCTGACTCTAAGCAGCTAATTGATCCAAAACATCTGCAAAGGGTTCCTAGTCATATATGAGGTTCACCTTTTTAAGTTGAATTACTGAAATAAATGGACTTTTTGTACAATATTCTTATTTTTCGCCTTTTTTAGCGTTTCGCCTGTATAGGCATACAGGTCACATGTATAATGGGCACTCAGTCAACCTCTCTGTAAGTCCATGAGGAAAGTAGTATGTAATTGCACACTCATAAAAGAGATAGGGCATTAAGGTTGGTTATGGGAATTGTAATCTTGCAAAAACTACCTGCATGGCCATTTTAGATGGTAATGTTTGAATTCTCTCCCTCTGATTCTTGCTTGCAGTGTTTAACCAGGGGGAAGAAGGGACGTCATGGTACATCATATTAAAAGGATCTGTTAATGTGGTCATCTATGGCAAGGTACTTCTGTTTATTTGGTTATGGTATAATGTAAAACTATTCAAAGTTCCAGTTAGTTTAAAGGTGCCCATTAACAGTACAATATTTTCCTCAGATGTGATCATTCGATTTGCCGGATCTTAAAGTGTAACCGAGGCGAACCTAGGCAGGAAAACATATACTTACCTAAAAAGAGGAAAGCCTGTAGATCCTATAGAGACTTCCCGAACTGTCCTCCTGTCTCCTGTTGCCGTTTCTGGACCCCCAAAAGATTACTGACAAGGTCTTGTCTGTGGGAACATCGGAGCTGCACTCCTCCTCAGGCACAAACCGTACTGCGCTTGCTCGCGTATGGCCATGCCTGCGCAGTAAGTTGGAGCTGCTCATGCATGAGTGACTCCGTGCAACTGCGCAGGCCCAGCCATACTCGCCAGGCTGCAGCACGGCCCCGCTCATACCAGAAGAGGAGCAAGCGCTGGTGTTAAGGAGGGTCCAGGCAGCAGCGGAGGACAGCGCGGGAAGCCTTTGGAGGATCTAGAGGTTTCCCTCTCTCTGATTCTCTTTAAGTAATCAGAAGGTCATTATCGATATTTTGCATAAATGGTGTGATTATGGGACTTTCTCTTTTTTTAGATATACCGTAAAATGCAACATTCCAATCAACAAAATTATGCATTTCAATTGACCATAGAATTGTTACACATCAATTTGCTCAACATACTGCATGGTTTTCTGTACAATTAGATTGTAAAAGTGGGATTTATTGATCACATCTGAGGAAAACATTATACAGTTAATGGGCTTTTTAAAGGGCATTGATGCACAATGAGTATAACTGTGACTTATATCTATACATACTTTACATCTATATATATCTATTTATATATTTATACCTATGCATGCTTTACATCTATATATGTCTATTTATATATTTATATCTATGCACACTTTTAAATCCATTGCCGAGATAATCAGGGGCGTAGCAATAGGGGGTGCAGCGGTAGCGACCGCATCGGGGCCCTTGGGCCAGAGGGGCCCCGAAGGGCCCTCCCTCAACTACAGTATTAGTTCTCTATTGGTCCTGTGCTCATAATAATCACTTCTATATATACATTGAGTAGTGGTAAACATTAACAAGCTCTTCCCCATCCCCTTCTTGTACCTCTGACACTGTAGTTGCCATTGGCAGGTTTTGGTGCTCCGTATCAATTGTTATGTATAGAGTGCCTGGGGGGCCCCATTGTAAAACTCGCATCGGGGCCCACAGCTCCTTAGCTACGCCACTGGAGATAATATAATGCCCCTCTGTTCTGTGTAGCTGCAGTAGTCAGCTGTTGTTCATACTGCCATGTTTACTATAATTAGAGTACTGTATGTCTTGTATGTCTTCATTTCTTCTCTTCCCTATATGTCCTGCAGGGTGTGGTGTGCACCCTCCATGAGGGAGATGACTTTGGAAAGCTGGCTTTGGTGAATGATGCCCCTCGTGCCGCATCCATCGTTCTGCGGGAAGATAACTGCCACTTCCTGCGGGTGGACAAAGAGGACTTCAACCGGATCCTGAGAGTTAGTATTGGCTTGTGGGCTCTGAGGTGATTGTATATAGTAAAGTCAATTAACCCTTTGCACACTCACACACAAATACTCATTCAAACATAATGACCAGGAACCCCTATCCCTACAGCTTTCTAAAAGTCAGAGGTCTTAGTTGACAAAATAATGCATTATGTCACATAGTCATGTGCCCTGTGCAGAGTAGAGACCTGCAGCGGGTCGGGTACCCGCGGATACCCGCGGGTAACCCGAAATGCGGGTCGGGTTTGGGTACCCGAATTGATTCAAGTTGCGGGTTGGGTGCGGGTAGCGACTTGCGGGTGCGGGTAGGGTTGCGGGTAGCGGTCTGCGGGTGCGGGTCGTGGGTAGCGAAAGCAAGCTAAAAACCTTCTTTAGCTTTGGTTTGTTTATAAAAATAGGTTTTATTAACTTTACAGCTCCCCAATGTTACTTTAAAGTTGCACTTTAAGAAAATGTAAAAAAGCGGGTCGCAGGTAGCGGGTCAGGTAGCGGGCCTGTGGGTCGCGGGTCTGGTGCGGGTAGCGGTTCTGCGGGTGCGGGTCGGGTTGCGGGTATCAAATTCACCAGAAAGCGGGTCGGGTGCAGGTAGCGGGTCGCGGGTCGGGTGCAGGTATGAAAAAGTGGACCCGCGCAGGCCTCTAGTGCAGAGGTTCTTTCCTAGTGGCCAGGGTTAATACCAGTGCTCTCTCAAGGCATGTACAGTCTAGATGGATGTCGCCCAATGAAGATCGGGTCATGATCCTTCAGGAAATATTGCTGAGCCAAGACTGTATTGTCGCATTATTAGCCTGACGATAGGCTCTGTTGCTATGGGCGGGGGTTGCGACATAGCAGCACAGATGAGACATGTGAGGGGGTCTTGATGCAGTCTGTTCGCTGTTCCTTCCTATAGCATATATACAGACCTTTACAGTCCTGTAACTATTTTCAGCATTTACATAGCTCTTGCTGGTGTTTGATGGTGTGAGTGGGGGTATATAATAGTGCCCTTGAGAGGTTAGTCTTGATGAACTATCTGCCCTATGCGAGGTCCGATAAGGATATGTGCTCCTTATCTGATAAGTTGATGCCCTGTATGCTTGCAGCTGCATTATGCATGTTACAGGGCCAGAGTTAAGACACATACTAACAGAGCAACCTCTGTGTGGTGCATGTGACAATGCAAAATAATGCACTATTTGCCATCTAAGACCTCTGCCATTTAATTAGCTGTAGTATAGTTGTTGTTTTTTTCATTAAGTTTGAATGAGCATTTGTGTGCAAAAGGTTAACTCACTGGCTTTGCTGTTTGATTGTCCACACCCCCTTTAGCACTTCCATCTCTTTTAAATGTCCTCATTAGGGAGATGAGCCTGGATTTTGTGTCTTTTGTGATTGTATTTAATGACAAGTAGGTGCAACTCCTGCCTTGATTAACAATGGTCCTCACAACAAACACATTCCACCTTTATGTATATGTGGATGTGTCATAAATGTTGCACGTAATGTCACCTTAAAGTGACACATCTGAAGCTGCAACATGAACCCTACAGATCACTTCAGAACATCAGATGTGTTTGTCTAATTGCGACTGGGAGTAGAGTAGCAGGAGAAGCAGGGTACATGGATGTTTGGATAAAGTGGCAGAAGCATCAGCCTTCATGTATGGCTTAGCTTGGTGTATCAGAAGTGTCCGACTACAAAGGTTGGTGATATAATAGGAGTGTCAGGCTGCACGGACCTTGGGACAGGGTAGCAGAAGTACCAGCATATCTTGGTCTAGACTTAGTGCAGAAGATGCCCCATCATATATGGGCATAGACCTGAGGCAAGAGAAGTACCTGGATATATTGACCTAGTATACATGGGCCTAGACCTGGGGAAGAAACATCAGCATGCTTGGGTGTAGGGTAGGATTGTAGGGTTGTAGGGTAGGAGAAGTACCAGTGTACATGGGCCAAGATCTTGAGTAATAAAACTGCCAGCATACATGGTCATAGAGCTAGAACTTATTCAAAATCGTTAAACCTAGTATAACTCTAACCTATGTCAAACTAAAATTAGAACCGAACCCTGATTTTACCTTACCCTAACTTATCCTCATGTACTTAACCACTTAAGCACCAGCGGTCTCTGCCCCCTTAAAGAGGAACTCCAGTGAAAATAATGTAATAAAAAAGTGCTTCATTTTTACAATAATTATGTATAAATGATTTAGTCAGTGTTTGCCCATTGTAAAATATTTTAAATCCCTGAATTATATTCTGACATTTATCACATGGTGACATTTTTACTGCTGGCAAGTGATGTAGCTGCTGCTTGCTGTTTTGGCAGTTGGAAACGGCTGTGAACAGCTATTTCCCACAATGCAACAGGGTTCACAGACAGGAAACTGCCAAGAGTACGTACTCAGAGTTTCTTGTGGGAGGGGGTTTAACCACACTATCAGCCATACAGCGCCCCCTGATGGTCTGTTTGTTAAAAGGAATAGATTTCTCATGTAAACGGTAGTATCAGCTACTGATTGGGGTAAAGTTCAATTCTTGGTTGGAGTTTCTCTTTAAGTGCCAGAGACTGCTGGTACATTAACGAAGGAATCCCAATGAATTGCCGAGCATATCCGCCGTCACCACCGCACGCCGGGATCCTCCTGACATCCACTCTGCCGTATCTATGACAGCAGAGTCATGTGAGCCGGTCAGGAGCCGCTTTTATTGGCTCCTGACTAGGGTTGCAACGGTATGAAAATTCACGGTATGATAACTGTAAAAAAAAAAAAATTACCGACAATTTGATATTTTGTTGGCTGTCATTCTCCCCTTGTCACATGACTGCCTATGGCAGAGAGGGCAGATAATAAGGCCATTTGAAAGCACAGTAGGTTAATATGTCTGCTTCCATGAATCAGGAAGTAGAAACTGCAGATTTATTTTAGATTGTATCAGCTGTAACAAAGAAAGAAATGCTGTTACATATCTTTTTGAGCAGAGAGGAGGACGTTTTGAGTTCAGGTCCACTTTAAAAATACTGGTGGTGCACTTTACTATACACCTTAAAGTGTACCAGAGACGAAGCCTAGTGAACGTTTTATACATACTTGGGGCTTCCTCCAGCCCCATTCGCACGGATCCCTCCCACGCCGCCATCCTCAGCCTTTTCTATCGCTGGTACTGAGTCCCATAGCTTCAGCCAGTCGCGGCCAGTCTGAGCATGCGCAGTGCGCTCTCTACAGCAGAGAAAAATACTACGCAGGCGTAGTACTATTTTCTGCCAGAGCCGGAGAGGGAGCGCACTGCGCATGCGTAAAACTGGCCGCGACTGACCAAAGTTACGGGACCCGGTACTAAAGAGGGAGAAGACTGAGGACGGCACCGTGGGAGGGATCCGTGCACATGATGTGGCTGGAGGAAGCCCCAGGTATGTATAAAACTTTCACTATGCTGCGTCTCTGGTTTCCTTTAAAGGAGACCAGAGCTGAAAAATATAATGCAAATGGGGGGAGCGGACATGTATTAGGTGCAGTCCTGGGCTGAGCCACAGCAGAGCATTTCTTTAAAAAGTAGGGGGACAGAGGAGAACGGGGGAGCGGTGGGCATGAGGACTCATGACACATCAGGCAGACATCAAACACACACACACACATACATCACACAGACACACGCATCAGGCATCACCTGCTGACTCCTGGGAGGTGTAACCTTAGTGTTTGTTAATGATTAGGGTCAAAACCAAAGTAGGGGATGAATGTGTTTAAAAATGTATCTCTAGGTTTGGGAACATTTATACAATTTCTAATTGCCTGGAATAATTTAACATTGTAATAGTTTCAATATAAAAAAAAATAATATGTATATTGTGACTCTTACAGGACGTTGAAGCAAACACAGTGAGGCTGAAGGAGCATGATCAAGATGTGCTGGTATTGGAGAAAATCCCAGCCGGGACACAAATGTCAGCACAAGGGAACACCCAATCACCATATAAGTATGTTATATTCTGCTACAGGCTAACACTTACAGTTATTGTGCCCTGCAAGGTTGTTCTCCAGATCTGTCACCATGAGCACTAATTACATTCAAAATGTGGTAACTCATGGATTTAGTCAGTGTTAGCCCATTGTAAAATCACTCCTCTCCCTGATTTACATTCTTAAACAAACACTGAAGCGAAAACAAATTTATGATATAATGATTTGTATGTGTAGCACAGCTAAGAAATAAAACATTAGGGACAGAGACATAAGTCTAATATTGTTTCCAGTACAGGAAGAGTTTAGATTTCCAGTTGTTATCTATGCAAAAAAGCCATTGAGCTCCACCTTTCAAAGTTGCAGAGAGCTCTGTCTTCTGAAGCTTGTTATCTCAAGTGTCTGGCACTGTATTGTTTATTTTTTCTGCAGAGAACAGTTCAAAAGTTCATTAGCCTGCTCTGTAAAATCATTTAGAATGCTGAGTAGTGTGTAAACTACAAATATTGGAGAATGATGCACTGTTATAAAAAAAAACCTGTATAACTAAAAATAAAAATATGAGAATATTCTCTTTCCTACCAATGTTTTACTAAATATCCGTACTGCGCAACCAATTCATTATATCATATATTTTTTTCCTCTTTAGTGCCTCTTTAAATTTATCACAGGTGGTGACATCTTTAGTCCTGTTAAGTGCAGCCATGTAGAATGTTTGTTCCTGAAGCCAGTACAAAATATATCTGGGCTTCCAAAATGCTCCACATAGCTTATTGGCCTAGGCTAGGCTACCGCAGGGCAACAATAAATATATTGCAATATATGGAATATAGGAATTGTTTCTGATGCTGGAACCGGGAAATTTACTGTAAAATGGGTATCCTGAATAATTTACTGAATTCTAATATAGGTTCCTACAGTTCCTCTTATAAATGAGTATCACTTTATTAAAATAATGAAAGCAGTGGTAACATATGAAAAACTATCCATATGACTATATCATATGTAAGTAAATTGTTACATGAGCTTTTTATGCGCGGCCAACAAGTCTCCAGGACAATGAAGTAAAGGTAGATGGCAAACACGACCATGCTGCTAGCAGATAGTGTAAGCTGCCTCTTGAAGTGTATAGTCTAATAGCTGCAGAATACTCTATGTGCGTCTGCACATTTTCTTCCATAGTAAGGGCCTGTTCAGACTATATGCGTTCCTAGCCGTTTTCAGGGAACGCGTACTGGTACCAAAAACGCATAGAAACGGCTCCTAATGCTTTTGAATGGGCTAGTTCACATGTATGCGTATGAGACGCATACGTTTCTCATCCGCACTGCTGCACGCAGTTCTGTGCGATACGCATAGAAACGGACGCAATGAAAGTCTATGGACGCGTATCAAAAACGCGTACTATTGCGTTTTTAGCGTCCGTTTTCCTCTGCGGTTCCCATAATTCTTTTTTTTCCCCTGGGTCACATGTTTGTGCAAAACGCAATAGAAAACGCATTCAAACGCAAGAAAAACGCATGCGTTTTTCAACTTGCGTTTCTTTGAATTTATACGCGTTCTACAAACGCAGCAAGTATGAACAGGCCCTAATTGTCTCCATAATAAACAGCTCTTCAGCGGCAGTTCCATACACTCAATGGGGCCCCCCTTATAATCTTTTCAAGGCTTTAAGAGGAACTGTAGTCAAAATGGCACAATGAAAAATTTGCTTTTTTTTATTTAGTTTTTTACAAAATTCATTTATAAACTATTTAGTCAGTGTTTGCCCATTGTAAACTATTTCCTCTCCCTGATTTACATTCTGAAATTTATCACAGGTGGCAATATCTTAAAGTGAATCTCCAGACTAAAAATCTACTCAGCAGCACTGAAAAGGCTTGGTGTTTCTTTAACAGTTTCACAGCATCAGAACTTTGTTTTTCTTACCCAAGCCTCATTTTTAGCTGTACAGAAGCTAAGCTACGCCTCATCAAAGAAAACTGCCTGGGCATTTTTCCCCCGATGCTGTGCAAAGCATGATGGGATTTCTGATGTTGTTGTTCTCGTTCTGCTGTTTTAGCGCAAATTTGTTGTTTTACATTTTGGATTTGAAGCCTAGCGTGCGCAGCAGGGAGGGGTGATCAAGACACAGGACAGTTAGAACTGTGTCTCATGCTCCCTGTTACCTCCTTTCAGCCAAAAAGATGGCTGCCCCTATTAAATTACAAACATTTGCCTGTTCTTTTAAAACGGGGTGGGTAAGAGATTATATTTCCTATCTATTTTATTTAACATAACTAATGTAACTTAATGACAGAATGTTTGTTTAGACTGAAGTTCCTCTTTAAGCACTTGCAAGGGATGCACAGGGGATGCAGACGGTGCCCGGAGGATCAGTAAGTTGTTGCTGCTACTTCGGGGGTGGTTAGTGTTTTTTTTTAGTCCTGCTTTCAAGCAACAGGTAAGCACTTGTATCCGGCATCAGACAATATCCGCCGTTGCTGGATACTGGGGACTGTATTTATATTTTGTTAAAAGTCAAGCTCAATATTTAGGTTATTCTTAGCCTTAAAAACTTACACATAATACTTTACATATATTTTAAGTTTCTTTTCTCTTTAGTTTTTTACACAGTTCTTGTGTTTTACTTTTCAGATACACTGTGATGTCTGGAAATCCAGAGAAAATCTTAGAGCACTTGTTAGAGACGATGCGCTTGGATCCAGGCCTGATCCAGAGTGAAATGGCAGGTAATAATCTGAGCTGTATAATAAGGGCTGGATTTCTGGATAGGTCACAAAGGCCCGGGCCTTGAGCAGCCGCAGCCCAAGGAGGCACCTGAACATGAGAGGGGTTGCTATACATGAAACAGAAGGCTCAAAATGGGGAGCAACACATGACAAACGGAAAATGATGCCTAAGGAAGCGGTTCCTGAAACAAAGGGGCTGCAGTAAATGCATGATACATATGGAAGAGGCCTGAACATGGAATGGGAGGGGCAATGCTGCATAAGACAGGGGAGCAACAACATACTTGGCCTAGGGGTACAGAAATTATAAATCCGGCTTTGTGTATAATATGGAGGACTTCAGCCCTCCTGTAGGTGGAGAGCTGAATACACAAATGCTATATAGTATATATCCAATGTTCCAGCTGCTAAACCATATGCTGATATTGGGAGGCATTTAGTTTAGCCACTTCAAGCATATCGGTGCTGTTTAATTAAAGCAGACCTAAACTCAGAGCTGTCTCTCTGCTCTAAAAAATAAGCAACAGCATAATAACCTTTAACCTCCTGAGCGTTACGCCGCTCAGGAGGTTTTGCAGCCTCAGAGTCTCCCAGTATTAATTTAAAAGCCTGTAAAAGCTTTAGCTAGCACTAGGCTAGCAAGTACAGGTGGCCGGCACCCTCCGATCGCTGTGTCAGTCTTATATCTGTGTAGGATTTATCGGACTTCTTCTTTCTTTCTTTTTCTAGATACGCCATTAGATGACTTTATTCTGATGCACTGTGTTTTCATGCCAAATTGTCAGCTCTGCCCTGCCTTGATGTCCCAATATCCTTTTTCACAAGCCACTAAAACCTGAAAAAAAATTACATTCTGTCATAATTTATTACTTTGCATTACTATTGATTTTTGTTCAGTTTAGTTACAGTGGACATGAAGTCCACAAACATACAACAAGCAACAGTAAGTCGTCCTTATCCATAAGCCAACTGTGACACTTGATGGGTCATGTTCTTACCCCACAATCTGGGTCATGAAAGTGCAATGTCGTACTCCAAGCCCTGCACCAATGCAGAGGCTAAGGTGTGCTAAGTGTGGTCATAAGCCAACTGTGACACTTGGTGGGTCATGTGCTTACCCCACAACAGGGTAGTAGTGGATTTGAGATGTATTTTTCAAATTCAGCACCAATGCTTGAGTGTGTTCATGTTCAGGGAGTGTTTGGGTACAAATCGTTAAAACTCTCCCTTACTACCCTGTCTAATGGGGACTTGCTAGACTACCAGCATAATTTTTGTCGGGTGATCACTCATGCTGTATCCAATATACAGTATCTTTACTGTGTTTTTTCTTGTTTCCTTTTCTTGTGATACTTGAAAACAAGTACATTTTAATTAGCATATGATCTGCAGAAATGATATTGTTGCTTTCAAAAAACAAGCTTGACTTTCTTCATTTTACAGCTCTTTTGGCTTCATCCACTCTATGCAAAATGTTCACTTTAAGAGTGTTATCTAAATCTTCATTGGAACACAGGGTAAGCCCATCAACTGTACCCCCCTTGCACACAACAACAGGAACCTCCATCTTGCTGTTTTCAAAGTGCTTTCCTGCAATGAGCGGATTTACTAACCGCTGGTGTAACACCGTTGGTGTTCTAAACTTTGAGGGTCTGCCAATCACTTTCAACCAAATCACAGATGCTGAGGACCACCCATGGATGCTGTTCAGCATGTCAAATTATTTCCCATTACTGTATACCTCATACCGAATGCTACAAATAAAATTACATTTAGGCTACGTTCGCGGTGGTGAGGCATGACAGCTCCTTAAAGTGTACCTGAGGCAAAAGGAGGGAAATGTTTTATACATACCTGGGGCTTCTGCCAGCACCCTCGACGCAGATCGCTCCCTCACCTCCGTCCAAAGCTTCCTGGATCTTCTGGTAGCAGCCCTGTTATCTTCAGCTAGTCAGGGTCAGTCCCCTGTCTCGCTCCCACAGCTGGAAGCATTCTGCGCCTGTGCAGTGGTACTGCACAGGCACTGAACACTCCTGGTGACAGGACCGTGGCAGGGCAGGCACGCACACCCGGGCCATGCGTGAGCAGAATGCACGACTGGCTGAGGAGAACAGGCTGCTACCGCAAGATCCAGGAGGCATTGGGTGGCTGTGAGGGAGAGATCTGTGTGGAGGGAGCTGGAGGAAGCCCCAGGTATAAATAAAACTTTTCCCTCCTTTTGTCCCAGGCTTACTTTAAGTGTTTTTTTTTTTTATATATTATCTTCTTATTACATTTTCATAGAATTATAAACAGACAACACATAGAAGGCACATAAAATGCATAATACAGGACGTTGTACAGAAGGTATCCAACTAATGATCCAACGAAACCAAAGTCACAGTGTTCAGCAAAAAATGGATCAGAAACGAAACAAAGAACAAATGACATAAATGACATAAAATCCGAATAAAGTTCAGGCAATAAAACTATATTACTTTAGGTGTTCTGAAGAAAAATGCTTATGACTGATGACCACTTGACACCTGCCTAGGAACTATGAGATAACCTCAATCCTCAGTTTTATAATCCACCTGACACTAATAAAGTACATGGACAAGTTATCTGACATAGATTATCTTCTTGTCACCTCCAAGGACATTATGTGGGGGTGGTGTCTGGGATTATATGCCTTTCATTACTGGGGTAACTTTTGGGAGCTATTATGCCTGGCACTGCTAAGAGGGCCATGGTGGATTACGTGCATGCCACTACTAGGAGGGAATTACAAAGTCCAAATATGTGCATATCATTGGACTTCTTGGTAATGTCTTTGGGTTGCTTACTTTTATTTATTTTTTGATCCTTTATTTTCTATTTCTATACAGCACAGGGCTTTACAGAGTATATTTTTCACAATCTAATCCTTACCATGGTCATACGTCCATTATAGACTCATACGTGGTAGGCCAATTTTGGGGGTGAACCCAAATGACTTATCCGTCTTTTTCTGGCATCCTGGTCCAGATTGATTTGAACCAGGGACACACCTCGTTCATATCTAGTGGTATTTGGCATTATGTGCAGGTTAGTGCTATATTCCTGTTGCTGGTATTATGTACATATTGGGCCATATGCAATTCACTTTTTCTCATAAGTTTTCTCCTATCTGATATTTTCACACCTTATTAATAAAATACCATTTAAGCCACCAGCAAGCAAGAAATGACTCATTAATAATTTTGACAGTACCTCGTCACCTGCTTTTTGGTACTATTTCAAGTGAAAAGTGCTGAAAAGTTATTTTTAAGAGAAGATGAAAAATTATGTCCTAGAAGAAAGCGTAGGAGAAAAAGTGAATTGAATAAGGGCCATTGCTGGAATGTGCTTGTTGTTGATACCTACCATGGGCATTAATATCTGTCTCACTGAAAAGTGCCTGTTTTTAGTATTATATTGAATATACTGTAATATTGTTTTTTTTTACTAAACAATTCTTACTAAGTTCTTTTGTTTTATGCAATTTTTACATAGTATTCAGACTTATTCCTATAGAATGATGTGAAGCTTCCTTGTGGCCCATTAGTAACATATGAGGCATTTACCACTACTTAAAATAAGGTCTCTAGATCCCACCACACTTGCCAACTACCACCCTGTGTCACTTCTCCAATTTGCATCCAAGTTACTTTAACACCATATACATACTGAACTAAGCCATTAGTTATCTGCTAACTCCCTTCTTGATTAGTCCCAATCGCTTTAACCATTCCACAGAAACAGCTCTTACAGTGTCCATATTCATCCTTCTTGTTCTGTCATCAGCTTTTGATACTGTTGACCACACCTTATTCCTACAAATTATTTCTTCTCTAGGCATAAAGGGCCTTGTTCTCTCCTGGATATCTTCCTATCTCACTGGAAGGTCTTTCACAGTCTCTCAGGCTCTGTTACCACTAGAGCAGAGAAGTTCTCCTCTCATTACTAACTAGACACTGAATGGCTCCTATTTTACACTAAGGAGCTGTTCACAGTAGTCACACTGCAACAGATCCGCACGGGATCCATTGCAGTAAGTGGACTGTACTTCTGTGCAGTGCACGTTGATTCCGGGCAGGCAGATGCGTCTGCATCTGCCCCGGGCTATGAAAATCGCTGCTGCTCGGTCCCTGTATACAGGGAAGAAGCAAGGGGATCCCCAATTGGGCTGAAAAAGACCAGTGGGAATCCTCAGCAACAGTGAGAATTCTCATTGGATCATGGTGAACCAATGAAAATTCTCCCTGTTGCCAGGAAGAATTGGCCCAATGCAGCCTATGGAGAGCCCCATGCTTCTGTTGGCCTTCAGGCTGTTTTCAGAGAGGGACCGAATGGCGGCGATTAGCGGCGGGAGGGGTGAGCTGTAATCGCTTCAGACGGCGGGAAGACTAGGAGCAAATGCAAAATGGATGGAGCACATATGCTTAGTGGATGCACTCACCGTGTCCATTTTGCATCCGCTCTAGTGAGAATACAGCCTTACTCGGATCAGATCTCTTCTCCACATTATTTGTCTATGGGGGTACCTCAAGGCTCTGTCCTTGGCTTACTCCACTTTTCCATCTACATGCACAGTCTTGGCAGCATAATTAACATATTTGGTTTTCAATAAAACTTATATGCAGATGATACACAACTGTACATCAACTCCCTCCTGACACGAGTTCCTGACTGCTTGTCTGCTATATCTTCTTTCGTGACCTCTCTCTTCTTAAAATTTTACATAGGTAAAAAGAAGTGCCAATAACAAGAATAAAGTATGCAAAAATCCATTTAAAGAGGGAGGTAGTGGTGGACTTAACGCCCTAAAAGTAGACAAGATTCTGTTGATTTGGTGAACAATTTGCTTTATTTGAACGTTCCACAATGCTTACATTATGCTGCACTGCAATGCACCACCGTGAACGTTGCCTTAAAGGGCAACTGAAGTGAGAAGAATATGGAGGCTGCCATATTTATTTCCTTTTAAGCAATACCACTTGCCTGGCTGTCCTGCTGATCAGTAGTGTCTGAATAACACCAGAAATAAGCAATCTTGTCAGATCTGACAATAATGTCCGAAACACCTGATCTACTGCATACTTTTTCAGGGTCTATGGCTAAAAGTATTAGAGGCAGCGGATCAGCAGGGCTGCCAGGCAACTGGTATTGCTTAAAAGGAAATAAATATGGCAGCCTCCATATCCCTCTCACTTCAGATTTCCTTTAAAAGTGTTTTAAAAGTAGAGTTAAAGGATACCAGAGCCAAAACACAGTTTAGAAACGGGGGCAGCAGGCATGTATGGTGAGCTGTCCTAATAATCACCGCTCCCCCCGTTCTCCTTTCTGCACACTCGTTTAGCAGCTATTTCCCCGTGGCCCCGTCTTCTGGCCGGCCGGGTTGGGAGCATTGCCGCTTTTAGGCTGGGCTGCATACATGCTATGGCACGCAACCTCTGCCAGCACACGTACATCAGTACGGAACCCCAGGCCAGGACCGCTCTGCGCGTGCGTGTGACGTCAAGCGTGGGGCTTCCCTTCCTGATGCCGGCAGAGGTTGCATGCCATAGCATGCATGCAGCCCAGACAGAAAGCGGCAGTGCTCCCAACCCGGACGACCAGAAGATGGGGGCATGGGGCAATTGCTGCTAAACGTGCAAAAAGGAGAACGGGGGGAGCTGTGGCCATCAGGACAGCTCACCATACATGCCTGCTTCCCCCGTTTCCCAACTGTGTTTGGGCTCTGGTATCCTTAAGCTTTAAAATTTAAGTCAACCTCATAATTTCAACTAATGCTACCATAACCCAATTTGCTGTATTGTGACGTATGTTTGTGCAGCGTTAGGGCTATGACTGATTGGCATTTGACATTTCCAGTCTTAGATGGAAGTATGGTCTTTTGAGTACAAACATGCTTAGGGTCCAACATTTTAGGAGGTTCCAAAAGGCATCAACAATAATATTCATTTGGAATTGTGATCTTTCGTGTTGCCATTGCTCCCATACCCTTTCAGGAGCAGATCGTCAAATTATACTGTTATGCGGACATTTAAATGCAGAGTACATTAGCCCTTCAGTTATAGTTTTTCGTTATTTTAATAATGTGTGTTTGGGGCGTTTCAGCCGAGCTGTCCTGCAATATAAATATCATTGTCAGAGCACGCCTAGCTGCACATTAATATATTTAACCAGCTGAGCGGTCTGGACGAGCTCAGCTCGTCCAACACCGCCAGCGGCTGCCGCTCAGGCCCTGCTGGGCCGATTTTAACGAAATAAAAAGCAGCACACGCAGCCGGCACTTTGCCAGCCGCGTGTGCTGCCTGATCGCCGCCGCTCTGCGGCGATTCGCCGCGAGCAGCGGCGAAAGAGGGCCCCCCTAGCCGCCTGAGCCCAGCGTAGCCGGAACAAAAAGTTCCGGCCAGCGCTAAGGGCTGGATCGGAGGCGGCTGACGTCAGGACGTCGGCTGACGTCGATGACGTCACTCCGCTCGTCGCTATGGCGACGATATAAGCGAAACAAGGAAGGCCGCTCATTGCGGCCTTCCTTGTTTATTCTGGGCGCCGGAGGCGATCGGAAGATCGCCTCCGGAGCGCCCTCTAGTGGGCTTTCATGCAGCCAACTTTCAGTTGGCTGCATGAAATAGTTTTTTTTTAATTTAAAAAAAACCCTCCCGCAGCCACCCTGGCGATTTAATCAGAACGCCAGGGTGGTTAACTGAGATAACAAAACAGGGATTGTTTAAGGCCAACTTGTTTCTGCAGATCTGACAATGTAATTGTGGATTATTTTTGTATCTGGTGTTTCTCATGAAATGATTTGGGAATATAATTGTTACTGTTCACATGGAGATCCTAGATGTATTTTGCAAAATGTTTTGCACTCATTTTTGGAGGGCAATGAATTTTGTAATCTTTACAAGTTGATTAAAAAATAACAGCTGTAATGTCAGGCGTACACTGTTTACATTGAGTAGGAATGCCACCAAATTCTGCATAATTAGTGACAGCTGCGTTACAGGACACCGGAACTGAGGAGAGGCTGCCATATTTACTTCATTTTAAACAATGCAGATTTCATGGCTGTTATGCTGAGCCTCTGCCTCTAACCCTTTTAAGCTTCGTACATATGCATGACTAAAGCCGGCTGAAGTGGCCGATATCGACCATCTCAGCCGATAGTCAGACATGTGTACAAAGCCCCCTGACTCCAAACCGCCACTCTGCAAGGGATCCGGATTAACTTGGCCGAGCGACTGCCAACTGCTTTGTGCACGCCGCTCGCCTGCCCGCCATGTGACATCACGTATGCGCCACTCCGTTGTCCCTCTACCTCCCTGCATAGCAACAGAAAGTGTTGTCAGCTACACAGCTGACTCTGCATCTGTACAGCCCAGCCTAGTGATGTCGCCTAAGGGGATTGGCTCTCGATCCCTGACTGACGGGCGACATCAGCCGAAAGGGTGTACGCACCTTTAGCCATAGACCCTGAACAAGCATGGAGAGCTGATGTTTGACTGGATTAACTACATGCTTGTTTCAGGTGTGTGATTCAGACACTACCGCAGCCAAAAAGACCAGCAGGCAGCTGGTGTTGTTTAAAAGGAATATATTTGGCAGCCTTCAAATCCTCCTCAGTTGAGGTGCACTTTAACTGAGCTTCCAAAGCAGATGCCTAAAGCAAAACTGAACTAGAGTAGCCGTCACCTTTCACATGGATGGGGTGCTGCAATTGAGGTGTTTGCATGCAAGATACTAAGAAAACTAGTTGAAAGTGGTGAGAAGTGTAAGGAAAGAGGGCTGTATTTAAAATGGGGGGGTTGCTTCATATGAGTGTGGCTGCTTATGGTATTAGTGATTCTACGTCACTCCGTGCTACTATATGTGGAATAAAGGGCCTGTTTTAATGGTGGGAGGGAGGAGGGGTAAGGAATACACATTTAAGGTGAACCCAAGGTGAGAGTGAAATGGTGTTTGCCATGTTTATTTCCTTTTGCCTGGAAGACATGTTGTTGCTCTGGCATCAGAAGTGACTAAGGGGCTGATTTTCAAAGCTTTTCTGTTGAATTATTTCACCTTACTTACTAACTCCCAATTTATCTCTCCGTAAATTACTTAAAGTTGTATGAAACTCAGCATTTCCTCTAAGAGATCATTTACAGCATAAAACCTACTACCACAAAAAAATGGAGCAGAACAGCATTCAAGCAGTTAAACACAGCACTATGTTCTTCAGTAGAAAGCTATTTGCTTCAGTGGAAAGACAAGACAAGACAAATAACATTTATATTGCGCTTTTCTCCTTGCGGACTCAAAGCGCCAGAGCAGAGCAGCAGCCACTAGGGCGCGCTCTATTGGCAGTAGCAGTGTAAGGGAGACTTGCCAAAGGTCTCCTACTGAATTAGTGCTGGCTTACTGAACAGGCAGAGCCGAGATTCGAACCCTGGTCTCCTGTGTCAGAGGCAGAGCCCTTAACCATTACACCATCAGCCAACTGCAAAGCTTCTGGCTGCCTCTGAAGAGGTAATTTTGTTTACATTACTTTGTCAGATACATTTAGTAATCTATTTCCGCTAACAGTTAAAACTTTTTTTTTCTCTTCATTCCTACCTAATGTGCCAATATTTAGCTATAACCATCATGATGGCCGGAATCTTGACTGTAGTACCACAATGTAGAAATGAAAGCAGGTGATCTATGTGCATATGCAAAAAAAAAAAAAGGCACCAGAAAAATTGGGTGCTGGGAAATACCCAATAGTAGAGTATTAGTAACATTAACAATATTCTTCTATCTTCCAATGGTAATTTTCAAGAGTAAAATATTGGTAAATGTCACCAATTTTTTTATTACAGCTAAACCTAGCCCTACTCTGACACAGAACTCTCCCCCTCCAATGCCTAACCCTATCTACCCCCCCCCCCCCTGCACCTAACATTAAAACCCCTCTTTCCACTAACTAACCTTAATAGCCTCTTCCCCCGATGGTGACTCCATTCCTGATGCCTAACCTTCACCCATCCATGCGCCGCTACTCCACCATAAAAAAATTGAATATATCAAAGGCGCCATAAGAGCCTATACAAATATCGTTTATAGGTGGAAATTTGGACGCTGGAGGCACCCTATAAATAGCGAGTGGCATTCACCCATAAACAATGTTTGTATGGGCACCTATGATGGTGGAAACATCTGTGTTGCCTCCAGCACCAACATTTCCTGTTTCCAATCTGCAGTGCAAGTTTCTGCATGGTAATAGGCAGGGCTGTTTCTTGGGCAGTGCGGGCAGGGCGACCGCCCTGGGCGCAGACTGGCAAGTAGATAATGGGGGGCGCAGGCAGAAGGACATAACCACTAGGGAGCTGGTGACGCGCGGTGCAGCCAAATGGAAGAAGATGATTATCAGCGCAATCACCTTCCTTGACTCCTCCTAGGCTGCCTGCGTCAGAAGCCAAGTCATCATCACGTCATCACCGCGTGATGACACCTGATGTCCTGTAGCGGTACTCAGGCTGTCAGTGGGCGGCGCCCAAGGAGGAATCTGCTTTCCTAGCTCTCTTCACCGGTGTGTGTTTCTGGTCTCTGCTTCCTCCTGGATGAGCGGCTGGTCACCAGTAAGTAGGCAGATCTACTTGTGACCTGTGGGGGCGCAATTTTTACACCCTCACCCTGGGTGCAATTTAGCCTAGAAACTGTCCTGGTAATAGGCATGGTTATATGCCCAGTTCTGATAGAGAACACCCAATGGGAGTTGGGCTTACCGTCATGCAGACACATGTGCAATAGATCACCCACTTGTGTGTTTGCATACTAGCGCAATAGTTGGGACATGGAAGCAATGATTATATGTAGAGATGAGTTTCAATTTCTCTCTTTCACTGCAAATTGCCATTTGATTGAAATTAAGCTAATAAAGCCCAGTATGTAGCTGGCAGATAGTTAGTTACCTGGCTTGCTTGGCTTTATTTCAAGTCAGCACAAGTTGCACAGAACTGAAGCGCATATTTCTCTCATTTTTCTTACCCGTGTAACTATTGATACCTCCCTGATGTGACAGGAAGTCCCAGTAATTACTTTGAGTACAGCCCCCGCCCAATCAGCAAGCTACATTTCAAAAGAGAGGCTTCCTCTTGGTATGGACTTGGATTACCTATATAATATATGCAAGTTTAGAAGCAATGAAAAAATGAATTGAGGTGATAGATATATAATTACAGGGGATGTTAAGAAATTCATACCACAAAAGAAGTTAACAAATTGCCTTTGTAATCTGCAGCATCTATTGTGTTGTTCACGCCACTAAAAAGCATAATCGTCAGTATACCTCGCAATGTAATCATGTCTAATGAGCGCAAATTACATTCTGTGTATATTTTGCTTCTTTTCTTAGTTTTTTTAGCCTTAATCTCTGTACAGAGAACTATCATTAGCTGGATTTGAAGGGAGTAAATGTAAAATAAGAAAATGCCAAAAATTACAGGTACCTGCAGAGAGTTTGATAATAGCGAAATAAAAATATATGAAATAATTATAAGGCTGCAGAAGCTGAACAGGAACATGACTAGGAGAAACATTAAACTCTCAATTCAAGGTTTTCTTAAACATTGTCTGTATTGACAGCCTTATTGCATGTTATTGTTCTGACTGTTTGGAGGTGTGTACAATTTACTCTTTTATTACAATAAGCAGTTTTAATGAACACCAAAGTTTGTTCAAAGGGTGGCATTATTACATACGTATGTTAATTATTATTGAATTTAATTATGTTGTATGAAATTAAATGTGATTGAAGTTTACAATTTATTTCTTTAGGGTAAGAAAAAAAATATAGAGGCCATGTAAATTTTGGGTCTTTGTTGTTTGTGAAGAAACGTCTGCTGTCTCAAGTTGTTTTAGAAAAGTATATTCTTTGTTCTGTGTTTTGTTGCTCTTTTTATTTTTATTTATTTTTTGACTTTGGAACTATCCAACTTTTATGTTAACTATTTATTTCTTTAGGGTAAGAAAAAAACATAAGGCCAATATGAATTTTTGTTCTTTATTGTTTGTGACGCAACATTTGCAATTTCAAGTTGTTTTAGAAAAGTATATTCCTTTGTTCTGTGTTTGGTGTTACCGACTCTGGGCCTGTCCAAGTTGCATCTTAACTTCAAATATTTACAATTTCCTATTTTTATTTATTTGCATTTTTATGCACCCTTAAAAAAGTAACTCTACCTTTATACGCAGTTAATCTAAAACTTTAAATAGTTCTCATTATTTTTTCCATTACGTTTAAATATAGTCCCAAAATAATGACTGTGTGTCTATGCAAAAATTCAGATCTGGTCTTTCCTTTGTAGGGACTAGACATGAATGTAATAAATAGAGAATATTCGAGATTACAAAAGAAAATCTATCTAAAATAATATTTCCTGTCACTGAAATTCACTTTTTCTTTAACCCAGGCTGAATATTTTTGTTTCATTTGTACCTTGAGGAATGTCAGTCTTAAATTGTTGCATTATGATGTGCCTTTACAATGCGGCGTACCTCTATAGTATAGTTCTTTATTTCTTACAGGCTGAGAGGTTGTTTTTTTCTTTGGGGGGGGGGGGGGGGGGATTGTTTGCTTTTAAGTCATACATAAAATAATTTTTCCAGCTTTTTGTTACCTCATTTCATTCTTTTTTGAACTGTTACTGACATCAAAGTCAAAAGGAATTTTCATAGAACATAACATTTCTCAGTATCCATGTTTCACATGTACGCTTTGTACTATATTAGGTATAGATACATCATTTAAGTGATTTTCAAATATTAATCACATTTTGCTTTTATTTGCATTCTACACAGTGTCCCAATATTTTTGCAAATGGGGTGGTATTTGTAGGCTAACCATCTCTTACTTTCTTTTTCTCTCTTTCTTTCTCTCTTTCTATCTGTACGGAGCAGTAGCAGTGGCGTAGATAAGGAGTTGTGGGCCCCAATGCAAGTTTTACAATGGGGCCCCCCCAAGCACTCTATTTATAGCAAATGATACAGCGCACCAAAACCTGCCAATGGCAACTGCAGTGTTTGAGGTGCAAGAAGGGGATGGGACAGTTTGTTAATAATTACCACTACTCAAAGTATCTATAGAAGTGATTATTATGAGCACAGGACCAATAGAGAGCTAATACTGTAGTTGAGGGAGGGCCCTTCAGGGCCCCTCTGGCCCAAGGGCCCCGATGCAGTGGCTACCTCTTCAACCCCTATTGCTACGCCCCTGAGCAGTAGAGTGTTGTACTGGGTTAGCCATCAGTAAAAGCAAGATCTGTATGGACAGTGATTCTTTGTAGTAGGGCTGTGTCCCTCTTGTGTAATCAGATTTTACTTAAATCAAACAATAGTATTATTTTTTCTGTAATAGTAACTTCTGGTAGTACTGACTAGTTCAGTACTGCTCATCATGTCTTATCACCCACAGCTGCTATTTCCCAAAGTGGAAGGTATCTGCAACCATCTCCCATTCCAGGCACCTGTCTGACATATTACAGCTGGACTGTAGCTCACGGTATATTAACAGTTGTTGGCACATGCATGAAACTGGAGGTTTGTCAGAGGTGTTTCTTTTGGCCAGATATCCTTCTTTGACATCACAGAACAGTTGGAAGGCTTGAAACTGCCTGAGGGTCTGCAGTGCACATTTTAAAGCCTCAATAGCAAACAAAAAGGTTTATGTGATAGACACACTTGTGTAAAAAAATGTAAAAAATTGTAGACTGATCTAGGGACAGAACCTCTGTCAGGTTTTTGCTGGTGTTGTTCATCAGAATTCATTATAGATCTCTGGTACTCATCAGGAATAGGGGGAATTTACCCGAATAGGGACACAGACAGGCTAAACTAAAGTCATAGGCCACACAAATGCCTGTCCCGGGGGAGATATGTCTATAATGAGGCAGTTGGTTCTGGATGCCTGTCTTCTTGTAAGATTGTATATATATTGTTTTATTGAAGGGAAACAATTTCTTTGAGAGAAAGTCCATCTTTAGTTTAGGGGGAGTTTTCCTGGGGTCTATGTGCACCCTGTCATTTCTAAGTACACCAGTAGGGAAACAGCAGTAAAAACTTGACAGAGGTTAAAACACATCCCCGTCTCAGATTCTTTAGCTGGAGATGTGCTTTTAGTGCCATATATCTAATAATTTCCTAGTTTTGATATAGTCAGCAATTCTATATGTATCACATACATTTTGCCATCAGCTGAATCTGGATTCAGTTGCGCTGGCATTTTTTTGCTGAGCTTTCAAGGATCACTGAACTATTTGCATTAGTTTTTGTCCTCAGTTGAGTCACAACCCATTATCTCTAACGTACAGTAAATGCTTGTTTGAGAGAAGGCCAGTTAACCTAGCGTCTCCAGTTATAGATTGGTAGAAGAAGCTGGCCTTGTCTGAAATTGGCATGTTCATATCTAGAAGTTGAGGGAGAAAAGGTGAGTCAGTGCTGTTGTATTCCTGCCGTGAACAACAACTTTTGCGCGCTGCTCTGGCCCTTTGTCACAATGTTTGAAACAGACAAATATATAATGTGTTTCAGTGCAGTTCTGGTACAATAATCTTATCTGCTGAAATCACTGATTTGGAACAATGTGGTTTATCAGCTAATTAACCACAGCACATGATTTGTTTGTGTTGTGTGGAGTTAATGCATGCCATGAGACATACAATGAATATTTCAGCCCCAGGAAAGGATTAAGAAGAGTAAAATAAGTCAGTGTTGTTTATATTAGCTGTGAAAATTTTGAACACAGAAAAACCAGTTGCGGGAACATGAAAATCTAGATTTGCCTCTGAGAGGTAACCAACGAAAATTGCAACAACATTAAGAGATGATGCTTTGTTTTATAAAGTAACTTGCGACATAAACTATGCACAGGAGTTGTTTTTGAAGCCACCAGCTGAAATACAGCACTTAAGAAATGAATATGTACAGTACGTTATCAATTCTATAAGGTAAAAGAGTGGTCGACACACAATGCTATTGACAACCATACACAGGGATCGGTCAGTCCAGCATTGTGTATATCAGCAAAATTCAAAATGTTACTGTAACAATTGTATAACGTATTGGTGTAGCAACACAGACGTCTGATTATTGTGTGATCTGCAGAATCACCAATAATGCAGACTCTATACCTGATTATGTGGTGATCTGCAGTATCACCAATAATGCAAGCATAGAAAGCAGAGATGTAGTGACAATAGTGTTTGGTGCAACAGAAGAGGGTAGATCTCACCAGTGGGACTGGAGAGAACTACCAGAGGAAATGGCAGATAGTTTGACTAAACCTTACCAGTGGAGCTGGTGGGTACTATCTGCAACCAATCTGTGCTAGGCCCCACCAGAGGAGCTGGAGGGTACTAGCCAAGATAGAAGCTGGGTAGCTAGGAGCCTACACCAGAGGGGCTGGTGAGCGCTATCTGCAACAGTAACTAAATAGTAGCTGGACCCCACCAGAGGAGCTGGAGGGTACTACCAACAATAGTAACTAGATAGTTTAGCTAGACCTCACCAGAGGGGCTGGTGGGTACTATCAGAGCACCTCTCCAGTGACAAGGGCTCACTGGAGAGTAGAAGGGTCAGACAGGCAAGGTTCAGCAACAGACAGGCTGGTACAGTACAAAATCAGAAGGCAAGAGAATAGTAATGATTCAGGCAGAGGTTCGGCAACTTAGATCAGATGGGCAGTTAGAGATAAGCCAGAGTAGTACACAGAATATCAATAATACAATAAGGCAATAATCCTAGTCTTGTGTGAAATCCCTGGTTTCCTCCCAGATCAAAACACACCGGAACTAGTCTAAGGTCTGAGCGCTAACACTGACGTATTCGCAACAGCAGACAGTTTGCAAGTGAGCGGAGAACGCTTATGAAGCAGCGAGGAGAGCCCACAGCCATGCCCCTGCCAATCAGCCAATCCGGGCGCCGTGAGTCTCTCCTAACGTCAGCCGAACGGCAGGTCAGCTGACGCGCCTTCTTCCAGCATAAAGGTCCTGTCTCTGCGCGCGCCCGCGTGAGACAGCGACCCTATGACCAACTGACAGTCCCATCCCTGGCATGCTAGACGCCAGTGGAAGGGATGAGGCCTCAGTACCGAGAACAAAGGCGGCTGCAGAGGTACCCTGCGTACCCACAGCCGCCATCATAGGGGATGTTACAGTTACCAGATAGAAGAGCCGGGCACTCAATCCAATCGTTTTAAAGACATCATTTTCGATTCTCAGCACATAAAGACATTATAGACACAACTGTGTGGTAGGTGGGCCTGACAGCCGTTTCAGGGATATTCACCACTTTGTCAGTGGCTTATACAGTTATTTCCCTCTGATGAAGTGGGGAATATCCATGAAATGTCTGTCAAGCTGACCTCTTTCACCCCCAGAGTCTGTAGTGGATTGATGTGTTGAGGATCAAAAATAAAGTCTTTGAAATGGTTGGAGCCAGTATCCAGCTCTTCTATCTGGTAACATGTTATGAATTCTGGGGCTCAGTTAGTTCTTCTGCCACACCAGACAATGTTCTGCCTTGCTGTACAATGTTCTTTAGGCTTAGGAGACACTGGGCAAGTGATCTCAATTATTGGATTTATAAGGCCCCGTTCACACTTGCGGTTTTGCAAAAACCGCACCGGATGTCCGGACCGCACCGGAGCCGGATCGGACCTGAACCGTACGGTTCCTGTCCGGATCCGGTCCGGATCCGGTCCGGTTGCATACGGTTTCCGTGCGGTATGAACACGGTTCCGGTCCGGATCCGGATTCTTAAAGAGATAACAACCTGTATAAATACCTGGGGTTCTGGGAGGTCAGCAGAAGCTCTGGGGTCATTGTTGGAGACAGCTGGACGTGTGGAGACCATCCTTGGATACAGAGACAGCAGTTGGGACCATGGATCCAGTCATTTTTTACGCTTATTACCTGGGAATTCTCTCCTTCCTGTTGTTTACCTACTACTATGTGGGGAGAAGGCGTGCTCCTCGCAGGAGATGGTGGGTGCACCCTCTACTAGCCAGGAGGCAGAGGAAGGGAGAGTTCCAGGCCCTCTACCGGGACCTCAGACGACACCCACAGAAGTTCTACAGCTACACTCGGATGTCTATTCCCCTGTAAGTATATAGGCCTAAATACACCAACCCCCACCATTCCTAAACACCCCACCCTCACCCCCACAACACCTCATCCCTGTATACCTAGCTAAACACACCACCCTGACCCCCACACCCCTGTATACCTAGCTATACAGTACACCCCCACCCTCCACAACACTCCCAAACCTCTGTAAACACACCTCCCCCATCCTCCACCCAACACCTTGTCCCACAACATACTTTACAGCTTCTTCCTTTCCATCTCCTGACAGGTTTGATACCCTTTTGGAGATGGTGAAGGATGACCTTAGGAAGAAGGATACCACGTTCAGGAGAGCAGTCACACCACAAGAACAACTACTCATCACACTGAGGTATGTAAAAACAAATTTTTTTATTGCAAAAACAACCACTTTCCAACATGGAAACATTCTTCCAACATGGAAGACAAAAAAATAACATATCTATGGTATAGCCCGGTCAGTTTTAAGGAACACCAACCACCAACTTTGTGCTGGAAGAGTTGTAGGGCATAGCTGCCCAAGTGTCTTTCGGGGACACCAGGCCCTAATAAATTGAAGTGCTTCAAAAACCTAACCACTGGCACAGGACCCTCTGAGCCATGGATGAAGGACACAGGTCAGTGAAAAGGCTAGGCCTCTCACTGACCAGTGTAGGTGTCCTTCATCCATGGTTTCAAGGGTCTTGTGCAAGTGGTTAGGAACAAGAAAAAAGTGAGGAGCAAGAGGAACCGATGGCAGAGGTGCATGACTACAGGTGCAGTGCAACAGGCACAAGGTTGTGACCCAGGTAGTGTCTTTCGGGGACACCAGGCCCTAAAATTGAAGTGCTTCAAAAACCTAACCACTGGCACATGACCCTCTGAGCCATGGATGAAGGACACAGGTCAGTGAAAAGGCTAGGCCTCTCACCGACCAGTCAAGGTGTCCTTCATCCATGGTTCAAAGGGTCTTGTGCAAGTGGTTAGGAACAAGAACAAAGTGAGGAGCAAGAGGAACCGATGGCAGAGGTGCATGACTACAGGTGCAGTGCAACAGGCACAAGGTTGTGACCCAGGTAGTGTCTTTCGGGGACACCAGGCCCTAAAATTGAAGTGCTTCAAAAACCTAACCACTGGCACATGACCCTCTGAGCCATGGATGAAGGACACAGGTCAGTGAAAAGGCTAGGCCTCTCACCGACCAGTCAAGGTGTCCTTCATCCATGGTTTCAAGGGTCTTGTGCAAGTGGTTAGGAACAAGAAAAAAGTGAGGAGCAAGAGGAACCGATGGCAGAGGTGCATGACTACAGGTGCAGTGCAACAGGCACAAGGTTGTGACCCAGGTAGTGTCTTTCGGGGACACCAGGCCCTAAAATTGAAGTGCTTTAAAAACCTAACCACTGGCACATGACCCTCTGAGCCATGGATGAAGGACACAGGTCAGTGAAAAGGCTAGGCCTCTCACCGACCAGTGTAGGTGTCCTTCATCCATGGTTTCAAGGGTCTTGTGCAAGTGGTTAGGAACAAGAAAAAAGTGAGGAGCAAGAGGAACCGATGGCAGAGGTGCATGACTACAGGTGCAGTGCAACAGGCACAAGGTTGTGACCAAGGTAGTGTCTTTCGGGGACACCAGGCCCTAAAATTGAAGTGCTTCAAAAACCTAACCACTGGCACATGACCCTCTGAGCCATGGATGAAGGACACAGGTCAGTGAAAAGGCTAGGCCTCTCACCGACCAGTCAAGGTGTCCTTCATCCATGGCTCCAAGGGTCTTGTGCAAGTGGTTAGGAACAAGAACAAAGTGAGGAGCAAGAGGAACCGATGGCAGAGGAGCAGGACTACAGGTGCAGTGCAACAGGCACAAGGTTGTGACCCAGGTAGTGTCTTTCGGGGACACCAGGCCCTAATAAATTGAAGTGCTTCAAAAGCCTAACCCCTGGCACAGGACCCTCTGAGCCATGGATGAAGGACACAGGTCAGTGAAAAGGCTAGGCCTCTCACCGACCAGTGTAGGTGTCCTTCATCCATGGTTTCAAGGGTCTTGTGCAAGTGGTTAGGAACAAGAAAAAAGTGAGGAGCAAGAGGAACCGATGGCAGAGGTGCATGACTACAGATGCAGTGCAACAGGCACAAGGTTGTGACCCAGGTAGTGTCTTTCGGGGACACCAGGCCCTAAAATTGAAGTGCTTCAAAAACCTAACCACTGGCACATGACCCTCTGAGCCATGGATGAAGGACACAGGTCAGTGAAAAGGCTAGGCCTCTCACCGACCAGTCAAGGTGTCCTTCATCCATGGTTCAAAGGGTCTTGTGCAAGTGGTTAGGAACAAGAACAAAGTGAGGAGCAAGAGGAACCGATGGCAGAGGTGCATGACTACAGGTGCAGTGCAACAGGCACAAGGTTGTGACCCAGGTAGTGTCTTTCGGGGACACCAGGCCCTAAAATTGAAGTGCTTCAAAAACCTAACCACTGGCACATGACCCTCTGAGCCATGGATGAAGGACACAGGTCAGTGAAAAGGCTAGGCCTCTCACCGACCAGTCAAGGTGTCCTTCATCCATGGTTTCAAGGGTCTTGTGCAAGTGGTTAGGAACAAGAAAAAAGTGAGGAGCAAGAGGAACCGATGGCAGAGGTGCATGACTACAGGTGCAGTGCAACAGGCACAAGGTTGTGACCCAGGTAGTGTCTTTCGGGGACACCAGGCCCTAAAATTGAAGTGCTTTAAAAACCTAACCACTGGCACATGACCCTCTGAGCCATGGATGAAGGACACAGGTCAGTGAAAAGGCTAGGCCTCTCACCGACCAGTGTAGGTGTCCTTCATCCATGGTTTCAAGGGTCTTGTGCAAGTGGTTAGGAACAAGAAAAAAGTGAGGAGCAAGAGGAACCGATGGCAGAGGTGCATGACTACAGGTGCAGTGCAACAGGCACAAGGTTGTGACCAAGGTAGTGTCTTTCGGGGACACCAGGCCCTAAAATTGAAGTGCTTCAAAAACCTAACCACTGGCACATGACCCTCTGAGCCATGGATGAAGGACACAGGTCAGTGAAAAGGCTAGGCCTCTCACCGACCAGTCAAGGTGTCCTTCATCCATGGCTCCAAGGGTCTTGTGCAAGTGGTTAGGAACAAGAACAAAGTGAGGAGCAAGAGGAACCGATGGCAGAGGAGCAGGACTACAGGTGCAGTGCAACAGGCACAAGGTTGTGACCCAGGTAGTGTCTTTCGGGGACACCAGGCCCTAAAATTGAAGTGCTTTAAAAACCTAACCACTGGCACAGGACCCTCTGAGCCATGGATGAAGGACACAGGTCAGTGAAAAGGCTAGGCCTCTCACCGACCAGTCAAGGTGTCCTTCATCCATGGTTCAAAGGGTCTTGTGCAAGTGGTTAGGAACAAGAACAAAGTGAGGAGCAAGAGGAACCGATGGCAGAGGTGCATGACTACAGGTGCAGTGCAACAGGCACAAGGTTGTGACCAAGGTAGTGTCTTTCGGGGACACCAGGCCCTAAAATTGAAGTGCTTCAAAAACCTAACCACTGGCACATGACCCTCTGAGCCATGGATGAAGGACACAGGTCAGTGAAAAGGCTAGGCCTCTCACCGACCAGTCAAGGTGTCCTTCATCCATGGCTCCAAGGGTCTTGTGCACGTGGTTAGGAACAAGAACAAAGTGAGGAGCAAGAGGAACCGATGGCAGAGGAGCAGGACTACAGGTGCAGTGCAACAGGCACAAGGTTGTGACCCAGGTAGTGTCTTTCGGGGACACCAGGCCCTAAATTATTAGTGCTTCAAAAACCTAACCACTGGCACAGGACCCTCTGAGCCATGGATGAAGGACACAGGTCAGTGAAAAGGCTAGGCCTCTCACCGACCAGTGAAGGTGTCCTTCACCCATGGCTCCAAGGGTCTTGTGCAAGTGATTAGGATCAACAAAGTAAGGAACAAGAGGAATCAAAGGCACAGGTGCAGGACTACAGGTGCAGTGCAACAGGCACAAGGTTGTGACCCAGGTAGTGTCTTTCGGGGACACCAGGCCCTAAAGTTCAAGTCCAGCAAAACCAAAAGTTAAAAAGCCCTGTGATGGTATCCTTCCTCCGAGGATCGGAGGTATTCAGAGGAGCATGTCCAGGAACAATTTGACTTTTTTTTTCAAATTGTATCGGCACCACTACTCGAAAAGGTGGGAGTTGCTGCCTGGAAATCTGGACTCTCTTGGGTGCTGGTCGTGGATGAGCTGGACCCTGACAGCGGTGGCCCATATTGACTACCTCTGTAGCCGGTGTACATCTGTGATGATTGCCAGGTGGGCACCGCTGTTGGTTGTGGGGGTCTAAAAATTGGTGGTTGCAATAATGGCGTGTCCATGTGCTGTTTAATCACCTCCAGCAAATTGGAATGGCACGCCATCAGGTTTTGGGAAGGCACCTTTTCCAGATATGGTATTAGAGACATCACAGTGTGAAAACACGGGTGTGCCTGCAATTTCAGTAGTTCCTTGCTTTGTTGATGCATTTGCTGCATCATGTTCTGCAGCTGGCCCACCGACTGATGATGCTGCGCACGCAGTTGGTCGATTTCTCCTCTGTGCATCTCATGCATCATTTTAAGCTCGTCCCTGTAGTGCCCATGTACAGCGTCGAGCTCACATTGCAGTGAAGTGATGTGGGACTTGTACTGCTCCATGATATGGCCCCTGTCCTCATCTTGCAACTGCCGGGTTATGAGAGTTTGGTGGCTCTGAAGAATCCCGAGAAGTCCGGAGACAGCCCCGGACATCTCGGACTCTGTCTCTCTCCTTGTTGGGGGGAGGGTACCTCGACGCCTCACTGGTGTGGTGGTCCTCACTGGTGGTGTGGCAGCATCTTCCCGTCCTCTGGCCTGTGTCGGGGTTGCCCTGCGCGCTGGTTGTGCTGCAGTCTCTCGGTGCTCCTCACTTTGTTCTTGTTCCCCTGGAGCTTCCATAGCGGTCGATTGTGGAGGTTCAGCTTCTTCCACACTCGGTCCTGCAACCTCAACATCCAAGCTCTCTTCTGCCAAGTCATCATCAAAGGAGAGAGTTGGGATTAAGGACTCCCTCCTCCTACTCCTCTCCTCGGGGCAATAGGTTACATCGGCGACGTCATCATCCACCAAGCTCTCCTCACTGCTGAACCGTGCCTCCTGGGTCGGTTCCTCTTGCTCCAAATTGTCTTCAGTCCTGTAGATAAAAACAATATTTATTGGTGTGCCAAACAGCATGTGGCGTCAATTCACAGAGCTAGCAAACACTAGCAATCACTTTATCAACCGTTTCTACCCAACATTTGATAAAGCTTGTGAGAAAAGTTCGCTAGCCATGGGAATTGAGGCCATAGCAATACATGGCCGAAGTCATGGTAAATGAGCTCTCAGTTCCTGCCCACAGTAGTGGTACTTACAGTTTAGGTTCCAGGCTTGCATTGATGAAAGACAATTGCTTGGCAAATTGGTAGTCTTTTTGTCGCCTTCCCCCGCCACTGCCACTTCGTTCGGCAAGTTTTTTCTTCCGTAGCCATTTCACGTATGCATCCCGTATATTACGCCACCTTGTCTTGAACCTTTCTCCTGTAACGACATGAAAAATTGATTTCGATTATTTCTCTTGTAGGTACATCACAACTGGACAAACATATACATCGCTACATGTCACATTTCGTATTGGGAAGAGCACGGTGGCAGGCATCGTCGTGAGGACTTCGAGGATCCTTTGGACGCGACTGAGGGCCAGATACATGCCTGTGCCGGACACCACGAAATGGGAGGAGATCGCCCAGGGCTTCTGGACCGAGTGCAAGTTTCCTAATTGTGTTGGCGCACTGGATGGGAAACACATCCGGATTCAGAAACCCTTGGGGAGTGGCAGCCATTATTTCAACTATAAAAAATACTTCAGCATTGTTCTAATGGCAGTGGCAGATGCGGACTACAAGTTTGTGTACGTGGATGTGGGGTCGTACGGTAGTTCCAATGACTCTGGAATTTTCCAGCGTACGACCCTTTGCCGGCTGATGGAGGAAGGCAGACTGCGTCTCCCCCGTGACAGACCCTGGCCTGGGACAAGGGCACCGGCCTACCCCTATGTGTTTGTGGGGGACGAGGCCTTCGCCCTGTCCGACCATGTAATGCGTCCGTACCCAGACAGGGGACTTGATGCCAGCCAGCTACACTTCAATGCTCGGTTGAGCCGTGCAAGGAGAATGGTGGAGTGCACATTTGGGATCCTGGTGTCAAAGTGGAGGGTGTTCCACACGCCCATGCTGCTGAAACCGGCAAACGCAGTTGTCGTGGTGAAGGCAGCATGCATCCTCCACAACTTTGTGCGGCAGGAGGAAAGAGAGACTCCGGAACCCCCGAATGTGCTTCCACTAATGCCCCTGCGGAGGTATGCAACCAGGCCAAGGGTAGTGTCACTGCGGAACAGGGACCAACTGAGACTTTATTTTACCACACCACCAGGACGAGGGTGAATGTTTGGTTTTTAATATGTTTTGTTGAAATGTGTTTATTTTGGAGTTTCAAGTTTTTGAGTGATTTTAAATGTATAATTTTTACAATAAATTGATGTATAATAATTGGTCATTGTGTATGTTTTATGTGCACAGGTGGGGTACATCGCAGGTGGGTGGGATACATCACAGGTGGGTGGGATACATCACAGGTGGGGTACAGGTGGGTGGGATACATCACAGGTGGGGTACAGGTGGGTGGGATACATCACAGGTGGGTGGGATACATCACAGGTGGGGTACAGGTGGGTGGGATACATCACAGGTGGGGTACAGGTGGGTGGGATACATCACAGGTGGGGTACAGGTGGGTGGGATACATCACAGGTGGGGTACAGGTGGGTGGGATACATCACAGGTGGGTGGGATACATCACAGGTGGGATACATCACAGGTGGGGTACAGGTGGGTGGGATACATCACAGGTGGGGTACTGGTGGGTGGGATACATCACAGGTGGGATACATCACAGGTGGGGTACAGGTGGGTGGGATACATCACAGGTGGGGTACTGGTGGGTGGGATACATCACAGGTGGGATACATCACAGGTGGGGTACAGGTGGGTGGGATACATCACAGGTGGGTGGGATACAGCACAGGTGGGGTACAGGTGGGTGGGATACATCACAGGTGGGATACATCACAGGTGGGGTAGAGGTGGGTGGGATACATCACAGGTGGGGTACAGGTGGGTGGGATACATCACAGGTGGGTGGGATACATCACAGGTGGGGTACAGGTGGGTGGGATACATCACAGGTGGGGTACAGGTGGGTGGGATACATCACAGGTGGGGTACAGGTGGGTGGGATACATCACAGGTGGGTGGGATACATCACAGGTGGGATACATCACAGGTGGGGTACAGGTGGGTGGGATACATCACAGGTGGGGTACTGGTGGGTGGGATACATCACAGGTGGGATACATCACAGGTGGGGTACAGGTGGGTGTGATACATCACAGGTGGGTGGGATACAGCACAGGTGGGGTACAGGTGGGTGGGATACATCACAGGTGGGATACATCACAGGTGGGGTAGAGGTGGGTGGGATACATCACAGGTGGGGTACAGGTGGGTGGGATACATCACAGGTGGGGTACAGGTGGGTGGGATACATCACAGGTGGGTGGGATACATCACAGGTGGGGTACAGGTGGGTGGGATACATCACAGGTGGGGTACTGGTGGGTGGGATACATCACAGGTGGGATACATCACAGGTGGGGTACAGGTGGGTGTGATACATCACAGGTGGGTGGGATACAGCACAGGTGGGGTACAGGTGGGTGGGATACATCACAGGTGGGATACATCACAGGTGGGGTAGAGGTGGGTGGGATACATCACAGGTGGGGTACAGGTGGGTGGGATACATCACAGGTGGGGTACAGGTGGGTGGGATACATCACAGGTGGGTGGGATACAGCACAGGTGGGTGGGATACATCACAGGTGGGATACATCACAGGTGGGGTAGAGGTGGGTGGGATACATCACAGGTGGGGTACAGGTGGGTGGGATACATCACAGGTGGGGTACAGGTGGGTGGGATACATCACAGGTGGGTGGGATACAGCACAGGTGGGGTACATCACAGGTGGGGTACAGGTGGGTGGGATACATCACAGGTGGGGTACAGGTGGGTGGGGAACAGGTGGGTGGGCAACACGTGGGTGACACAAATCCATAGCAAAAGTGGAATACATCACAAGCTTAAACCACAAGCCCCCCCCAAAAACTTCTAGTCAACATACCCTCTGTGCCTTGCTGTCTCTTGCTCAAGTTCTCAAAGTCCTCCACATACAGCTTGGCAATTTTTTTCCACAGGCCTCTGCATTTTTTGATGTTGCTGTGGTCCGCATCCCCCTTGTCCCACAGGGCTGGTACCTGCTGCACCTGTAGGATGAGGTCTTCTGATGTGTAGGGCCTCACCCCCTCGCTATCAGACAGATCCTGCTCCATATTGCTGCCAAAGAGCTCCAGCATGAAGTCACTGCTGCTCCACTCTGTGAACGCTGGTGCCATGTGGTCCCCATCCAAAATGGCCACCATACCATAGAGTCAGCATAGGAAGTGTGGTACAACATCCGGTTTTTATAGCCAGTGTGTTGTGCGCTCTCCGGTTCTCATTGGTTTCCATTGGCCGGATGCAACATTCCGGCTCCGGTCCGGATACGTCAGCCGGACCAGCCGGACCAAAAAATAGCGCATGTTGGAACGGACGCCGGAGTCCGGATACGGTCCGGCTCCGGTCCGGACGAAACGGACGCATGTGAACGGTCGCATAGACTTTCATTGCTATGCCGTGCGTCCGTTTCGTCCGGTCCGCATGCGGTCCGGCTCCGGCACGGCTCCGGCACGGCGATTCCGGATAGCAGCCGCTAATGTGAACCGGGCCTAAGAGTAATGCACACCAGACCAAAACAAAGCCTTTGCTTGAGTTTCGTGTCCATGCAGTAATTTGGATAAATACATCCATACATCCGTACAAGCCCAACACCAGGAGAGAGAGAAGAGCATCTCCCTTAGATACCTGTTTTTCCTGGACTTAGAGGTAATATGCCTGCCACAAAGATCTTGGGAGATTTCTTTTATCAGGGTCAAACGATATATGAATATATGTATGTGGATCAAAAACATGTTGGTCCAAATTGTGATGGGCCTACATTAAAGGGAACCTGAAGTGAGAGGGATATGGAGTCTGCTCGATTAATTTCCTTTTAAATAATACCAGTTGCCTGGCTGCCCTGCTGATGTTTCATGCATTAGCAGTGTCTGAAAAACACACCTTGAAACAAGCATGCAGCTTATCTTGTCAGATTTTTGTCTGAAACATACCTATGCTTGTTCAGGGTGTATGGCTAAAAGTATCAGAGGCAGTGGATCACCAGGACAGCCAAGGAACTTGTATTGTTTAAAGTTAAATAAATATGCCTGCCTCCATATATCTCTCATTTCACAAACGGATCTTCAGGGGGCTCTGTATGGCTGATATTGTGGTGAAACCCCTCCCGCAAGAAACTCTGAGGACCATGGTACTCCTGGCAGTTTCCTGTCTGTGAACCTTGTGGGAAATAGCTGTTTACAGCTGTTTCCAACTGCCAAAAAAGCAAGCAGCAGCTACATCACCTTCCAGCAGTAAAAATTTCACCATGTGATAAATGTCGGAATGTAAATCATGGATTTAAAAGATTTTACAATGGGCAAACACTGACTAAATCATTTATACATAATTATTGTAAAAATGAAGCACTTTTTTATTACATTATTTTCACTGGAGTTCCTCTTTAAACTTGTGAATACTCACTCCCCATAAAGCAGAGCCCATGTGAGGGAGCATGACTGAGCCTACATACACCATGGTGGGCTGTTGCATAGATCTGATCTCATTAGTGCTTCTTTGAAGGTCACAACTTCAACTTATGGTTACTTTTTTTTTTTAGCATTTACCACATGTGAGTGTATCTTACCATCCTTGGATTGATCTTGTTGCTGATGACCAGACTTCTTTAACATATGTAAAATGAGAACCAAGAGCCCAATATAGTGTAGTAAGTATTGACAATTGGGTAAATGAAACTAGTATAATATATACTCACAAACCAGGGTTACCTCCAAGTAACCACTGTCCAGGCAGTGGTTAGCCTGTCCTCACGCAGGATTAAGAAGTCGCTCTCTGTAGACAGGAGAAAGAAAGGGGTATCCCCCTCCACCAAGGGTGGGTATCTATTATAACGTAATGAAGAACAGAGGTGCCAACAGGATAAAATCAATTGTTAAAACTTGTAAAGTTGCTTAGGAGGCAGTGGTGGACTTACCCCCTGCAAGCAGACACAAAAACTGTGTACAGTCTCAAATTGAGACTGTACTGTGTGTACTCCTATTTTTTATTGCCTGAGGAAGCGGGACTATACCTGCAAAACGCGTTGCAAAAATCCCTGGAGTGTACCAATAAATTTGATTGTTTTGAATACACAGTTTCTGTGTCTGCTTGCGGGGGGGGGGGGGGGGTGTGTGTAAGTCCACCACTGCCTCCTAAGCACTTTTAAAAGTTTTAAGAATTGATTTTATCCTGTTGGCGCCTCCGTTCTTCATTACGTTAGCCTTCTTTGACATTTGCCTGGACTTTGTCTACTGTGGCCCACTGTTATTTTCCCCTAAAGCCTTGGCTAAAATACTCAGGCCTGAATATACTGATAAGTACTTTTGCCTGCATTTATGACTATATTCCTGTTTCATTATTTGCCCCTAGTCCCAGTTCCTCCTAATTTGCTGCTGCGCTGTGTTTTCCACCATATTTCATTTGAAGGCCAAAATCTGGTTTTGTCTTGCAGCCATGGTCATCCCATTCCCCACCCCATCATTTTTCATTAAACTGACAGTGTATAATGATGGCTGTTGATGTTGACGGCAGTAATGTCATTCCCAACCACTAATTACACTTTACCTTTAGATGACAGCACTATGTCAAATTAAATACAATAGCTAAATCACTATTTTTATGTTTTTTAATATTGGGTTTTAATAAACATTATTTACCATTGTTATTTTAGATGATTATAGATACAACTGAAAACTCTAATGTAAAATATTATACATGTAATAATTGCTATTTTTGGCATTTCAGATTGTTATTATGTTTATTGTTATTATAATTTGTATTGTACATGTTTATTGCTGTTGACATTTTTTTTCTTATAGCTCAACCATATCCTATTTTTATGACTTTGCCTATTTGTCAGTATGTGTTTACATGTTTTAAAGTTATCTGTGCATTTTACATGTTTTAATATCTGAATGCTATATAGTCAGCTTATTAAAATATCATGTCTCCCCATATAAAAGGTTATTTTGTTTACTTATTTAGTTAAATCATTGTGTTGATATTGGTGTGTAGTTTTTATGTTGTAGCAGCTTGTAATATTTTAATGCTTTCTACTCAAGTTTATAATGATACCATGTAGGTTTTTCGGTGTTTGTGTTTGTTTACCGTACTTACTTAGCAAAATCATTGTGTTAGTGGTGTGTTTGTACTGTTTATACTTTTGTATTAGCTTGTAATATTTTACTGCTTTCTACACAGTTTATTATGATACCATAGATGTTCCAATAGAGGAAATGTTTAAGTCTGTATTACACACATTTTTAATGAGAAAATATGCCAGATACACCATTTTATTTGATTTACATGAGTTAAAAGCACAAGTTGCACAAGTGTAGTGAGGATGCTGCATGGTGGGAACAGGCAATAATGTATAAGGGCCTGTTTCCACTACACGCGGATTCTGGGTGCAGAAAACTGACTCCAATGAATGCCTATGGGATATCTGCATCAGAAAAATTGCGTTCAGTGGAAACAGGTCTATAGGCATTCATTGGAGTCAGTTTTTCTGCATCCAGTATCCGTGTGGAGTGGAAACAGGCCCTAAGTCATGAAGTACTTGTCTCTCAGAAATGTACATCCTTTAAGGGTGACCATACATAGTTGGATGGAAACATTAAATTTTTGCCAGACTTGAACCTTTTGATTGAATCTGCCTGAAATCTTTTGCTGCTAGAGATGAGCGTAATGACTTAATTACGATTTCACGAAATTTCGCGTAATTAGTGTAATTACGATTATGGCCGTAAGTACATAATCGTAATGAAGAAGGATTTCGCGAAATTCTGCGTAAGCGTAATTTTCGCATTACAGTGGGTATCGCGAAATTACGTTTGCCTTGCATGCAACCGTTTGTAAGCGTAGTTACATAACGTAATTTCGCGATAGTTTATATTACTGTAAGCGTTAATTTTCACGTAGTTTTCGCGTTACGGAATGCTATTTCGCATATAAAATTCGCCATGTAGTGATATTTCGCATCAAAATTCGCCATACAGACGAAAATGCCTTTGGCGAAAATTCGCGAGCAACCCTGCTAACAAGTAATTACGAAATTCGCAAAATTATGAAGAAATGCGAAATTACGTTATGGTTTAACGTGAAATTACGTTATGGTTTAACGCGAAATTACGTTATGAACGAAACACGAAATTACGCGTTGAAAATTACGCTTACGGTATTTTCAATTACGATTTTAATGGCAATTAGGCTACCATAATTTCGCATCGTAATAGCAAATTTTGCATGCGTAATTATAGTAACGCGAAATTTCAAAAATTTCGGCTCAACACTAGTTGCTGCACTGAAGATCAATTGTTAATCAGTTTTGAGGATGTGATGGCTGGAAAATGTGATCAGATAGCTTGAAAAAAAATGTAATTCAGTTTAACATCAAATTATCCTTTTCATACTGCATTCGGCTGTATTGAAGAATGTAGAATAGCAAATTCGGTCAATAAGGATGAGCAGGTGAGCAGGCCACAGCAGTGGGTATAAACTCACCTTAGTCACCGCATCTGGCCACAGTGCTCCACGCCTCTTTACATCCTCCTGATACTTCCTCCTTACACACGACACTTCCTCCTTCTGGTTGTGAAGAGGTGGAAACCAAGGTGAGTTAACTGCAGCAGCCTGCATGCACCAACGCAAATTTTCACTGAAGAGTGTATGGACATTTACTAAAATTTGATAATAAGATTCATTGAGATGTGGTACTCTGTAGAGATTCACTGAGAATTTGTACTTTACAGAGTTTCAATGAAAATGTGGTACTTACTGAGATTTAGTAATTTGATGAGATTTAGAATGCTACAAAGATTCTCTGGAGATTTGGTCCTCCAGAGATTTGACCTTTGGTTTGGACCTGTGCTAGCAGCACATTACAGGGCTTCTTGGTATACTGTAATGTGATTTGTAATGTAACCTGCATTGTTTCAATCATTGGTTAATCATTCACTTACTGTATATGTGGAAGAAAAGTATGGACATTTCTATTCATTTCAATCAGAATTTAATATAGGAAATTTAAATCACATGTATGTATTTTTGTCTTTGTATTGAAATTGATTGTAGCATTGAAAAGAATGTTGATCACTGTGATATACTCGTTATACTGTTGGTGCACGTTAAAAGTTCATCATTTCTTAACACGCATGTTTCTGGAATACACCCAGACTTAAATTGAGAAGTCTTTGTATAGATAATGGTCCATTCTTTCATTATTCCTTTCAGTATGGTAAAGGGTTATAATAACTCTATGGAACCCTACTATTGCAATGAATACAAAACTATTGGTGCAAATGGGACGTAGAGATGTCGCGAACCTCCGATTTTCAGTTCGCGAACCCCGTTCGCGAACCTTCGCGGAAGGTTCGGTTTGCGGAAAAGTTTGCGAACCGCAGTAGACTTCAAAGGGGATGCAAACTTTGAAAAATAGAAAAATGTATGCTGGCCACAAAAGTGATGGAAAAGATGTTTCAAGGGGTCTAACACCTGGAGGGGGGCATGGCGGAGTGGGATACATGCCCAAAGTCCCGGGGAAAAATCTGGATGTGACCCAAAGCAGCGTTTTAAGGGCAGAAATTACATTGAATGCTAAATTGCAGGCCTAAAGTGCTTAAAGAAAACTTGAACTGAACATTAAAAGACAAAATAAACGAACACAAGTCATACTTACCTCCTGTGCAGTCTACTCCTCAGTCTATTTTTCCTCTACTGCGTCCCGTTTGTCCACTGGGATCAATGGAATTCTCCGTCCTCCATTTTGAAAATGGCCATTACCCCATAACAGCTTCCTGGTCAGCACACTGTTAAACTGTAACATCGCCCACTTGAGCCATAGGAAAACATGGACACATCAGTTCTCTTTTCAGCTGTAACTGACAGAAACTGATATATAACTGACAGCAACTGATATATTTCAGTTGTGACAAAATGTTGTCAGAACTGGAAGGGATCACTGTAAGAAGAAAATGGTGAACTTCTGAGAGGAACTGATGGCAAGGTAACTATGTAATGTTCATTTGAAGTTACCTCATGTGTATATTTTAAATAATTTTATTCAGTACAGGTTCTCTTTAAAAACCTCTTGCATGTGTATACATCAATCAGGGAGTGTAATTAGAGTTCTGCTTCACACTCATGCACCAAACTCACTGTGTAACGCACCGAAAACAGCTGTTTGCGTAGTGACGGCCGTGCTGTACTGGTGCGCACCATGGCGAGAGTGTAGGCCGTGGCGGTTTTCAAGCCCATATGGTCGCCGGGCTGTGGTAGCTCAATGATAGAACCACAGTGACTGTCTAGCTGATCAAATTTGGTCTGTCTACAATGAAGTAACGACCTTATTATCTTCTTGTATGTAGGTAGGCATAGGTAGGAGTCCCAGTATAGGTAGGTAGGCATAGGTAGGAGTCCCAGTATAGGTAGATAGGCATAGGTAGGTGTCCCAGTAGTTAGCTAGGCATAGGTAGGAGTCCCAGTATAGGTAGGTAGGCATAGGTAGGTGCCCCAGTAGTTAGCTAGGCATAGGTAGGAGACCCAGTATAGGTAGTTAGGCATAGGTAGGTGTCCCAGTAGTTAGCTAGGCATAGGTATGAGCCCCAGTATAGGTAGGTAGACATAGGTAGGTGCCTCAGTAGTTAGCTAGACATAGGCAGGAGACCCAGTAGTTAGCTAGGCATAGGTAGGAGACCCAGTATAGGTAGGTAGGCATAGGTAGGTGTCCCAGTAGTTAGCTATGCATAGGTAGGAGTCCCAGTATAGGTAGGTAGACATAGGTAGGTGTCTCAGTAGTTAGCTAGACATAGGTAGGAGAAACAGTAGTTAGCTAGGCATAGGTAGGAGATCCAGTATAGGTAGGTAGGCTTAGGTAGGTCCCCTAGTATAGGTAGGTAGGTAGGTGTCCCCGTATAGGTAAGTAGGTGCCCCAGTAGTTAGGTAGGCATAGGTAGGTGTCCCAGTATAGATAGTTAGGCAGGGCCTGGCTGGCACAGTAATAACAATTACCAAGGTCCAGCTGCAACAGATAGGGCTGTATGTCAGTGAGCAACACACAAAAAAAACACATCTGGAAAACATTATCTCTCAAAAGAGCTGTTGAGGGGTGCTATTTTAGCACTAACAATCAGCCAGGAGCAAGCCAAGAGCCTAACTAATCTTTCCCTAGGAGAACAAGTCTGCAGCAGCTGTCCCTAGTCTGTCTCTAGCAGGCACACGAGTGGGTGTATTGGCCGGCAAACCTGCCTTATATAAGGGGGGGGGGCTCCAGGGCTTAGTGTAGCCTGAATGGCTACAATGTGCCTGCTGACTGTGATGCAGAGTCTGTCTCTAGCAGGCACACGAGTGGGTGTATTGGCCGGCAAACCTGCCTTATATAAGGGGGGGGGGGGGGCTCCAGGGCTTAGTGTAGACTGAATGGCTACAATGTGCCTGCTGACTGTGATGCAGAGGGTCAAAGTTGACCCTCATAGTGCATTATGGGGCGAATCGAACCTCCGCAAAAGTTCGCTTGGTCCAGGCGGACGCGAACCCCCAAAGTTCGCCTGGAACCGTTCGCCGGCGAACCGTTCGCTACATCTCTAATGGGACGTTTATATACACATTCAATCTGCTAAATGCACGTGTTTGCATAAGTGTGTGCATTTTAACCCTTCAGCCTATGGCATGAAGTAATTAAAGCATCACCAAAAAAAATGTAAATTCATACATAAAAGATGTACATTTTTTCTAGAGTAAAATGCACCATAAATTACTTTTTCCAATGTGTCTGTTACTTACAGCAGCTATTAACCACTTAAAGAGACACTTAAAGTGTAACTGTCGGGCATAAAATCAAAAATCAATTCTTTATTTTTATCTGGTAAACAAGTAATAAGGATGGTAACCAGGCAATCCAAAAGTTAAAATCTCTATTACTTTTCTTGTATATAAATGAACATTCCCCAGTTTACCTGACTCTTATTTGGTACGTTGCCGCACAAAGTAAGTTGCAGGGCATACTGGGTTGTCTTTTTTTCTTCTTTATTTCTCCTCAGACTTAACTAATGTACAGAAGCAAAAAAGGACAACCCAGCATGCCCTGCAACTTCCTTTGTGTGGCAACGTACCAAATAAGAGTCAGGTAAACTGGGGAATGATCATTTATAAACAAGAAAAGTAATAGTGATTTTAACTTTTGGATTGCCTGATTAGCATCCTTATTACTTGTTTACCAGATAAAAATATAGAATTGATTTTTTATTTTATGCCCGACAGTTACACTTTAAGCCAGAAAAAAATGAGTTTTACTCACCTGGGGCTTTTACCAGCCCCCTGAAGCAGTCCTGTGCCCTCACAGCCACTCACTAATCCTCTGGTCCCCCGCTGCTAGCTAGTTTCGTTTTTGCCGACAGGCCCGTCAGGACTGGCCACGCGTAGCTTTTTCCGCATTTCCGACTGCAATTAGCACTATTGCGGGGTGTTATGAACGCATAGATATGTGGCAACGCATATTTTTGTACGCGTTGCGACCCGCAATAGCGCTAATTACCGTCGGGAATGCGGAAAAAGCTACTTGTGGCAAGTCCTGACGGGGCTGTTGGCAAAAACGAAACTAGCTGGCAGCGGGGGACCAGAGGATTAGTGAGTGGCTGCGAGGGCACAGGACTGCTGCAGGGGGCTGGTAGAAGCTCCAGGTGAGTAAAACTCTTTTTTTTTTTTCTGACTTAAGGTTCACTTTAAGTACCAGTGGTCTCTGCCCCCTTAAGGACTAGAGACCACTGGTACAAGAAACAATAAAATACAGATGAACCGCCACACACACCTGCTGTCCATGCCACATGCTGGGAACCTCAGCCACCCACTCTGCCGTCTTTATGACGGCAGAGTTCCTGTGAGACGGTCAGGAGCTGCTTTCATTGGTTCCTGACCATGTCTATCAATGTAAGCCAATGGGAGTTGCTTACATTGATAGACTTCAGCAAGGCTTGGTGTACAGAGGCGCCAGAGTAGAATAAAAACGTTTAAAAAACCGTCTAAAAGAGGGGGATGTTCAGGTGGACTTACCTCCCTCAAAAATATAAAACTCAATTGAGTCACAATATAGCAATACAAAAATATTTTATGGAATTCCACTTAGTGCAACGCGTTTCGCAGGTGTGGTCCTGCTTCATCAGGCAAACAGGAGTATAACTCAATGGGTCTAGATGCAGAAGTGAGCTCCTCTGTCACACCTGCGAAACGCGTTGCACTAAGTGGAGTTCAATAAAATATTTTTGTATTGCTATATTGTGACTCAATTGAGTTTTATATTTTTGAGGGAGGTAAGTCCACCTGAACATCCACCTCTTTTAGACGGTTTTTAAACGTTTTTATTCTACTCTGGCGCCTCTGTACACCAAGCCTTGCTGAAATCTTGAGTCCACCCTCGGTGGAGGGGTGCTACCCCATTTCCTATCTACAGAGAGCGACATCTTAAAAACCTGTGTGGGGTCAGGTTCTAATACTCCCCACCTGCACTTGAAGTGGTTGCCTATGGGTAACCCATGTTTGTGAGTATATCTAAATATTTTGCTTTTAACCACAACCAACTTAACAATACTACACCATATCGGGCTCTCGATTTCTCTTTGTTCTTCCAAGCTTACATTGATAGACAGTCAAGAGCCAATGAAATCAGCTCCTGACTGGCTCACAGGGCTCTGCCGATAAAGAGGCGGCAAAGAGACTGAGCTGTGGTGGGAAGACAGCAGCGAGAGCAACTAGAACGTATGGCATCGATGAGCTGAAGCCCTGGCAGCCACATCAGCATCAAAACAGGGCGTAGATTTCAACTAGCCTCGTCTTTAACCTGTTAAAATATCTGACAAATCTTGATGGCTTTGAACCATGGGGGAATCTCAGAGTCTTCTTTATTTTTAAAGGCACTTACTGAACCTCAATTGTCCAGTCCAATCACCAAATAGGAGTGCTAAAGAGTGGGAAAGCCAGTCTGCATCTTTGTTTAGATCCTTTCCAGGGAGTGCTGTAAAGAATGAAAGAAATACTGAGAATCCCCCATGAGTCAATGAAGTAGTCGAAAATGGGGAACAAATAATTTATGGTGCATTTTTCTGTGGGATAAATGTGTGTCTTTGTTTACACACACTTGTAATTTTACAATTTTTTATGATAGTGGTGTTTTAATTTCTCCAAAGACTGATTTACACAGCACCCATTGTAACACGGCCCCATGGTAATTTATGATACTCCGGTATTTAGTTGTGATTTTAGTGAGGTTGTATTAGAGATTATTTTGTTTAGTGAAGCTTACTACTTTCGGTATACATTTTTTCATTGTTGATAAAGTAATAAAAATAGAGAGAGAGATGCAGGCTATGAGTACAGCAGTTAGCAGATGTCTGCATGTAAAAGGGCTGCTTATGCTGATTCCATTATTTAATTAGAAAGGGTTTTTTTGTTCTGGATATAGTGAAGAATGCTTGATTTATGAATTCGGTCTTTTGAAGCAATTTAGAGAAAAAGTGAGAGTTGTGCCACAAGGTGGCACTCATGCTCTTCACGGTCTCAAGAAGCAGAAAATAAAAAGAATTTTCCATCTTCAATATTTCTTGTTTATCCAAACACTGGAACAAGATCAAGCCCTTTCTGCAAGCTCTTTAAATTTAAATCAACTCAAATTAACTGTATTGTTAAAGAAGGCTAAGCCGTATCTAGATAAAAGGAAGAAGATGTTAAAACCTGTTAGCAAGAAAATCCTATATATCAAATTACAGATCGGTGTTAGGAAAGTCCTTAGGTTTATGTTTGTAAAGGCTTATAATAAATTATATATGTATATATATACTAGTAGACCTAAGCCTGTTTTAAAACGGGCTCTAGGCCACTCTCACAACCCCCCTCCCTTCCCGCAACCGCCACAGGGCGCATGTCAGCGGAAGCGCGCACAACGCCCGTCATGCACGCACACATGTCCGGCCGTGCATACGCCCGCCCGGCCCCATTCTCCTCCTGTCCCAACAGCTGTCCGTGCTGCACATGCACAGTAGCAAAAAAAGCACGGATTCAGAGACAAAGGAGGACACGGGGAATATATATATATATATATATATATATATATATATATATATATATAGAATTTTATTTTTTTATTTCATAATAGGACATTTTTCTGTCTGCAGTCTAATACCCCACCATTAAGTGTGGAAGAGGATTTGCCACATATTTTGATGGTAAACATGTTGCTGCGGATATTCGCACTTTCAGCTCTCAGTTTAGGTTATCAGCTCTCACAACTGTTACTGGACTAACCAACAAATCCTCCTCAGCTGACCCTGACCCTACTCCTGATCTTAGCCTGGAACTAACCTTGATTTGTGATCTGTGTTTAGCATTATCCAGGCTCACTCACCGTTCCCTACCATGGATTGAATCATTTCACTAAACATTAGCACCAAGTAACCTGAAGTTTCCTTCACTGACAAATTTCTAACTCTTATCCAGCCTTTCACATGACTCTGACTTTCCCTCACCCTGAAACTTATGGCAAACTCTAACCTATAATGAAGACAAGTCTCGCCCTGTTCACCTTACACTAACTCTTTCTTATCCCTAAATTGACCTTCACATTTACCTTTCCCTAACATTTCCACTCATCTTCACCTAAACCTAATCTGACCTGACTTTTTCATTCATGCTTGTCTGACATTCATTCTCATCATCATCTAACCTGACCGGATCTTCATACTCTCCAAACCCTAACCCAACTTGACTTTTACATTCATCTTCCTCTAACCCTAACCTGACTTGACCTTTGCACTTAATCTCTCCTAATCTGGACTTTATGCTCATTAAACAGAGAGAAAAAATGCTGCGCTACCTTTAGACACTATATGGCACTGTGGATGGTTTCTGCCTAAGGTGCTGCTCCAGGTAAAGGGTGATCTCATTGATCTCAGTAGAATGAGAAGAAGGAGCGCTCCAATGGTGCATTAACCTTTTTATTCAATTTAAAACACAGTAAAGTGGAATTACATCTAGTTGAAGTATAAAGCACATATCAAGCCTGCCAGCAGGTCCTCACTCAGCTTTGCCAGTACTGGGGATGCAATGGCGGGCTCGATACAGATTTTTTACTTTGACTAACTTTAAGTGCAACTTAATGGGCCATATGCAATTCACTTTTTTCACCTGAGTTTTCTCCTAGGTGATACTTTTTCATATTCTTTTTAAAATAACCTTCCAGCACTTTTCAATTAAAAAGTACCAAAAAATAAACCAAAAAGTACTATTAAATTTATTTTGAGTATTTTCTTGCTTTCTGGTGGCTTAAAGGGCATTTTATTGACAAGTTAAAAAATATCACCTAGGAGAAAACTCAGGAGAAAAAGTGAATTGCATATGGGCCACTGTGTTTTAAATTGAAAAAAAAAAGGTTAATACACCATTGGAGCACTCCACTTCTTCTCGTCTTCATGCTTTTGATCTGACTTTCACACCCAACCTCTCCTAACCCTTTCCAGCCTAGACCTCCTTACTTACCTTCACCTAAACCTACTTTCTTACTCCTCTTTCTAGAACCTGACCTAACTTTCATACTCTCTAAACTAAACTGACTTTTTCCACTGACCCTCCCTTAGCACTGACCTGGCCTTACTCACGTATCTTCCCTTATACTGACCTCCACTATCTCCTACCATAGCCTGACCTTCACACCGACCCTACTCTAACTTGACATGACCTTTATACTTTTCTTTCTGTAACCTTATCTGACTTTCCTGCTCATATTCCTCTATCCTGACCTGATCTTCATACTTATTCCACCTTTCAGTTCTCCTGACCTTCACACTTACCTTACCTCATGGTATCCTGACTTGACTTTCTTATATCCTAAAAAGCAATACATTATAAAGACGATAGATTTTTCTGTACAGAAAACAGAATGGCTGGGCTGTGGCAGGAAGAAAATACTCATCAGTAATTGTTTTTTTACACCATCATTTAAATCTTATAAAGCAAGGGAAAAAGATTTTATGCAACACATTCTGGATCATCTCCTTTTCTTTGTCAGGTGTTACAACAGGCTATCGTGATGTTGTTTTATTTTCATTTGAATGCATGATGAGTTGTGTCTTTGGTTATTTCCTTGACTCCTGTGAACTTATCATGCCCAGTCGTCTCAGGGCACAGAGCAAGAGAGAATGGATTATGCCATCAACAACAAGCGCAGAGTAATCAGACTGGTGCTACTGTGGGCCAATCTCTACGGAGACTTATTACGGGAGGATGACATTGCTACGGCATTCCTGGAAGTAAGTAGTCTTCTTAACAGAATATCATTGTCTAGCTGCTGGAATTCCGTATCACACTAGGGGCCATATGCAATCACTTTTTCTCCTGATATTTCTCCTAGGAGATAATTTTTCATCTTCAATTTAAAATAACTTTTTGCACTTTGCTATAGAAAAAGTACCAAAAAGTAGGTGAGAAAGCACTGTCAAAATTATTTTGAGTATTTGTTTGCTTGCTGGTGGTTTAAAAGGCATTTAAGTTGTGAAAATTTCACCTAGGAGAAAACTCAGGTGAAAAAGTGAATTGCATATGGGCCTGTATGCTCTGATTATTTCTCCACAATCATCTCCTTTAACTATCTCTTTTATTAAAGCATTCATCATATCTTTTTTTTTTACCGAGCATGTCATTTGGGCACCGGCGGGCAGCTGGTAAAATGTGCACTGTAGTTGAGTTTTTAATCACTGGTGGTAGCAAAATGGTTGCGGGTATATCGGAAATGGGTGCTTGGCTATACCATAGCTGAGCACCCAGTGTAACATTGGGATGCTGGAGTTTGTTTTTTAGCGATTTACTGCGGTGAAATGAGCAGGGGCGTAATAGAAATGGGCACTAGCCTATACTATAGCCGAGCGTCAAGGAGCAAGGAGTTAGTTTGTGCACTTGTGATTGGCTGCGACAGGCATACTGGAAATGGGAGCTTGGCTTTACCAAAGGCGAGCAGCAAGACGTTAAATTCTGCACCGGAAGTACAGCAGGGGGGCTCCGCTTTAGTATAGCTGAGTGTCAGAAAGGAAACAGCGAAGGAGTAGAGGAGGGTAAGTTGCGATTTAGGGGGTAAGTTAGTTTACTGTTAGGACTAAGGGGGGAGGGGGAGGGTAGTTTGTAGAACCACAAAGGGCAATAAATAATAGCCATAAAAGTAATTAAATGAATAGATATATAATCATTTATAAATTGTGGCGTACAACTGAAAAATAAGGTCCAGGTTATGGATGTATTATGAATGCATATTAGATTACTGATTACTGCTGATAAACTGATCAGGAAACGCCATGAAAGCCATATGGAAAAAATAGCCCTTTATATAGCTGCATGTAATTCAGGCAGCTTGTAGTGCTAAATCGAGTGTACACAGCTGCTTAAGCTATGTTGTGTGTCTGGGTTTTCTGAATAACAGACATGGCTGAACAAATCTCATTAGGCCTGATCCAATTCCCATTTTCTTTGAAGTTTTCTCCTAGGAGTTAATTTTCATCTTCTGTTGAAAGTAACTTTTCAGCACTCTGCAACTGAAAGAGTACGTGAAAAAGTACTGTCAAACATTATTCTGAGTATTTTTTTTGCTAGCTGATGGCTTAAAGTGTACCTGAGATAAGAAGCGTCTCAGGTACCATACTTACCTGAGGCTTCCATAAGCCCCGTTAGGGTCACTCGTCCCTCAGCATCTCCCCGGGTGGCTCCATACCCCGGCAAATAAGCCCGAAAGCCTGGCCGAGTCGTGCTTCGTCACGCACCCCAGCGCACTCCCCCGTTGTGCTGCCATCTCCAGGAGCAATCTGCACAGGCGCTCCAGGGACAGGAGTGCAACGTGGGAGCGCATGTGTGACAAAGCACAACTGGGTCAGGCTGTCGGGTTGCATTGCCAAGGACTGGAGCCACCCGGGGATGAGTGGCCCAAACAGGGCTTAAGGAAGCCCCAGGTAAGTATGGAATCTGAGACGCTTCTCATCTCAGGCTTATTGATAAGATGTGAAAAGTTATTTTGAACAGAAGATGGAAAATTATCTCCTAGGAGAAAACTCAGGAGAAAAGGTGAATTGGATCGGGCTCATAGTGTCATGTATTTTTAAACATAGCTTCCAACTGTCCCTTTTTTTTCAGAGGGACAGTCCCTCTTTGGGAACCAAATCCACCTGTCCCTCTTTCTTCTTCATTTGTCCCTCTTTCAAGACTCATGTACAGATCTATGAAAATATATGTATTTAACCGTGTATCTGCTGCTGGAAAACCTATATAGGCATACCAGCAACAACCTAAGGTGAGGTTACTCCTCAACCTTCTGGCCAATTGTTTTTTCTGTACTTTTGAGATCGCCCTTTTCTCTTTTTGTCTGCTGTCAGATTATTTATATTGATTTATTTATTTTCAAAGGTTAAAATAAAGGAAAACTAGTGATAATAGAATGGACCAGTGTGGTTGAAATGATAAAACGACATCCTTTTCTTCTGAATTCTTTGTGATATGCATGATGAGGGGTGTGGTTGGGGAGCAGTTCAGGGGCAAACGCAGGATTTTTAAGGGGGGGGGGGGGTTCCTGAAAGGTCCAGAAGCACGTATGTCCCCGAGTGCTTCCGAATACAGGTGGCTCCATACTGCCCATGCACAAAAATGCGCTGGCGTATTACGGAGCTGCCTATCTTTGGAAGTACTCAAGGACACGAGTGTTTCTGAGGGTTTCTGGTAGCACCAAATTTGAACGGGGTACAGCGCTGGAACAACTCCCCAAGAGAGGAACAGGAGATAGACTTAATTTGGACAATTCAGTGGAATATGCCACATAGTGTCACATACCACAAGCGATAGTCATATGATGCAGGGATATATGCATCTGCGGAAGATGGCGGCGCTATATAAATACTAAATAATAATATTTTGCCTCACCAGGATTGCACTTTTATTTAGCTTTCCTGTATGACAAGAACACACAGCCAGCTCTAGGGGAAGAGGGAAACAAAGGTGAATGAAGGAGGCTGGTGCACACCAAGAGTGCTTCTGAGCGTTTTTCAAATCAACAGTGATCTGAAAAGCGCTTGACTAATGTTACCGTATGTGGGTGTTCCCACAGCAGCGTTGTGATTTTTTCAAAATCGCAGGTATACTGCATGTAGCATGTTTTTGAGCAATTCATTCAAAAATCGCTCTGAAAATCACTTCACAAAATCACACTCACAAATTGCTAGCGATTCCTATTGTCATTTTGGCGTGCACTAGCCCAGAGAGAGGAGTGGAGAAATTGAGAATAGCCTGAGATGGAGCAGAGAACTTATCTGTATTGCAGTCCCACATCAGACAGGCTACTTGCCTGTAATCGGACTCCTGTCCCCGTCAGTCTCTCACACAAGTCAGAAAGAAGCCCTCCTGGAGTCTAGGGACTGTCAAAAACTTTTCAGCTTGTTAAACACCTTACCCACACATGCAGTCATTATAACAATGGGGAGAGACCAGACAGATGTTTGCCCACGGACCCTGAGTCCAGGCAAGCTCTGCATCATGCTGTGCATATTTACCAGCTTGCCTGCACTCTAATTTCATCATGTTGGACACTTCTGTGCTGTGGAGAGTCCAGGACTCCATAATCAACATTCTCTCACTGCAGGCTGCATCTTCTTGTGAGGGAAGCTGGGCTGCCTCTCTCATTCTATTAGCTGGAGGGAAGCACCAGAAGTAAGAAGGGAGGGAGAATGAGGCTGTTTATATTATGCAGGCTTTCCAGGCTGAATACACAGCTCAGTGCAGGGGGGAGGTTCCAGACACCCGGAATAGCCCCCTCAGTTCGCCAGTGCAGTTAGAGGTGTTGAAGTGGTGTGTCTTAAAGAGACTCTGAAGCGAGAATAAATCTCGCTTCAGAGCTCATAGTTAGCAGGGGCATGTGTGCCCCTGCTAAAACGCCGCTATCCCGGGGCTAAACGGGGGTCCCTTCACCCCCAAACCCACCCCCGCAAGACTTGGTCGCAAGTTGGTCGTAAAATTTTCTCTTCCTGGAGGCAAGGCTAACGGCTGCAGCCCTGCCTCCAGTCGCGTCTATCAGACGCGCATCACCGCCTCTCCCCCGCCCCTCTCAGTAAAGGAAGACTGAGAGGGGCGGGGGAGAGGCGGAGATACGCGTCTGACAGACGCGCGTGGGGCAGGGCTGTGGCGGTTAGCCCTGCCCCAACCAGGAAGCGCTCCCCCGCTGTACGGAGGGGATTTGGGGGTAAAGGGACCCCCGTTAAGCCGCGGGATAGCGGCGGTTTAGCAGGGGCACACATGTCCCTGCTATTTATGAGGTCTGAAGCGAGATTTATTCTCGCTTCAGACTCTCTTTAAAGAGAAACTCCAATGAAAATAATGTAATAAAAAAAGTGCTTCGTTTTTACAATAATTATGTATAAATGATTTAGTCAGTGTTTGCCCATTGTAAAATATTTCATTTCCCTTATTTACATTCTTTACATTTATCACATGGTGACATTTTTACTGCTGGCAAGTGATGTCACTGGAAGGAGATGTTGCTTGCTTTTTTGGCAGTTGTCAGCAGCTGTTATTTCCCACAATGCAACAAGGCTACCACAATGTGATGTCAGGATCTCAGTGGTCTGAGGAGCTGACATCACACTGTGGGAGGGGTTTCACCACAATATCAGCCATACAGAGCCCCCTGATGATCCTTTGAGAATAGGAAAAGATGTCTCCTGTGAAAGAGGGTATCAGCTACTGATTGGGATGAAGTTCAATTCTTGATTACAGTTTCTCTTTAAAGTGTCCCTCTTTCTAATCTCTAGCCACCCCACCTCCACACCTCAAAACATACATACAATGAAGAATTTCTTAGCAAAATGTACATAATTCAAATGGAACGAGCAGTACATCAATTCAGTGGATGGTGATACAGTTTGTAACAGTAAGCTGTAGTGGATGCTCAGTCATAGGGAGTGCTGATTACAGCAGGTGTGTGCTGCAATACTTTATAGTGGGTGCTGAGCAGCAGATGGTAATAGGTGTTCACTCCTATTACCTTCATCCCTCCCAATCACACATCGTAATACTGGATTTCCCTGCACCTGTCCTCCATGACACCCACTGCTGCATTATGTCCCCATAAACCCAGAACTCACTTAGCCTCTAAACCTGCCCCAGCCTGTATTTTCCTGCCTCTTCACCCCACACATGTCCAGCAGAAACCCTCAGGGCTTGTTTCCACTTGTGCGTGTCTTGCGAGACGCGATGCTGGCACAGCTGTGCCGCGTCTCGCAGCCGAATCCCTCTAGCCGCGCTATGCACAGCTATGGGATTCGGACAGTGACGCGTGAATTTATGCTGCAGGGCCTCAGATTTTTCCCTGGCCACAAATTCAGATGCTCTTCATAGAGTTCTATAGGCTGCCAAATTCCATCCGAATTTGTGGCCGGGGAATCGGCCCGTTTTCGCACAAATGGAAACATAGCCTCACTCTCCTGTATGTGTGGCTCTCAGGAGAGGAGGAGATCTGCCTGCAACCACAGCTGTCTGTGTCTCCTAAATGCTGTACAGTGCAGAGCCATGCAGCCTGTGACTGGCTTCCAGTAGTGATGCGCAGCGCTGAGCCGCACAGCTCTGCGTTGCAGTGGAAACGAGCCCTTAGCTTACCTCTGCTAGATATAGTCCAACTGTGCACAGCTAAGAGGGAGTGGTCACAATCTGGAGGAGGATGTGGGCGTGTATATAATCAGAGCAGGAGAGTGGGTGGGCACTTAGTCCCCATGCAAATTGAAAGCACATTGCTGTAAACTGAGGAGGAAATAAGCATGCCAGGTAGGGAAGAGGAAATCGGGAAAGTATAGGGAGGAGGCAGGATCCTGTGATTGTCCCAACCCAAATCGGGTCTGTTGTGAGCCATGCTAGAATAAAGATTTCTAGCAGCACAAATAAGCACAAACACAGCACTACCCAACTATACTAGTTTCATGTTCGTAGACTGTTGTACAGAGGCTGGGTGATGTTATTGTCTGGGGAAAAATAAGTGCTATTTTCTTAAAGTGGCCATAAACTTAGCATTTCTTCTTTGCTCTAAAAGATTCCTTACAGCTTTAAACCTACTATCTCCCCCAAAAAATGTGTAGCAGAACAGCATTCAAACATATATGGTGGGAACACACATTTCATTTTCCCGCACAATAGATGCGTTCAATTGATGATTAATTCCGTCATGTCCGATATTCCGCATGATCGTTTTCTTTTTAAAAGTAGAACACTGCTTGATCGTTTTATCGCTCGATTCCTCATAGAAGTGAATGGAAAAAAGATAAGAAAAATGAGCGGAAGATAAGAAAATCGAGTGGTAAATCGATCGAGCGGAGAATCGCGCGGGAAAAAACGTATCGTGTGTTCCCAGCATTGAACACAGCACTTTGTCCTGCACAGAAAAGCCCCTTCAGCTTAAGATTCACTTCCAGAGTGGAGATATCATTATCTCTTGTTTACATTTCTCAGTTGTTAAATTGTGTGTAACAACTGAAAAGGAGCTCTCTGTGCTTCAAGCATGCACTCAGTTCAGAACAGCTCACTAGAAGATTTTAATATATAATAAAAAGCAACTTGAATAAAATGCAACGGCAGCCTTCAGAGCAGATAAACGGTACTTTGGGAACTTGTAATTTGTAAACTGACAATATTACTTGTGCACAAAAACAAATATGGTAACTGTATGGGTAATAAAAAGTAAGAAAACACATTTTTTATTGAATGTTATGTCAGAGTTTCAGACCACTTTAACACTAGCAGCACAAACTGTAATTTTTGCAACACAAATGGGCATAAGCGTAGCACTAACCAAACATGGAATTTTGTATTTGTGCGATTGTAGGGGGAGCTTGTGATTGACAGTGTATGCCAGCTCCTCCCACTCTGCAGGTTCTCCTTGTTCAACCACCAGTTTTGGCCATTACTTTTAGTGAGGATGTGGGATAATCTCCCACTCTCCTTGGTGAGCCAGACCACAAGACATTTCACTGATCCAGCCAATAGGGAGCCAGCGGCCAGGCAAAACTGCACTGCACATCACCCCCATTTTCTTTATTGCATATTATAATCTTCTTTATTGCAAAAAGCAATCTATATGAGTTGTCCCACAAATTCTTTTAGTGGGTATGATATTTTGCCTATACTGTATTTCATCTGGAGGTTCAGCCATCTCCCTGAATTACAGCTTTAAGCTACGTATACATGCCACATTTTTGTTACCCAAAATAATAATTCTTGGTTGTTCTGGGTGACAATCTTGTATGAGTATGCGTCCTTACATCAGGATAATACACCATTGGCTGAATTCTATTGTAGTTCCCACTAAAACTAACAGAGGGATGCCTCCTATTCGTTCTCCTCCCCTCACCCTAAATTAATTCAGGTTGCTCAACAGAGAGCCCATCTGCTTGTAACTGTAATTAGGAAAGTGTCATTTAAAACAATCACAAATTATTGCTTCACACAACTAAAAATTCACCTTCTTAAAACAGAAGGTGTTTCTATTATTCAGATTGTAGTGAGTATATGAGGTCTCCCACAATGCGTCACTGCTGAATATCCAAATTGTCACACTCCTAGGAGTTCTGGTTCACCATGAGCTTAATGTGTGTACATTGCTTAGTACTTGGGAACTAGGAGAAAAATAGGCAGGCAGAGAAAGTATTTAAAAACCATATAAGGAGTGTGTGCTATACGTGTTATGTGTATGTGTTTGTTTTGTGTGTGTTTATTGTGTTTACGTGTGTTGGTGTGTGTTTGTGTGTGTGCTGTAGGTGTGTGAACATGCTCTTGTTGAGAGTGTATGTGTGCATTATATGTGCTGTTTTTGTGTTTACAGGTTTAGTACTGTATGTGTGTGTTATATGTGTGTGTATGTGTTTGAGTGTATATTGTATTTACGTGTGTGTGTGACTGTATGCGTGTGTGTTGTATGTGTTTGTGTGTATATTGTGTTTACATGTGTGTCTATATATGTGTGTGTGTTGTTGTATGTGTCTGTGTATGTGTGTGGTGTATGTGTTTTGTGTGTGTGTTACGTGTGTGTTAGTGTGTATAATGTGTTTTTGTGTGTGTGTGAGGGATATGTTTGTGTTGTCTGTGTTTGTGTGTATGCACAGTGTGTGTGTGTTCGTTGTCTATGTGTTTTGGGTGTGTGTATATATTCATGCGCATGTTACATATGTGTATGTGTTGGGGGAGGGGCTATTGGGGATCCGGCTCAGGAAACATTACTAAACATTTGGTTTTGGTAATCACCTTCTGTACTGTAATGGGTTTGGGCAGCTGCAGCTCACACCTTCCTACTGCTAATACTTTCCAGGCGAGAGATCTAGATGGCGACAAGCGAGCTTCATTAGTCGCCGGATTCTGCCCAGTTTCCTATTGATTCCATTAGGTCCCTGTTAGAAGTGAGTAAGAGGAGTGGAGGAGTGCGTGAAAGGTCTGCATCGATGCCGTGTTCCCCTCGTGCTAATGCCAATTCACTGGGGGAATTTGTATTCCCTCTCCTACACTTCATTACTAGCTTTTAGAAATGTCAATATGTTGCAATTTCCCTTAAGAGACTTTACTATACAATGGCTCCCAACTAAAAATATACATAATGATGGTGATAAGTGGGCAGGTCATTTAGAAGCATGATTTTTACACAGAACATGGATTTCACAGGCCTGTCTCCATGAGATGCACGGCTAACCTGCAATTACATCTCACATGGCTGTTATTAGAGGGAGAGAGCAATCATTTTATACAGCACTTGCCTCTAACTCCCTTTACAACTACCAGCTCATAGCCTATTAACCAATTACCATTTTACTCCATACCCCTATAGAATGACAAACACCAAAGTGACGTGACCGTATTGAGAAAGGAATAGAGTGTGCAGAAGTCAGCGGATTCCCAGCCTGGCTAAATTGCATTAGGGTTTTTTTTGTACTTTATCTCATAAAAAACACTTATCCTTGCAGCTATATCTGATTTGCATAATCAGAGCGATTGTGTGTTGTTGTCATTAAAATTCCATAGGATAAACACATCATGGCGATATATATATGTATATATAGACGCTGGTATGGCGTGGTGAGAATGCGTTGGATGCAGATAAATATGTATGCAATAAACAGTGTTAGAGCAGGGTGTAAACAAATGGATAAGCGGCCTTTCTGATGGGGGCTGCCTACAGCAAATAACGCTTACGTCACCCGCAGAAATCATTTGTTAGTCTAGCTTATTGATAATCACAATCTGAAAATCTTACATTAGCCACACATGTTAAGATGCCCTCATGCAATAAGTTACTGGGTAACAGATGACAACTTCAGCCTTAATCAGTGGCGTAGCTAAGGAGCTGTGGGCCCCGATGCAAGTTTTACAATGGGGCCCCCCAAGCACTCTATACATAACAATTTATACGGCGCACCAAAACCTGCCAATGGCAACTACAGTGTCAGAGGTGCAAGAAGGGGATGGGGAACAGTTTGTTAATGATTACCACTATTCAAAGTATCTACAGAAGTCATTATTATGAGCATAGGCCCAATAGAGAGCTAATTCTGTAGTTAAGGGAGGGCCCTTCGGGGCCCCTCTGGCCCAAGGGCCCCGAAGCGGTCGCTACCTCTGCACCCCCTATTGCTACGCCCCTGGCCTTAATTAAGGTTTAATTGCAACTCTGATTAAAGTGGGACTAAACTCAGAACTTCCTCTCTGCTCTAAACGATTAGCCACATTATGATGACCTTTATGAGAAAAACAAAAATCGTCATTACAATTTATGGAAATCCAGCACAAACCTGAAGTTGTATTTGGTTTCACTTTTGTAGAAGGCACTGAAGGGGTTAAGCCTCAGTGTTTACTGTATGGAGGGCTGCCTCAGGAGAGCTCTCTTTCAGTCTAATCTCATTAGATATTTTGTTCCGGCTAAACAAACACAGAGAAGTGAATTGCTTCAGCAACTATTTGTCCGTCTTAACATTAAATATCTTCCAGGGTAGATAAGACTTATACTCACCTCCATAACCACTCACAACCACAGGCAGGGGCGTAACAATAGACCCTGCAAGGGGTGCAGCTGCAAGGGGGCCCAGAAGCCACAGATGGGCCCATCTTGAGAGACTCAGGGCAAGGAATGAAAAAACTTTCTGCTCTCGGCACAGTTGTTCTAATGACTGCATCTGCTCAGCCACTTATAACGAATCATACAAAGTCTTGTAGACAAAGATATGTAGACTGTCCCTATTCAGTGTGCAGGGGGTGGGGGCCCCATCCAATGTTTTGCAGGGGGGTCCAGTGATTTCTAGTTACGCCCCTGACCACAGGGTTTCTTACCCAGAGACACCATTGCAAAGCTTTGCTGCAATCTCATCTTCGGCTACAGATGGTACCTCCAGACATGCAGGTTGTGCTGGGCCTTCATATGGGAAAGACCAGCAGGCTTTGAAAACTCAGCAACACAAAGAAAATTTGAAAAGTACAGTAATATACACCTTCAGTTTTAACACTTAGAAATATTCTAAATGATGAATCTTCTATAGTTTCCCTTCAACATGTTACATTACATGATACATTAGACCCATTGACAATAATTTACTATATATCATTATACATTTTTTTCATCGTGTTACTTTTATCACTGTCATTACTACTTCTGTATTTTGTATTCTGTATGCTGTATCATTTTTTTGTATTTTGTCACTAATTATGTATCTTGTATAGTAGTGTACACCATTGTCTGTATTATTATGTACCCCATGTTTGTTTCTTACTTTGTACACCGCCACGGAATATGTTGGCACTTTATAAATCAATAATAATAACAATAATTTACTATACTAAATAACTTGCTATATTTCTTTGCACACGGTGAGAATAGGAGCGCAATGTAAGTAGTATTAGTAACAGGTAATCATCAGATGTCAGGGATGGACGTGGATGCTGTTTGCACATGTTGGATAGAACAAATACCTGATGATATTTTTCACAAAAATTGGATTTATCTAGAGGATAAGTACACCAATAACACAAATATTTGGAACTACCTTATAATTCAAGCAACGTATAATGCAGGCCTGCTGTGTAATGCATTGCAGACTTTAACCACTTCCCTACCACAGGTTATTTCCACTTAAAAACCAAAGCAATTGTCAAATTTTATTGATTTAATCTATATATTTTTTTATTTTATTTTTTTTGCGGCAAAAACTAGGCTTTCTTTAGGTGGTACTTTTTGCTAAGAAATATTGTATTTCCTACACAGTACATTTTAACCATTTACCGCCATCCTAACGTATTAAAACGTCATGCTTACCTCTATTAACAGCAACATGACGTTTTAATACGTCGCGCATTCCCGCCGCTGCTACCGCCGTGTGTCCGCCGCTACCGCCGCCATTACCGTCGGGATCCCGTGCTGGGCGATTGGGGAAGAGGACTGAACAGTCCTCTACCCAATCGCAGTGCCTGGAGTGAATGGACGTGACCGCGAACAGCGGCTACGTCCATTCACATAAACAGGAAATGTAACAGTTTAATAAAGTGTGCAAAAAAAAAAAAAAAAAAAAGTGAACACGTCCTATGAGTGTTCACCAGCGCCATCTTGTGGCCAAAAAGTATATTACACTTACAAAATACATACATTTTCAAGTATATACACATCATTAATAAAATTACACTTCCAACCCTCCCCCCCAAAAAAAACACTTGTAAAAAAAAAAATCAGCTTAAAAAAAATAAATAAATAGTTGCCTTAGGGACTCAGCTTTTTTTATTCTATATTTTATGGGGGAAAATTAATTTTAATTTATTACATAGGGGCTTGTAGTTATGGCCAGAACAAACAGAAAAATAACCACTTATATTTCAAAATAATATACTGTCGCCATACATTGTGGTAGGGACATAATCTAAACGGTTTAATTATCGGGACCACTGGGCAAATAAAACGTGTTTGTTTTATCCACAGGAGAATGTTTAATTTTAAAACTATAAAGGCTGAACACTGAGAAATAATGATTTTTTTTCTTTTTTTTTCTGTTTTTCTCATTAAAATGCATTTAGAATAAAAAAATTCTTAGCAAAATGTACTATCCACAGAAAGCCTAATTGGTGGCGAAAAAAACGAGGTATAGATCATTTTCTTGTGATAAGTAGTAATAAAGTTATTAGGGAATAAAAGGGAGGAGCGCTGACAACTGAAAATTGCTCTGGTCCGTTAGGATAAAAACCCTTGGGGGTGAACTGGTTAAAGGAAATAGAAAAAATTGGAAAAATTGTTTCTCAGTTTTCAACCATTACAGTTTAAAAATAAAAAGTGCTTCTGCAAATAAAACCTTCACATTTTATCTGCCCATTTTTCCTGGTTATTACAACATTTAAATGATGTCCCTACTACAATGTGTGGTGACAATATGGAAATAAAGGTGTTTTTTTGTCTGTTTTGTGTTTCTTTATATTATATCAATTCTTACAAGCCCAGATTTTATATATATATATATATATATATATATATATATATATATATATATATATATATATATAGCTTCAGAAGACAGAGCTCTCTGCGACTTTGAAAGTCGTGGAGCTCAATGGCTCTTTTGCATAGATAACAACTGGAGTTTCTTAATGCTGGATCCACACCATACAATTTTTTGGCACCTGCCAGGTCAATTATTTCCATGTCCGATCTGAGAATAGATCGATTTTTGAGTGATTTTCTGACCGATTTCAGTTTGTTTCTACGGAAATCGGGCAGAAAATCACTAAAAAAAACGGATGACTCTCAGATCAGACATGCTGGAAATAATCGATTTGGTAGGTAAATCTGCCAAAAAAAATTGTATGGTGTGGATCCAGGATAACTCTTCCTGTACTGAAAACAATATTAGACTTATGTCTCTGCTCCTTATGTTTTATTTTATTTATTACTACACATACAAATCATTAAATCATTATATCATACATTTTTTTTTCGCTTCAGTGTCTCTTTAAAGCCCTTGATAAAATACTGTAAAAAATGTGTAAGTACTATATAAATTTATAATAATAATAAAATGCAAGTAACAGGAAACCAGGGATTTTTCTTAGGATCTTTTGGGAGGGGTGTTATAAAATCAGTTGTCCATTATAAATTATTGATAAGGGAAGATTTGGAGTTGATTTATTGTATTTCCCTAAACATCTTCATTCCTCTTTCCATAGGAATTTCACGGATCAGTATCAGATGATACCAGAACGATTCCTGCACTGAAGGAGCAGCTCCCTGAACTGGAGCGGATAGTAAAGCAGCTGTAAGTATCTCCTGTGCTGGGATCACAGATGATGCGTGTTACTATATATAATGGTGATTGATCAGCCGGTCAGCTGTAAAGTGCTGTGATACAAATAACAGCACATTTCTCCAAATCAGCTGACACAAGTGACAATTACCCTAAAGAATTGCTGGTTTTATAAGGGCTTGCCATAATCTGCCTGATCCCCACGTATAGTTTGCCAGTTTATAGGTTATGCAGCTTTGGTAGTAGAGAACTCTGCTTGGTGGAACAGGGGGAAGAATAACCGTTCCCGACTTTTGCTGCACATGACCATGTTAAAAAAGGTAAATCTGAGTTTACAATCTGAGTTTACAGTTTAAATCATTGGAGGACACTATATTTCATTTTTCAACAAGCGACCATTTGCTACTTCTGATCTAAGGCTCCATTCAAGAATGGGGCTTTTTGGACCAGAGGCTTCATCTACCTGAACACCACCTGGATATGTTTCTGTTAATGTGGAACTGAACTCTTGCACAGGACAAAAGGAAAACAGAGATAAATACACCCTGTATGCATTTAAAGAGTTTAGCCTGCCTAAGGCTGGTTTCACAGTGGGACGTTAAAGTCCCACGTTACAGCAGCCGGTAACGCAGCCTAAGTCACAGCACTGTAAAATAAATTGTGCTGTTCACTGTGCCCACGTTGCGTTATATAGTAACGCGGCACGTTTAAACAAAGTGCTGCATGCTGTACGTCATACTGGGCTAAGCCATGTTAGACTGTTTGCACATGCTCAGTTATGTTGGAGGAGGAGGTCTCCCCTCCTCCTCCTCCTCCTCCTCCTCTGCAGCAGCCAGCCACATGGCTAATTAATATTCACTGCACTGCAGAGACTCATGGTAGGACTGTAGTGTTGTCCGGATCATGAACGAATCGTTCATTTGATCCGGATCTTTTTTGTGAGTCGAATCATCCGGATCATCACAATGAAAGATTCGGTTCACAGTGGATGTCTGTCTGGAAGAAACAGGAACATACAGAATGTACAGTGCAGGGAAAGTCCTGTTCTGCTAGTCATTTCACCCAGTCTGCTTCCCTAGTAAAATGATTAAAATGATTCGGTTCAAAGATCCCGACCTTTTCAATGATCCAATTCAAATGATCCGAATCCTTAAAAAGATCCGGACTTCCTATCACTAACCTCCAGCGGCTGCTTTGAGAGCTGCATAACGCAGCTCAATCTGACGTCCAACTTCAACACCACCATACGTTGCGTTAGGGGCACGTTATGCGACCATAACGTCCCCTAAAATGCAACGTCTTGGTGTGTAAGTAGCCTAAGGCTACTACGTTTCTAAGTGTGAATGGGCCCTTAAGGGCCCATTCACACTTGTGCGTTTTCAGAGCGATTTCAGTTTTGCTGAAAATCGCTAGCGATTTGAAAAACGTGTGCACAATGAAAGTGTATGGAAGTGTTCTCATCTAAGCGTTTAGCGTTTTGCTGAAACGCAAAAGTGTTGCGTGCAGCGTTTTCTGAGCGATTCTGGAGCGATTAGCGTTTCAATAAAAGTATTTGAATTGAACTAGAAAACGCAAAACGCTAATCGCTGGAAAAACGCTCTCCATACAGTGAAAAAACACTAGGAAAAAAAGCCAGAAAAACGCTCAGCGGTTTGCGTTAGCTATTAGCGATTTCTAGTGTGAATGGGCCCTTAGGTTCTGTCTCCACTCAGCAGTTTTTCTGTGCGTCCGTTGTTCTGCATGAGTTGTCTGACATTTTTGCATTGCTGTCGATTGTTTTTCTGCATGTGAAAAATGCATTCAAGTGTGATCTAGTCCATTGATTAACATCAGTTGCATTTTTCCTGTGCAGAAAATGCACAGAAAAACTGACAAGTGGAGACAGGCCCTAAGGCCTGAAACACACCAGAGGAGTTTTTCTGAGCGTTTTGAGTTTTTAAATCTGCTGCCAAGGTTATCCTATGTGTCTGTGCACACTGGAGCAATGAGGTTTTGTAAAAAACCCCATAGCATTACATTGGGAAGAGGTTTTGAAACCTCTAAAAGCTCTTCCCAATGTAATGCTATGGGGTTTTTTACAAAACCTCATTGCTCCAGTGTGCACAGACACATAGGATAACATTAGCAGCAGATTTAAAAACTCAAAACGCTCAGAAAAACTCCTCTGGTGTGTTTCAGGCCTGTATGATCATTGCTCGTGGTTAGAGGACTTACGAGGTAAAAATAAACTTCTGAGAAAAACAATTACTGTATATCTATCCATTTTCTCCTAAAAATGACTTTTTTTAGATATCCCACAGCTTTATTTTATATTTAAATCTAGTTTTTAAGTTGTTACTGTTTCATTATCTCTGCTCAATGACACCTTCATTGAAGTATGCCAGAGCGCAAATCTATGAATTATTGACCCTTTTTATCTCTTTTCTGCTCTTAAAAGCCATTTACTGACAGAAAAATGTATTATGGCTGTAATTACTTATCAGTGAGGGTTATGCTATAGTCTGACCCAATCCGACCCGGTCCCGACCCAGACAGAAATTGATACTGCATACTTGAAGTTTAACTTTTTCAGGCAGAGAAAGAAAAAAAGGAACACAGCCTAGTTATTTGTGTGCTCGGCACTGTACATACACATGTCTATCTCATCATGTCACATGTCACCTCGTAAGTCCTTTAAGGCAGCACTATCCAGGCTATAAGCAAATAGTGTGCCCTATTAAACGAAAATAGAGGAGTGACCATAGGGTGGCGCAAGGGCAAGCAGCTTCCAACAGCCAGATAGGTTTCCCGAAAAATATTGCCAGCTTTCACTATGTAATGCCTTTATAATTTAAATAAAGATTCACCCACGGGATGAGGTCTTGTGCATTTTGTTTCCCCTTGATATCGGATCGGAGTTGGGCTGATGGTTTCCCAGTTGTTACCGTGACCTCCCACTGAAACTGAGCAGGTCCATGTTGTATGCTTGGTTCCTAAAGGATAGGCCACAACCTCAAGTCCAGTACATAAAAAAATAAAATAAAGATATGCGTGTTTGTACTTGACGAAAGCACAAGGGGGGGATTTCCATAACATACGTAGTTAGTTGGGTTGTAAAAAGATATACGTCCGACAAGTTCAACCAGAAAATATGATACAGAATACAACATTTTTTTTAGATGGGTTTTACGCTAAAATGTCTCATTTGACAAATCCCATATCAATATATTAGTTGTGGCTAGGTTGCCAAGGTTATATGGACATCTTTGTCCCCTTACGTGAAGAATCGCCTTCCCACATTCAACATAACCATCCTCGTAACATGCAAGCCCACCATGATGTCTCAAACAGGAACTTTTTTTCTCGTTCTAAAGCTTTTCTCGTCATTGATTGGTATCCCAGAGCTTTTTCAAGCATGCTCTGCATAATGGGAAAGCCAGAAGGGAGATATCACAGAGAGGCTTATTTAGTGTATTCATAAAAGTTACCATTTAATATGGATATGATATCTTTTATACGGCACGCCACTGAAAATCCACATAATTAAATGGAATCGAATTGCCTGCTAAGATCATAAGAATCACTTTGCTAAATGTGCTTTCTGGTCTCCCGTGGCAAACAAACGCAGCCTTCCAAGAGCAGACACTTCAAGTGCACATTCCTATTTGGTTATGCTAATAATGTCATTTGGACTCAAATGAGTAATCAACATTACGTAGCTAAAGTCTTCTGTGGCCCTCTGGTAGTTCTCCTCGAATGTTGGCCGAACGAGCGGCTGCCGCAGACTTCCTCAGCATGGAACTTCATAAGATCTCGGATGAATATTGTTCTTACTGATTTCCACAATTACTTTATTGAAGTAATAGCGACAAAATAATTCAAGTGCCTTTCACAAGTTCCCATTTGCAGAAAATAAAGGACTCATTATGTAATGAATTCAGTGTCGTTCCTTAACATTTCCAAAGTCTAGGATTAATTTATAGTTTTATAGCTGCCACCACATCGGCGGAGAGGCAAATAAGTTAAAGAACTGGGCACAGAGTAAGGAAGGAGATTGGATGGATTGCTTAATAAAATTACGAGGCTTATAAAAACGTAGGGCAGCGGCGAACAGCGAAATCAAAGAGGAGATTCTATGCGCCATAAATGATCAGTAGAACTCCACAGAACGAGTTAGATAAATAGACTTAATTTATAATTATGAGCTTATCCCACCTAACATGTACATTTCTACTGACCCAGGAAAGGAAATATGTTTTGCCAATTAAATATATAATTAATCAACTGTCACTAATTTAGCGACAGTGAGCAGGTCAGGGCTGGTTCACATGTATAGTTGCCAACAGTGTGTACATCGCCTGTTTGCCGATCCTCTGGAACTGCCAGGTATTACCAGGTGGCTAGAGGCGTTTGGTACTGACAGTGGAATGGGGCTCAAAGAACACCGCACATATGCCTGCATAGATCAGTGGTGACAACCACCCACAAAATGTTATATGAAGCTTCTCTCCACCACACAGTAATAACTGTACCATGTGCCAAGCACTGACACAAAGTTCAATCAGTCCAATTAGCTATTATTTCAATACAGTCATATTATAGAGCAGATCACTTTCTCTCCTTTATTTGCTCACTAATTATTTAATTAAAAGTCAATCTGATCATTTGTCCTGTAGCCGGCAATTATATTAGTTAGCTTCAGTGAGTTGTAAATATGCATTCAAAGGACATCACGGCAGTAATTTTAACAATGTCCTACTAGTGGCAATATACGGCACCCTTTTTTGTAGGTGCCCTAATTACATGTACGTAACACAGGGGAAAGAGTGGCACTCACTGAAGAGGGGACTGGTGTGCCAATGCCTGGAATGACCGCCACTACTGACGAAGGGAAGGCAGACACCACCAAGTAAAACAGATTTGGTGCCTGCCCTTTGTTTTCCTTATTACATGTATGCTCGTGCACCACCTGAGGTTAGTCTGTGGAAGCTAAGACAAAGGTGGCCAGCCTAGCTCCTGGAACACTGACAGACATTGGCTAGGGGAGCAGGCTGCACACCACTACACCATAAAAGACAAATGTAATGACAGGTAAGACAGCCAGGGCAGTGCTGTACTCACAGTGCTGTGTGTAAGTGACTGTACTTGTTCATTTGAAAATTATTGAATATACAAATATTGTATCAATTATATGCATCTAAAGAGGGACTCTGGGCAAAATGTAATATAATAATGTAACAAAATATTTCTGCTCTTAGATTTTTTTCTTCAGAAGCTGCTAACAAACTTAGTATAGTCACTGTCACTGCCAGTCTGTCACACAATAATGTTAAGTACAAACTAAGAACAAGTACAATGCTAAGAACAAGTCTAAATCAGCCATAAGATTTTGGAGTTGTCAGTGGGGCATTAGCAGTTAGCAGTCAACGCATCCCAATAACCCAGCTGCTAGTATCGTGCAGTGGGGCTAAAATTATGATAGCTATTCAAACTCGTATTGCGGTTTCTTGGGAGGGTTAAGAAAGGTTTTTTTGGGGGGTATTCTTAGAGCCCAGAGTTCCTATATTTGCAGTAAATAAGTCATGTCTACAGTAAGTCATTTTTCTGTAAAATAACCTGGAAAATTTATATTTTTCAGAACGGAGGATGGAAAAGGACAACAAAAAAAGGTGAGTGATTATCTTTGTGTATGTGGGGTTGCACCTGACCAATCTTTTCTCGCAACTTACACAATAACTGTCTGTACTCAAATATAACCCGAGCTCTCCATTTTTTATCTAAAAGAACAGGTAAAAATTAGTGACTAAGTAATCCTCTTAGAGGTCCTTCACTGCAGTGGCGTAGCTAAGGAGCTGTGGGCCCTGATGCAAATTTCGCAATGGGGCCCCCCATGAACTCTATACATAACAATTGATACGGCGCACCAAAACCTGCCAATGGCAACTACAGTGTCAGAGGTGCAAGAAGTGGACGGGGAACAGTCTGTTAATGATTACCACTATTCAAAGCATCTATAGAAATGACTATTATGAGAGCAGGACCAATAGAGAGCTAATACTGTAGTTCAGGGAGGGCCCTTCGGGGCCCCTCTGGCCCAAGGGCCCCGATGCGGTCGCAACCTCTGCACCCCCTATTGCTACGCCCCTGCTTCACTGCCACTCCTGCTGCCACTCTTGTTCCTTGCCTGGTCTGTGGTCCACCCTCCCCTTGCCAGACTCACCTTTCACCTCCATAGGGGGGGATTAGTCTTGCCACCTGTTCTGGTTCCAGCCACTGAGTTTCTTCAGCAGCACCAGGTCCAGTCACAGGGACTTTTTCTTTTCCCCATCGCTGCCATCATCCAACCTTCATCTGTGTTGTGCTCCCCCATGGGGTTATTAAGCCTCATTGGGAAATGGAGCTGAATATTAACATTGGGAAGCAGAGCCCAGAGAAAGGCAAGATGATGGCAGTCACAGGGGACCAGGAAGACAAAGGCATGGGACCCCGAAGACCCAAACTTAGGCGTTATAGCAACCAGAACCAGGACAGATAGCTACACCACACTCCTTTGCACACTCTACATTAGAGTGGAGACCAGCAGTGACTACATGAGGTGTGGGGTGGGGGGATGTGGTGGGGGAGAGGGGCTGCCCTGAGCTCTCTGCATGGCCTGAATAAAACTGTTACAGGGCCATTTTTGGCTATATTGGATTATATTCCAGTACTATATATCAACGTAGATAAGACAATTTTTTGACACTCAGATTTTGGCTGTGAAGTGTGTGTGTGTGAGTGGGGGTGGGCAGCTTATCTGTGGGTAATATATCAAGAGTGGGGCTGCATTGGAGCATGCTGAAAAATGCATATCTACCTGTCCTAGCTCCAGCTTGTTTTCACACCTCTACTGGGCAACTTCTGAACTGGCTTCTAGAGCTCCAGGCTCACTGATGCCACATGTATTCATGTAGATTAGGAGACTAGATAAAAACCACATCCTTATGCTGGGAATACACGATGCGTTTCTGCCGCACGATTCTCCACTCAATCATTTTTGCTGCTTGATTCTCCAATCGATTCTCTAATCTCCTGCTCGTTTTTCTTATCTTTTTCCATTCACTACTATGAGAAATCGAGCGGCAAAACGATTGAACGTGAGATCGGACATGTCGGAAATTATCTATCGAACCACCATGCTGCAAAAACGCATTGTGTATTCCCAGCATAAGTGGTGCACCATTACACCAGTTTGTTCACCAGTATAAATACAAGGATAAGTACATAATAAATCATTTGAAGAGACCAGAAAGCTGTGCATAAAGATGAGCTTGAATTTTTAATGTATCCAAAAAGTGCAAAAATTGATTTCAAAGGCGGTTCATCTTTAGACACAACATCCCATAAAAATGGGCAACATCAAAATTGGTAAGATCAATTGTTTAGAAAGAAGACAACGTTGACTTCTTTCAGGTATACCCTTCTTCAGGTCTGCACAAACAATTGTTAATATCTGCACTATAGACACAGCATAAGATGGAACACCATGGGGCTTGATTCACAAAAGAGTGCTAACTGTTAGCACGGCCGTTTTCGCGTGAATTTTCGCATTGCGCACGATCGCGAATTTTTGCGTGAAACGATAATGTTTTCGCGCACAAACGCAAATTTTACCGCGAAATCGATATCGTTTTCGCGTGAAAATTCACGTTTGTGCGTGAAAATTCGCGAGCGCGCGCAATGCGAAAATTCGCGCGAAAACGGCCGTGCTAACAGTTAGCACTCTTTTGTGAATCAAGCCCTTGGTTCCTTCTCCATCTTAGAAACAGCACATGGTTTATCCTCAGCAGCCATCTTAAAGATTTTGTACTTCATATTAAAAGGTAGAAATTGCAAAACTAAGAAATTTACACAGCGTGTGGGCAAATAGTGCAACAATTTAAGAGTTACTTTCCTTGATGTAAAACTTCAAAGAATATGTAGGATTCACAATCTCCAATAGACAATATCACTAAACGATTCTAAACAAACTAAAAATGGTGTACACAAGGGACAAGACCAAGAGCCAATATCGGATGGCCGTGATTTTGTTTTTATTTATACTCTATATAGCATTTTAACCTTTTTGGAAATACAGTTACATTGTTTTATAAGTTGTAAGTTATACCCTAACTATTGCCTGGTGACATTAGCACATAGTTTTGGTGGCTTTAACGATAATAACTGATTTAAAAAAACAGGGTTTTTTTCTTTCTTTCACTGACAGCACAAAGTGCTATTGAGGCAGTTCAGCACTGGTGACGAAAGACTACAGAAGCGGCAGCCAATACGTAGCACAGATGAACGTAGGTTTTCCTTTTTTTTTCGATTACTACATGTTTCAGCTAATCTTTTTGGTTTACTTCATATGCTCTGCAAATGTTGACATATGAGAAGGAAGATGCTGAAATGTTCCCATTCATTGATCTCCGGTCTAACGGGCGGTGGCAGGGGGGGGGGCGGTAACCCGGCAGCAGCTTTTTGAACGTAGCAGATATGTCCAACAGGCTAAAGTAGTTGAAGTAAAAAAAAAAACAACTTATAATGTAATGATTTGTATGTGTCGTACTAATAACTGGTAGAACATTAGTAGCAAAGAAAATAGTCTCATATTTTTATCTTTAGATATATAGCTTTTTTTATATAACAATGCATAATTCTGTCATATTTGCAATTAGAAGCCACACTCTGTATTTTAAACTATAAAACAAGCAGAGCTAATGACCCTTTACATTTCCCTGCAGTAAAAATCTTAATCTGTCTCTGACTGTTTCTTTGATGTATAAGTGCTCCAGAAAACCGTGACTCAAGTCGGGTCGGAGAGCTCAGAGAGGCTCTTTTGCATAGATAACAACCAGGGGAACCTTTAGCCATTTTGTCACTCCAAGCGAGGAAACATGTGCCCCCCCCCCTCCCCCCATTGTCAGCGTTTTACCAGCAAATAATCGTAATGCGGCAGTGTTTCACCAGAAAAAAATTGTAATACGTATATTTATAATTTAGCAGCGTTTTGTCAGAAAATTATTGTAATGCAGCAGCGTTTCACTAGAAAATACATGTATTGCGGAAGCGTTTCACCAGAAAATAATCGTAATACTTCAGCATTTCACCAGAAAATAATCGCAATGCGGCAGCGTTTCACCAGAAAATACACTTCTTGCGGCAGTGTTTCAGGCAGAAAATTATGCATGTAGGCTCCTCTTTTTTGCCCCCCCCCCCCTTCATTAGTGCCCTGGTATATATACAACATATATATATATATATATATATATATATATATATATATATATATACACATACATATACTGTATACTGTATATAGCTATAACTGCCCTGGTGCTAGTGAGGCACCTGTAAAGAAAGACATTCACTCACTTGATAGAAGACTCCTCTACTGGCCTTAGACGCGCAGCTCCCCCCCCCCCCCCCAACGCATGGCTGCGCCTCCCCCCCCCACACACACATACAGCGCTCCAGGTGACCACCTGATCGGCCTGGTGCACCAGGCACCTCTGATAACAACTGAAGTTTCTTAACGCTTTCTGTACTGTAAACAAAATAAGACTCATATCTGTGCTACTAATGTTCTATTTTCTTAGCTGTACTACACATACAAATAAATCATTATCTCATAAGATTATTTTCACTTCAGATTCCCTTTAAAGTGTACCTGAAGTGACATGTAACATGAAGAGATGAACGTGTATGTACAGTCCCAATACTACATAGTACTATGCTGTGTTCCTTGTTTTCTTTGTTGTAACTGTGCGGCTACTTTGACACTATACCTGTTGCGTTGTGCATCCTGAAAAATAGGAATACAATGGTGATAAAAAGTCGCAATGTGTACTATAATGCACAGCATGTTGCACGTCATGGTCACACTGCAAATGCACCAAAGTGGAAGAACCATAGAAATATAATTGCATCCAGGCCACAAGGCAACAGATGTAGTGTGAAAGGACTGTCATATTCTATGCAGTTGGAAATGCATGTGACTCTCACTGATAAGTAATTGAAGATAATAAAACTCCTGTGTGGCTGAAAAAAGCATAAAAGGTAGTTCAATATGTGTCTGTATGGGAGCCAATTAGACATTATCATTCATTTGAGATGGTCACACCTTTACACTAGGATTTTTAACCTTTTAAACAAAAATATCAACTATGGGCTTGCAGTAGAGTCTTATTTAGGATTAGGACTATAGAGATGGTCGTTTAGCTCACCAGTTTATTTTCAAGAAGTTTTAAATCAGGATGATACCATACTGCTACAGTTTATTTTCAGTTCAGGTTTTCTTTAATGGCCGGTACATTTTCAAAGTTCTCTGATGTTCTTCTGCCTTGAGAGCTGTAGTAAGTTTGACCCAATATTATAATACGTTGTCTATCATTGCATTAAAGGAATACTGTAGGGGGGTCCGGGGAAAATGAGTTGAACTTACCCGTGGCTTGTAATGGTCCCCCGCAGACATCCTGTGCCCGTGCAGACACTCACCGATGCTCCGGCCCCGCCTCCGGCTCACTTCTGGAATTTCCGACTTTAAAGTCAGAAAACCCCTGCGCCTGCATTGCCGTGTCCTCGCTCCCGCTGATGTCACCAGGAGTGTATAGCACAAGCCCAGTATGGTCTGTGCTTGCGCAGTACGCTCCTGGTGACATTAGGGGAAGCGAGGACACGGCAACGCAGGCGCAGGGGTTTTCTGACTTTAAAGTCAGAAATTACAGAAGTGAACCGGAGGCGGGGCCGGAGCATCAGTGAGCGGCTGCGCGGGCACAGGATGCCTGCGGGGGATTAGAAGCCCCGGGTAAGTTCAACTCATTTTCCCCCGACCCCCCCTACAGTATCCCTTTAAGTAAGGTATGTAGTTGCTACCGAATCAAGGTCCAAAATGTTTTTTGTGTTCTCAGTCAATTGTGAAGATTCTAACAGAGCTATAAATGAACGTTGACCTGGGTTGCTTTTGCTATGTTGGATTTCATATCACATTGTATTGTTTTAGCAGGGGGTGCACATGTTCTGGCCAATTACCATTTCAGAGGTCAAAATGTGAAACAAACCAGAGAAAGAAAATTGGTTGTTTAAATGGCCGTTTCAAGTGGCTGTAAACTATTTTCAGAGTCAGGTTTGTGGTCTTTCCGGGTCAGTTTACTAGTAAATAGTTTTTCTTTATCAATGTTTGTGAGTCATAGAAGATATTTAGCTCTCTTGTAAAGGGTCAGATAACCTCTTCCCAGCTCAGCACAGGAAGCAGCCAGTGCATTAGCTTTTGCACACCATCTCCAGGATTAAAAAGAGATACAGTATATCTATTGTCTTTAAGATGGATGAAGGAGGCCTCCAGAATCCTTGTTTTCCTAAGTGATCCTGTCATTAATATCATAATATCACACATCACATACATCAGCTGGACCATGGCAGCTGCACTACAATTCCAATATACTCTCCACCATTAATACGTAATATGATTGTAGCTTCTCCTGAGCATGAAGCCTATGCAAGAGATCACATGAAGCCTTGCAAGAAGCAAATCACAGTTTTGCTGGAGGGGGGCAATTTGTAGGTGCGTCCCTGATATAATCCCTTTATATTATTCAGTTAGTGGTAAACAGTGTAGCTAAGTGATTAGCACTCATGCCAACCAGACCTGTCCCAGGTGCACACACCATAAAGGTTTATTCAAATTATTGTTGTTTAGTATTTTATATAGCAGGAGACATTGGCAGCACTTCCAGACAGATGCTGTACCCCAATTAGTTACCTGCAAAGATGTGCAGAGCTCCAGAATATGGACAAAATTACAACTTGCATTCATAACAGCTACAGCAAAGGAGGGCGTGAGCTTCAGTATAAATAGTATGTGCACAAATTATTCCCTACTAGACTTCCCCACGGCGATGAATGGTCCTCTGCTTTCAAATTCCTAATCTGCATTCAAATGCAGCGCTGCCAATGTCTCCTGTTGTACAAAATTAACGTAAGTATACATTTTGGATAGCTGCATTCATGTGCTTCAATCTGCATTCACATTTTTAGATTAGGAATTAGTACATAATTTGCATCTGATTTGCACTCAAGGCATGTATTTAGCCCCTGTGGTGCTCTGCATGCCTGTGGGGCTCTGCATGCCTCTGTTGGCTTTCATTTCAGTTGCAGCCTTGAGCTCTGTCACTTGTTTGATATTAGTATTTATATAGCGCCATCTTCCGTGCCGCTGTATAGAGCATATTGTCTTGTCACTTATCTGTCCCTCAGAGGGGCTCACAAACTAATCTCTACCATAGTCATATGCCTACAGTATATTACGTATCGTAGTCTAGGGCCAATTTTGGAGGAAGCCAATTAATTATCTGTATGTTTTTGGGAGGTAGGTGTAAAACCGAAGTGCCCGGAGGAAACTCACGCAGACACAGGAAGAACATACTAACTCCATGCATATAGTGAACTAGCTGGGATTTGAACCAGGGACCCAGCGCTGCAAGGCGAGAGAGCTATCCACTACTCCACCATGCTGCCCAACTAATAGCTTTCAGTGTAGGCTACTTTGCATAAAGGACAAACATGTAGCCACACAAACCCAGCGCCCCTACTACACCTACTGCCGTCCTTTCCTTGCGAAAACTGACAGATCAGTGTGCAACAGTACATTACCCATATAGCCTATGGTTGGAATGCATATGCTCCAGACTCCAACCAGACCACAACGCACCATCAGAGCACACACTGCACTGTCTGTTCCAGTTGGTCAACGGACACCCAGCTGAATGTGAACTGAGCTTTACTCTAAGGCCAGTTCACCCATGCAGTGGTGCTGAACAATGCGCACCACTCAGCACTGCTGCAGGTCACAGTGGTGCACTGTGTGACATGGACCCTTTCAATATTTGTGAATAAGGAATGCCTATCCACTTTGTTAAACTATGTTTTTTTATATCATCTGTGCTGCTTAGAGTGAATGAGGCATGCGAGTGAACAGGGAGTCTGGACACCGCTCTGCATTGCATTTCGACAGCACTCTTTTTATATCAATGTATTTTAACACTCTGCCTAGAAACCCTAGCTGCTTACACTTGATTAACAGATTCCATGTTTCCATTGTTTAACATTTGAACTGTGTATCTCTCTTCTGTGCAGTTCTCTTCAAGGTGTACTGCATCGATCACACGTACACCACCATCCGCGTGCAAGTGGCCGCCTCGGTGAAGGAGGTGCTTTCGGCTGTAGCTGACAAACTGGGCTCCGGCGAAAGCTTGATACTCGTGAAGATCAGTTCTGCGGGAGGTACCGTTTGACTATCATTCCCTCCACTCATAGAAAATAATTTAAAAACTCAAGGTTAAACACACAAATAGCAATGGTTTTATCGAAGCGTTTGAGATAATTTGAGTTGATTACAAACAACAGTACAGTTCCCCACTGAGTAAATAGGCCAAGCTGGGTGCTGGAAGTAGATCTTGCAGAAGACGGCCACCGCGCCGCCTTGTAGGGTAACAGTGCGGCCAATTCCCAAAATATTACCGAAATGATCAGCTAGAACTGTGCGGGAAAACGACTCAGTTTACAGAAATGGCCGGTAGCAGAGCAGAGATGCCCTTGCGTTGTTGCTGAGCAAATGTCACACTTGGTTAGCAAATACAAATAACTTAAAATCTGAACAGCAGTGATAGCTAAATCTATGCCTGACATACTGCATACATGAGTGTCTTACCTTGTATTCCTGTCCATCCATCCTAGGCTCTATACTGACCAGCCTAATATCACCACCAGCAGCCTGACCCTACCTCTCTCCACTGTTCTCTAGCAATTGTGGGTCGGGGTATGCTGACTGGACTGTGAAGAGCAGCAGCTTATTATTTATTATTTAATATTTCAGAAGGGCTCGCCATCTTATCCCCCTACCATAGTCATATGTCTATGTGATATAGTCATATGTCATATGCTTGAAAGATTCAGTGTACCTACTTAAAGTGAGCCTCCAGACTAATCTACTCAGCAGCACTGAAAATGCTTGGTGTTTTTTTAACAGTTTCACAGCATCAGAACTTTGTTTTTCTTGCATAATCCTCATTTTTAGCTGCACAGAAGCTAAGCTCCGCCCCATCAAACAAAACTGCCCGGGCATTTTTTTTCCGTGATGCTGTGCAAAGCATGATGGGATTTCCTATGTTATTATTCTAGTTGCCTAGCAACTGGAAAGGGTGATCAGGACAGTTGGAACTGTGTCTCATGCTCCCTTTCACCTCCTTTTAACCAAAAAGATGGCTGCCCTCATGAAATCAAACATTTGCATGTTCTTTTAAAACAGGGTGGGTAAGAGATTATATTACCTATCTATTTTAATTAACATAACTAATGCACCTTAATGACAGTATGTTTATTTAGGCTGAAGTTCCTCTTCAAAGTAAATCTGAAGTGGCACAAAACAATGAGAGAGGTACTCACCTATGGATCCCATAGAGCCTTTCCTGTCCTCATGCCGTGCCATTGTTCCAGCTCCAAGCCCTGCTGAAGTTCTTCATCCAGCTTGGTCGAATACATCTTCAGCCCTCCTCGGGCAGCCTTTGGAAGTACAAGTGTTCCTGAGTATTTTCAAAAATGAGTGGATCCATACTGCGCTTGCTGGAGTCCAGGTTTCCGCATGCGCAATACAAATGCTCCTGTCTTGGAAGTACTTCCAAAGACTGAAAGTGCATAAAATTACTGGGTGACAACACGGAAACGAGGGCATGGAGCAAGAACTGGGAAGTCTCTATGGCAGGGGTGCCCAAACTTTTTAGGCCAACGGCCATATCACCGTGCTTGAGAGTGCTAGGGGGCCGCACCGCACTAGCGAAATTAAACATCATTTTTGCTTGTTCTCATTAGGTACACTATGCCTATAACATTTTGTCAAATGAATTAGTTCCATGGGAAATAACGCAAATACCATGTGCAGTTAGCATGTCCCTTTCAGTATGCAGGCATAGTGCTGCTGGCACAGTGGCAGCTGCTAACTAATGGCAGTTACTGCTGCTGGTACAGTGGCAGCTGCTAACCAGTGGCTGTTACTGCTGCTGGCATAGGGGCAGCTGCTAATCAGTGGCTGCTACAGTGGTGGCTTATAATTTACAGGTGAGGAAAGCGGGAGGCAGAGTGGCGATACAAGGTGACTCCTGCATGCTGGGCCAGACTTTGGACATGCCTGCTCTAAGGGAACCAGAGTCCCCCCCCCCCCCCCCCCTTTTTTTTTAGCACTGCTTCAGTATTGCTTTAAGTGAGTTTAAAATACCATATTTTTCAAACTATAAGAAGCAATTTTTCTTTCCCAAGAGTAGGGGGAGAAAGTGCCTGCATCTTATAGTGCAAATGTCACAATCTGCCTGCCGCCCGCTGCACCACATGTGTGCCCTCTGTCCATCCTGTGTCCCCCTCTGTTGTCCTGTGTCTCCCTCTGTTGGCCTGTGTCCCCCTCTGTTGTCCTGTGTCCCCCTCTGTTGTCCTGTGTCCCCCTCTGTTGTCCTGTGTCCCCCTCTGTTGGCCTGTGTCTCCCTCTGTTGTCCTGTGTCCCCCTCTGTTGTCCTGTGTCTCCCTCTGTTGTCCTGTGTCCCCCTCTATTGTCCTGTGTCCCCCTCTGTTGTCCTGTGTCCTCCTCTGTTGTGCTGTGTCACACACCCTCCATCCTACAGGGGGTGAGGAAATACAGAAGTTTACAGCCAGCCTTCAGAGCCCTGCGGCCAACCAGGTGGGCAGCGCTGTCATTCATGGCCACTGCTGTGCTGTTAGGCCCGGTTCACATCTGCGTTTTTTCTTTTTTTTTTGCGGAACTGGCCTTACGGGTCCGGCCATCTGGATCTGGGAAAACGGTAAATTTTTACAGCCAGTGTGCTGTAAAACGCCCGTTTTCATAGGTTCTTATTGTGCTGCAAATCCTTCCGTTTCCGTTCCGCTGAACGAAATGGTCCGGGAAATTAGGGCCTGCAGCATGTATTTGTCCGTTCAGCGGAACGGACCATGGAACCATGCACCCGGTTCCGTTGGCAAAAAGCTAATGTGAACCAAACCTTACAGGAGCCAATGGTCTCAAGGACAGAACCATGGCTCTGTCATTGGGGCCAATATCTGCACTCACTGAGTCTCAACAAGAGGGGGACACGGGCAGGACAGAGGGGGACACAGGACGGACAGAGGGGGCACGTAAGCAGGACTGAGGGGGACAAGGGATGGACAGAGGGAAGGAAGGGCAGAGGAAGACACAGTGAAACACAAAGGGTACAAGGGAGAAATAATAACTGGGGGGATTGGGAGGGAAAGGTCCATAAGACTCACCTGTACCACGGACGCACCAGGATTAGTGTCTTTTCTTTTTCCTTGGTTTTCCTCCACTAAACTTAGGTGTGGCTTACGATCCGGAGCATCTTATCAGTACCTTATGAATTAAATACCAACATAACAGACTGTGAGCTGCTCTGAGGGACAGTTAGCACTTTGGAAAATGTGTCAGTACTATACACATGCATGATAATGATAGCAAAGCCTCTTGTGGAGCACTAATATGTGTTTGTAGCCATTTTCAAGGTATGTGGAGTTCCCATTTAAAATGAGGCTTTGACCAATTCTGCAATGTACTTGCATTACTATTTTAGATTTTTATTTTTAAGATACAAGACACATTTCAGTGTTATTGGGTTTAATCATAATAGGTAAGACGATAACCATAATATGATTCTAGCTTAGACTGCAGGGTTGCTAAAATACAAATATTCCCAAACTGATATCCTGTAAATATGCTGCTACATCCACTTTAAGGTAACGCTATTTTTCCAAAGGCTTCATAAGTTGCCCTTGTGAAATGCATGGCTGTCTGGAATAAATAACCTCTGAGGATACTAGTAAATACTGGCTAGGTGTGATGAAAAGCACTTACCCTGTAATATAAACAGTTTGTCTAGTGTGTTTAGATTGTACAACATTATGAGGGATTTAGAAACTAAATATGAGGAAGAGATGACACGCAGTTATTATCACTCATAACCATGGAAACCTGCTCAAGGCAAACCTGAGCTAACCTTCCCTTCATTCCATTTCATCTGTCATGCTCTGCACACCCAAATACAATTGTTTTACTAAAGGCACATTGCTATCTAACCTGGATGGACGGAGCAGCAGGATGTATTCTCTCTTTGTTGCAGTGACAGCCATCTTGCTTTTTGCATATTCTAAAAATCATAGCAGATAAAAATGGCGCAGGACAAATGGCACCGCCATAGGCGGCAATAGTACAAGCCATAATTAGCGGCAAGAAGTTTAAATTACGGCCCGCTATTTATCAGGTGCCATAACTTAATCTCCTTGCTGCAAATCGCGGCTTGTACTATTGCCGCCTATGGCAGCAGGGAGTAGGTAGAGTCAGGGGGTTAGTGTTAGGTGCGGGGGGAGGGGGGATTGGGGGTTACGCAGCGATACTGGAGCAGTCAGGTTTAGGTAGAGGGAGGGTTCAGTGTGAGAGCAGAGCAGGCTAGGGGATTGTATACATTATCTAGTCTCTGATGATCGCGTCTCTTATCTACTTTCTTGTTAGTTTAAAGGAGTCCGGCAGCCAGCCAATCACCATGCGGCTTCAGTCTCCGCATGGTGATTAGCTGGCTACAGGACTCTTGCAAACTAAACAGGAATTAGAGAGATTGTTGGGACCAGGTAATGTATCACAGATGCTGCTAATTACATCTTATTGCTAAAGTTATTTAATGTTTCAGGACATTTTTAAACATTAAATAGCTTCATTAGCAAGATGCCATTATCGTCATCGCCCCGTGACATTTTTGCTCAGTGCCTCTTTTGACTGTACCCCTAAAAATTACATAAGCTCACCTCCCAGGGTCTTCAACTTCAGGGTCATGTGACCCCAACATCTGGCCAGACAGATGTCCATAGCACCTATTTTAGGGTCACTGTTACAGCAGCGCTATTACAGAAGGGCTCTATAACAGAGGGGCACTATAACAGGGACAATGGATCAGAGGAAAGCACTTCAATAGAGGGAGAACTATAAAAAAGGCACAGAAAGGGAGGCACGATATCAGGTGCACTATATCGGAGACAGTATTACATTTAACAGACACTGCAACAGAAGGGACGCTATAACAGAGGAGGGATACGTGAGGAGACTTTGGGCAAGACTCCCTAACACTGCTACTGCCTATAGAGCGCTCCCTAGTGGCTGCAGCTCTGCTGCTTTGAGTCCGTCAGGACAAAAGTACAATATAAATGCTCTGTGTCTTGCATTTTCCTTAGATACACCACTGGTTCTCATACTGCACATGATGTATATGTTGGAATATTACATGTAGACGTAACATAAGTGTTTTTTTCCCCACTATAATAACCATGTATATATAAACGTATGAGCGATGAAAAACACACTCTTGGTAAATTAAGGCTAAAACACATCATAGATGTAGTAAACAATTATATTGTGGAAGGCTGCACTCTGAGTCTTATGCTTTTCAGATCTTTAGCATAATAGCATAGTTAGTGAGGGTGTGCAGAGCAATTACATCAATCAAACATAGAAAGCCTTTGACAGATCTTCAGTCATGTTGATCCAGAAGGAGGTGAAGGAAATCTAATTGCATGACTGACAGATTTCCACTTAAACAATGACGGCAATGTAGAAGTTGAATTTTCTTGGCTGTGATGTTGGCAAAGTACCCAAGCTTGCTTAAATAAAATCCATATGGGGAAGCTCATATGCTACTACATTAACCTCTTCCGGTCCGGACCAGTTCAAATCTACGCCCTGTTTACATTACCGGAATTATACTTTTTCCGCCCCTAGGCCAAGTGTGTTGTGACCCCCCCTTTCATGCAGCATCACCCCTCCTATTCCATGTGCAGGCCCCTCTTCCATGTGCAGCATCTACAGTATATACTGCTGCACATCTCTCTAAAGAACAGCTTCTATGGACATTCCCTTTTTCATGTGCTGCTTCCAATTTGCAGCCTCCTCCTTCATATGTATCAACCTTTTTTTGTGAATAGATGCTCCAATGGGCTGCAGCCACCCAAGGCCTTGGCCCTTGTGGCCTTTCCAGAAATCTGGCCCTGTTTATGTCTGCTTATCCTGGCCAGGGCATAGATTTCAACTTCCGTTCCTGTTGTTCGTTCCCATACTGCGACTCTGCAACTCACTTTATCTGCTGTCACGCTGACAGCAGAACTCTGGATCTCTTGACCCTGTGATCAATGTGAGCCAATTACAGCAATTACTGATCATTTTGTGTAAAAATAAGTCTCTGGTGGGTCCGAGGCAACAGGTCCCAAGTGGTTAAAGAAGACTCTCTACCAGACACACATTTGGCAGCATTCACAAAGATCAGTTTGGTAAGAAGAACACGGTTGGGAAATTACCGAATGCTGTATTTTCCCTTTTTATAAGCACTCAAAGCTTTTCACAGGTGCGGTAGAAGTTCAGTAATTTAGTGAAAAAGACCTGTGCAGTAACAGTTACATGTGGCATTATTATACTAAAAGACATCCCCAGAATCCCTTTAGATGTACATTATAATAATGTTTGCTCTACTCCCTCTAAATCTGTCTATTAGCCGTTTATTAAAATTTTATTAAATAGCCCGTGTTTAGATAAACCCTCAAGAAAAATTAAAGTGGATCCGAATTGCATAATTGTGTTCCTTTCCAGTTGTTTATAGGGTATTCTTCAAGCCAAATACTTCTTTGTTTTTGTTTTAATACTCTAATTCCCTATAAACTAAATAAACCACGCCCACAGGTTTTCAGAGATCCTTGGCAGTAGCAAGGGCTCATGGGAGCTCAGACTGGGAAGGAGGAGGAGGAGGTGTTACTAGCCATTGATTTCAGAGGCAGAGGGGAGGAGGGGGGATTAGGTTTTTTTCACAGGCTTAGTGATCAAGATGCAGATAAGCCTGCCTCTGTGTAATGTTTACAAACAACATGGCTGCTGTCATTGTATCACAGGAAGAAATAATCATTTTCTATTAAAGCTGTTTGCAGCTATATTTGCTGTGTAAACTATCTAAACTTTAGATAAGATATATAGACAAGTTACTTGTTATAGTTAGTTTTTCATCTCAGATCTGCTTTAAACATGCCATGCCATGCTTAGACGATTTCCCCACTTGCTGCTCAACATGTTCAAACAGGAATCTAAAGGGTTAAACTTCTGAAGGGAAACAGGAGAAACCTCTTTTGTGCTGTGGCTTTCTACTTAGCTGCCTGGGGTTAGAGACACTGATTCCTCCCAAGGAGGCAGTGGATCCTATCAAAGGGGGTAGCAGGAGAGAGAGGCTGTCCCTATTGGCTCTCTGCTCCAGTCAGTCAGGGATATCTCACAGGGAAGGCCTTCGGAAGCTGGGAGAAGCTGGCTTTTGTCACATTAAAGCTGGCGGTAATCATGAAGCATTTTACTGGGCTTTACCGCTTGCTCAGACCTTTGTGAATTGACATTTACTGACATGTGTTGGAGGTGTTTACCACACAAGTCAGTAATTTACCTTACTTCTCGATAATTTTAACTTTCCATGCAGTAACAGCCTTAGTGAATTCACATTTTCACATGATCGGTAAAATCAGTTATGCTGCCCATGGTGCAATTCAGTGACTTTTCCAAACTGAAAACATGTAGTTCATTAAAGAGGAAGGAACGGTCATCAGTCTTAATTTGTCAATTACTGACAGGTGGTGGATGAATATCACATGACATTTCTACCTAAATATTAGTAGATCCTGTTGAAGCAAGTGCTTGTCCTGACTTATGATAATGGAAGTGCTGTTTGCAGTCTCTCATTGGCCCTTATTTCTCTTAGGTGATATTCACACGTTATGCTTAAAATGCCTTTTAAGTCACCAACAAGTAAGAAAGTACAGTAGTTTCATCTACTTTTTAGTACTTTTGGAATATTGTTGGAATATGCTGAAAAGTTATTTTAAAGAGACGATGAAAAATTATCTCCTGGGAGAAAACTAAGTATAGGAACACAAACGCACCAAAAAGTGCAGGCCGGCGATTGGGATTCGGGGAAAAATCAATCGCACTAGTGGAAAAACACCACGATTTACGGTACATGTTAATCGCAGTACTGTTGCGATTGGTAAAATGGACGCAATACGATTTTAGGATCGCCGCGCCTAGTGGAACAGGGCCCCGGAAATTATAGATATTCTGATTTAGCTTCAATAATGTGAATAACTGGCTGCTTATTATATATGAATGCACCTTGCACATCACTGTTCTTTATGTACATTATTAAATAAGCCTAAAAGCCATACAACAGAAGTGTATATAAAATGGCATTTTATGTTGCTATACTCAGGGCAACAGACAGTGGGATGGAAAAGATGCAAGTAGCATATGATAGCATATAAACATACCTCCCAACTGTCCCTCTTTTGGAAGGACAGTCCCCCTTTAGCAACCTTATCCCTCTGTCACTCTTTCCTCCTTATTTGTCCCTCTTTCAGGACTAATGTGCAGATCTATGTAAATCTATTTATTTTATCTACTGAAAAATGTGTTAAATTGGCTCTAAACTTTATTCACATTCTTAAATCGATATATTGCGTATTGTCAAATGTTAATATGTAAAAAAATGAGCCAGGATAGAAAGGACCAGTGTCCAGTGTGATTTGAATTCTGAAACAATATATTTTTCTTATGAAATCTTTATGGTATGCATGACTAGGGATGTGTATGGGCGTGGTTAGGGGTGTGGCAAGGGCATGGCTTAAATGTCACTCACTCTCAAAAAGTTGGGAGGTATGTATAAATATTTTTATATTGGTAAATATTGCGCCTTTAGTGGGTGACTCTGGTTTTTTTCTGCTTTCAGAGAAAGTGGTCCTGAAGCCCAATGATATATCTGTGTTTACAACACTCAGTGTGAACGGTCGCCTCTTCGCTTGTCCTAGGGATCAGTTTGATTCTTTGGTAAGTATACAGTTTGTCAGACCGGTGCACGTACATTTAACTTCTTACCGACTGCCTAACACCAAAGACACGGCTGTCCCCCTGGGGGACAACAGAGCGATTGGCTCTCATAGGCAGAAGCCTATGACAGCCGATCGCCGTGATTGGCCGGCTGGGGGGAGGGAGGGATTTGCAAAAAATAAAAATAGATAGGAAAAAATATTAACAAAATAAAGATATAAATATTTATTTTACAAAAAAAATAAACAACTTGGGGGCGATCAGACCCCACCAACAGAGAGGTCTGTTGGTGGGGGGAAAAGGGGGGGGGGGGAATCACTCCTGTGCTGTGTTGTGCGGCCCTGCACCTTGGCCTTAAAGCTGCAGTGGCCATTTCAGTAAAAATGTGCCTGGTCTTTAGGCGGGTTTACCACTGTGGTCCTCAAGTAAGCAGTGCTTCTCAACATCATTATAGCATGTCAACCTTTTTCACTGACGAAGTTGGTCAAGTACTGTTGCTAATAACATCTACTCGATCCTCTAATGAGGACGAATTATAACAACCAGCAAATTGCATTTCATGTAAGTGTCATCAGAGCCCTGTGTCAGCCCTGCTCCACTGCGTAGCTCCACCCCTAGGAGAAAATTGCCTTCGCTTTTCCTGTATCTCCAGTGCTATACATACAGATGAGCAAGGCTCAGGTTACACTTACATGTACTAAAATTAGTCATTTACAGGATCGAGTAGGTTTTCATGGTGAACAGTGGTGCGCTTAAGACCGGTTTCACACTTGTTTTTTTCTTGCCGCATCGTACCACAATGCAAAAAAATTTCACTTATATGAGCAGGGTGCTTACGGTAATGAGCTGCAGCCCTTGCGTTGGATCGGATACTTCTGGCAAATTGCAACAGTGCGCAATAATTGTGAAAGTCTCCATAGACTTTCATTGCTTTTGCAGCTCCTTGCCATAAAATAAAAACTCAGCGGAGGCCCAAAGAGGGTCTTCATAAGTGTGCATAAATGTTTTTCAAATATTTGTTGATACTTTTAATTACTGTATATTCTGGCATATAAGACTACTTTTTAACCCTTGAAAATCATCTGAGAAGTCAGGGGTCGTCTTATACGCCGGGTGTCATTGATGCCGGGTGATATCCTGCTGAGGACTTTAGGGAAGCAGCGCAGGCGCACATGTGGGAGATCTAAGAGGCAGAGAAGGAGGTAAATAGGATACAAAGGAGGGCCAGAAGGGTGAAAGAGGCGTGTTTTATGGGCACATGGCTATCTATTTTTCCATACCGCTCTGATATACAGGCAGTCATGGAGAGCTGAGCCATCCACTTATGGAGAGGTAGAGGTGACCAATCCAACCAGTCAATCGCCTATATACTGTTATATACTGGGTACCACATACAGTACAGCACCAGTATCTATTCATACATAGCACCAGTATATAATGTTTTTTTAATTGTTATATGGTGTGTGTTGGAAGAGGGGTAGTCTTATACAGCGAATATATCCCAAACTCTATATTTTAAATGGAAAAGTTGGGGGACCGTCTTATACGCCCAGTTGTCTTATATGCCGGAATATACGGGTAACAACAAATATTTATCCAAGAATGTTTATAAATTACTAATATTTTTTAATAGCAAAACTTACTGTAATGAATTGACAGTTTTACGTACCCCCTGAGACAGTCTTAAGTACCCTTGGATACGCGTTCCGTATGTTGAGAGCCTAAGATTTTAAGCAATTCATCCATCAAAAAATACATTGCAACAGGAATAATTTAGGATTTAGTGATCTAACATGAGACAATTTTTACTTTGGTAAAATCTTGACTTGATCTTAACCCCCCTGGCGGTATGAAACATTCCGCCAGGGGGCAGCGCAGCAGTTTTTTCTTATTTTTTTTTTTTTTTTTAAATCATGTAGCGAGCCTAGGGCTCGCTACATGATAGCCGCTGCTCAGCGGCATCCCCCCAGCCCCGATCAGGAAATCCCGTTCAAAGAACGGGATTTCCTGGAGGGCTTCCCCCGTCGCCATGGCGACGGGGCGGGATGACGTCACCGACGGCGCTGCCTGGCACTGATTGGCCAGGCAGCGCACGGGGTCTGGGGGGGGGGCCGCGCGCCGCAACGAATAGCGGCGGCGGCGATCGGGGTGCTGGCGCAGCTAGCAAAGTGCTAGCTGCGTCCAGCAAAAAAAAATTATTTAAATCGGCCCAGCAGGGCCTGAGCGGCACCCTCCGGCGGCTTACCCCGTGTCACACACGGGGTTACCGCTAAGGAGGTTAAAGGATACCCGAGGTGGGGAAAAAAAGTAGATTTTGACTTACCTGGTGCTTTTTCCAGCCTCCTGTAGTCTTTAGGTCTTTCAGTGTCCTCTAGGTCCCATTCGTTGATCCACTGTCATCCAAAGTAAAGTCTGTGACCTGTCTGGGAAGCACTACAGCGCATGCACTGTCCCAGCCGCATGCTTCCTTGGTTGTACTCCCGTTGCTGGGAGTGTTTGCGCATGTGTACTGTAGTTTCCCAGCCACAGAAGCATGATAAAGAAGGTGTGTGGCCAGATCAGTGCATATGCCATGGTGGGCGACCAAGCTAGATATTTTCTCTGGCTGACATCAGATTAATGGAGGGACTTGTAGGACACCAAAGGAACTTAAAGACTACAGGAAGATGGAAGAAACCCCAGGTAAGTAAGATTCAACTTTTTCCTCCTGCCTCGGTTTCCTTTTATAGACAATATGGTACCAGAACCCAATCCTGCTTAACCTATATTTTTTTAATTGCCTATCTTTTGCTTCAGAAGTATAAAAGGAGAGAATTTTATTTTTAAGAAGTGTCAGTATGTTCTGCTTTAGACACCCCTTCAAGAACAGGAAGGTCCATCTGTTGGTACCATGTCAACGTTTGAATTGATGAGTTCAAAGGATTTGGCCTATCAGATGACAGTTCATGACTGGGATCTTTTCAGCTGTGTCCATGAGGTGAGTTTTGTTTTGTAAATTAAAATTCTAATCACATTCGGAAACATAAAAATGTACTAAATAAAATTGAATGTTTTGGACCTTTTTAAAGGAGAACTGTGGTGAGAGGTATATGAAGGCTGCCATGTTTATTTCCTTTTAAGCAATACCAGTTACCTGGCAGCCCTGCTGGTCTATTTGGCAGAAGAAGTGTCTGAATCACACCAGAAACAAGCATGCAGCTAATCTTGTCAGATCTGACAATAATGTTAGGAACATATGATCTGCTGCATGCTTGTTCAGGGTCTATGGCTGAAAGTATTAGAGGCAGATGATCAGCAGGATAGCCAGGCAACTGGTATTGCTTAAATGGAAATAAATATGGCAGCCTCCATATACCTCTCACTACAGTTCACCTTTAAGTACCAGTACTGCTAACTAGCACCAGAGGCTTATAGGAAAAGACATCACACACTAGTGACATTTTGGCGCCACATACTGGGCCTGATCTAGACTGACTGCTTAGACCAAAAAGGACCCTGGTTAACCCACATGTACGGTATATTTTTCCACTTCCACCTGCTGGTTTGACTGGCAAGTTTTGTCTCTTGTTCACTGCTGTGTAGTAAATATAAGTATTTTGTGGATAGAGCTTTGTTTTTATATATAAAGTCTGAAAATGTATCAGTGACATTAGAGAGGTGTTTTTTTTCTGCTTTCAAAACTTGGCATTCAGACCACCAAGTTGATTACCAAAGATCTCATCTGTGATATAACTTATCTTTTTTTTGTGTTGTTGTCATGAAATATGTATAAAAACACTTCACAATCCTGTTCATGCAACAGAAGCCTTCACTAAAAAGTATGAAGAGCTCATTTCATATCTTCTTTGACTTTGATTTCAGAAACCAGATTGATTTCATTAGCTTCAAGAGGATAGCTTCATCATTACAACGGCCTAGCCTCCCATGGTGTCGTTTGGGGGAGGGTGTGATCAGGGCCGGATTTACCATAAGGCACTGTAGGCACGTGCCTACAGGCAGTTGATGATGGAAAGGCGGCACACTCCCCTTCCCTAGTGTCTCCCTCCCTCTTTCCCTGCAGAGTGCTGAGCAGAGTGTAAATGAGAGGTTACTCACCCATCTCCCTACATTCCACTGATGAGATCTCCCTTCAGTGGGGGGCACCATTAACTACTTATTACTGAGGGTACCTCTGGTTATCTAATGCTAGGGGACTCCTATAGCTACCTATGACGGACAAGGAAAGTAGGGGAGAAGTGACAGCTGGGCCAGCCAGCACACTTGCGGTGCAGTTTGGTGGGGGTTTGTACATTTATGGAGGGCAAAGTCTAGGGTGCCAGGACATCTGTGCCTATAGGCTCATGTGATGTAAATCCGGGCCTGGGTGTGATACTCTTGCCTCTAGCACCTTCCCATTGCCATTGATTGAAGGGGAGGCATGACGGGCACATCAATTAGAGCGCAGCTGGCGCCACCATAGACCATAATAGGAATTAAGGCTATAGCGACGCAAAGTGAGTAACTTCGGCGCCGTCAGAAGATGGAGCTGAAGTTACTTTTAAAACACAGCAATAGCTGGAAGCCGAATTACATAATTCCCCAACATCCACGTCGACCTGGAGTGGGAATAGTAATTATCACCGCCGGGACTTCTCTCGCACCCCAGATAAGCGGGGGTTCTTGAGATGTTTTGCAGTGGGGATGTGGGAGATATCAGGACAATGTTAATCAGACTTAGAAGAAAAGAGGCAGGGCAAGCATGCACCTTCCGTCCCACAAATTTATTGATGTGATGTGACAGTCAATATTCATGGCAGCATTAAACAATCAGATACAAATCAAGCGCAATATTGGTGTGGTTCCATACATTGCTTACATGTCGGGTAGTGGCAGGGTCATCGGTGTAGGAGGTGGGTGGTAGGCACTAGGTGGTGGAGCAACGGCCGTTTCACGTCAGTATGATGCTTGGTCACGCTGCGTACCACTGAAGATAGGAAGAGAGTCTCCCAGCGTATATCGGAGTAAAGCTCCACCCCTTCTGGAAACCTCACTTCCTGTGAAGCTAAGATGTATTGTCCTGGAGACGGGGACGCCGCTCTGCATGTACTGAGGGCGGAGAATCATAGACCGCCCTCCACAGCCATGGCAACATATTAATGTTGCCGGCGGGACCACAAAATTTAACGTCCAGTCTTTCCTCGCAATGCACACGCAATTCAAATGGAGCTAATCATATTAAATATATGGCAACACAAATGCCACGCAACACCCACCCACTGCAGGGAAAAGGCCAATCAAAACACGCATTGCAGATATCCCCTCCATGCAGGACAATCAAAAGGTAGTGAAATTAATGTGACAGTGTCATCAAATGTGCATTTACTTAGAAGACATCTTATTCCCCCAAATGCCACATCAATCCTAAATTTTAGGTATCTAGCTTCAAGGCTACAGTCAGGGGCGTTTCTAGGTTTCTGGGAAATCCGGGGCACTCCTGGGCACCAAAAGGGACTGATGGTGCAACAAATGGGTGTGGTCAAGCTGTGGGGAGGTGGGCGTGGTCATAGGTGGGGCAAATGTACATGAACATAGCAGTGGCATAACTTAAATATATTCAATAGCCAGTATTTCAGGTAAATAAGCCCCTCACCTGGCTTCTGTCTTGTCTTCGGCTGGCTGGCCTATGTGCTGTACTTGGCTGGCGGTTATGCTGGGCTGCCTTGCTGGTGGTTTTGCTATGCTGTGCTGTGCTGGCCTGGCTGGCAGTGATGCTGTGTTGGCCTGGCTGACGGTGATGCTGTGCCAGCCTGGCTGGCGGTGATGCTGAGCCGGCCTGGCTTTGCTGGGTGACTTGCTGGGCAATTTGCTGGGGGCTTTGCTGGGCTGAGTGCATTTGGGGGGCTTTGCTGGGCTGGGGGCTTTACTAGGCTTTGCTTGGCTGTATGCTTTGCTGGGCTGGGTCCTGGAGGCTTTGCTAGGCTGGGGGGTTTGCTTTGTTGGGATGGGGCCCTGGGGCTTTGCTTGGCTGTAGATAGGTAGGTGTCCTGAGTATAGGTTAAATAGGTAGGTTCCAACAGTATAGGTTAGATAGGTAGGTGCCTCCAGTATAGGTTAGATAGATATGTTCCCCCAGTATTGGTTAGATACGTAGGTGCCTCCAGAAGCTGCTGAAATACTATCTATGCTGTGTTCACATATGTTTACAAAGCAAGCTAGATATGATGCAGTTTTAGTACAGAGATTAGAGGGGAGGAGGGCTGGCAATGCATACACCATTTCAAGCAGGAGAAAAAAAAAGAGTAAGGGAGGAAATTACATCAGGATTGGCTTTAGCCAGAGGCAGTAAAGATGGAAAATTCCTGGAACAGGTTTCTCTTTATTTACTATATAAAATTCATGGAAATCAAAACATGGACAGTACAATGGATGTGTTATGTAAGTAGAACAAATATTTATCTACTTATATAAATGTGTGTGTTTTTTTCCTGTGATAGTATGGCTGTCCATGCTGCTTTAACAAAGTCTTTAAAAGTCTTAAATTTGCCTCAATGAAAATTGTTTTTTTGTTATGAAAGCGGAGTCACTCTTTACACCCAATCTTCCTTCTTGCAGTTGGAACTTATCTATCACACCTTCGGGAGGCACAATTTTAAAAGGACCACAGCTAATTTGGACCTCTTCCTGCGACGTTTCAATGAAATCCAGTTCTGGGTGGTGACTGAGATTTGCCTTTGCCCTCAGCTCAGCAAGCGGGTCCAACTCCTGAAGAAATTTATTAAAATTGCAGCGCAGTAAGTACTTCTACAGCAATTTGAAAAGGGTAAAAAAAATAATATCCAGAGGTCTTTTTATGCTCTAAATGGATTGCTCCTTATTTTGTACATTACGACCATTTGATTTGACTTGTTATTTTCTTTTCTCAAGAGATACACTGTAATAAAAATATAATGCATACTGAGACATTTCTTTCAGTGTCCACCAGAAAATGATTTTGGTTTAGTCTGGAAACTGCCTGAAAATCCGCGGTAGGCCAGCAGCATGACCTCTGACAGCCTGGCTCTGCTCTCCTATGGATCGGCCATTTAAGCCTGCTGCTTACAAGGCGGCTTTTTCCTCTCAAAATCCTTTTCCCCTCTCAGCAACTGCATTTAAAAAATGCTAAAGGTGTTTTTCTTCAGCCGTTTACAGCTTCAAATCCCAGCGGGGAGTTGAAAAGAAACAAAAATCCTTTAAAGACATAAATTTCAAAATGCGTTCAGGTTCAGCAGCAGGATCCAGGAAAAATACTTAATTACGGCCAATTAAAAATATAGCAATCTCTAAAGACAATGGAATTTAGAAAAAAAAATCTCTAAACAGAGACGCAAGAGTGTGTGGCAAACAAAAACAGGGGTGAGGGGTGAGGGCTAAGTGCCGCGGCGCGGCGAGTCTCGCACTACCGTGTTTTTATCCTTCTAATGCGGTTAATTTATTCCTCGTAAGAAGGAAACTGTTTACTTTTATTTTACTAGACTGTGCGCAGGACTAAAAATAAAAAAAAGGCTAAATGTGCATTTTAGTGATGGGAGTTCCCACCGAGAGTTCAGAGGAACAAATTTAGGAATACAAAAGGCGACTTGGCACACATCGGACTCACTTTTAGGGCAGATCTCTTAAAGGGAAACTACATTTATATTCAGTCATTCTTATTTAAAACATATTTTAAAATCTTTGAGTCTGTCATGTTTTTATTTATTTCTTTTTAACTGTTGTTTTAAAACTTAGTTTTATGTTTTAAAATGTTTATTATAGAATGCACCAAGTTTTTTTCGCTTTGCAAAGCCTCATGGGCAAGGCCGGATTGATACTTTTTGTGCCCCTAGACCAAGTATGTTGTGGCTCCCCTTTCTTGTGCCTCAGTGTCCCTCTCATTCCATGTGCAGCCCCCTCTTCCATGTGTATCATCCATGTACTCTAGCCCCTCTCTTTCATGGACAGCTCCCTTGAGCATCAGTTTCCTTTTTCACGTGTTGCTCCCATTTTTAGTCTCCTCTTTCATGTCCGGGTGCCCGTCCAAGGCCCGGGCCTGTGGGCCTTTCCAGAAATCCAGCCCTGCTCATGGGGTTTTGAACATAAATGACAGGTGAAATGTGTCTAATTTTTTGTAATTTACAGTAGATAAAAAGTCAATGAAATTACACTGCTATCATTGGTTATTTAAAGAGGAGCTGCTGCAAAAATCTTGAAATTTAAAACACATACAATTAAGAAGTTTGTTTCTTCCTGAGTAAAATGAGCCATGAATTACTTTTCTCCTATGTTGCTGTCAATTACAGTAGGTAGTAGAAGTCTGACATTACTAACCGGCTTTGGGCTAGTCCATTTCATCATGGGGGATTCTCAGCATGGCCTTTATTCTTCATAAAGACACTCCCTGAAAAAGATTTACACAAAGATGCTGACCAGCCTCCTTGCTCACCGTACACTTTTTTGGTAGTTGGACGGAGCAACTGCCATGCACTAAGAGCATTTTGAAAATAAAGAAATGCCTGTGAACCCCCCGAGATGGGCTAGTCCAAAACATGTTAGTTCTGTCAGATTCCGACTACTTACTGTAAGTGACAGCAACATAGGAGAAAAGTAATGTATGGCTCATTTTACTCTGGAAGAAACGTACTTCTTAATAGTATATGTTTACATGTATTTTAAATTTTAAGATTTTTGCGACAGAGGTCGTTTAAGTAATAATAGAATTATGTCTTCCAGTCCACTGGGTCTGAAATGTCATGAAAAAGTAATCAGTACTGGTCTGTGGAATAGGAAATAAGAACAGTTCAGGGTATGCCTAGCTGTTTAATGATTTCACAGGGTTTCCTGGTTTGTAGTTCCTGACGCACCCTCTTCACTTAAAGCTCAGTGATTGAGTGGGAGATTTGATAGAAAAGGGTGGAGATTTGGGCGGACAGGTTTTTAACAGATTTTCTTGCGTTCTCACTTATTATTAGCAGTGCTGTTAGGGCTTATTCACACTATGCAAGTTGCAGTGCGTCTTGTTACACTGCACATAGTGTGCATTACAAACTGTAACATGAAAGTGCACACTGCATAGTAAAAGCAAAAAGAGTGGACACACAAGGAAAGGGCTGCAGGATAGGGGCTCAGCAGAGAGGATTAGGGCTTAGGTGTGGGGGGTTGGCCATCTCGAAGAACTACACTTTGAGGGCTTGTTGGAAGGTGTTGAAGGAGGGGGTGAGTCTGGTGGATGGTGGAAGGGGTATTCCAGAGAGTGGGGGAAGCTCTAGAGAAGTCCTGCAGTGACGCATGGGAGTGAGAAATGCATGGGATGGTCAGGCGAAGATCATTGGAGGAATGGAGAGGGCAACCAGGTATGTATCAGTGGATGAGATCATAAATGTAGGTTGGGCATGGTAACTTGTTTGTAAAGTATGTATTTGAGCAGAATCATGGAACATACTGGTGCTCTATACATTAATTAGATGGCAGTGATGGGACTAACATGTCAACGTGTTCTATTTTTCAGCTGCAAGGAATACAAGAATTTAAATTCCTTCTTTGCAATTGTCATGGGTCTGAGCAATGTGGCAGTGAGTCGGCTTTCAATGACATGGGAGGTAATTTAATTATTAATGTAGATATATAGTTAGATCATTAGTAAAACTTGTTCTTTTATTTGTATTTTTTTTGTAATCTTATATGACATATGTAAATGTTTCCCCAGTTTTTTACCCTACATACTATAAATGTGTACATAACATAGGATGCGCACCTGCATCTTGAGACCTCATGCTGCATCAGTATGATGCTTCCTTTAGTATGCTGCTACTCAGTGCTGTGACATCAGTGCTAGCTAAAGGCCCATTCCCACTATACACTGTGTTTGAACTACAACATTGAAAATGCAATCCATCTGTGAATATTTTTTTGTTATGCATTTTGGTCTTCGGATCTTCAAGATGGCGCCGGACTCGGACGCCTCGGCCACAGGGCTCCGGCCTTTTCTGCTCTTTTAGGGGCTTTTTCTCACTCCACTCACCTCGGAGTTTCACCTCTTGCAGAGGTAGGAGACGGAGGATATGGGCACTGTTGTTCTGGCTTGGCAGCATCCACAGATCTCCATGGATCGCGGGTCAGCGAGAGGAACAGCTGTTCGGGGGCCCACGTGCAGTGCGCAGGCATGGTGAGGCAGCACGCAGCCCGGCTGATCTGATCTGCTGCCGCTGCCACCAGCACATCCACCCGTGCTGACCCCATCACAGAACCGAAGCCTGGACCAGAAATCTTGGATGGCTCCCAGCGGGAGGCCCCTGTCCCCCCTCGTTTCCAGCCACGGAGGACGATGCCGTCACTGGCCACCCTGCCAGTCGGGAGACCTTGGCTTCACACACAGCTGAACAGCTGTTCGAGCGCCCGTGCTCTCATCACCGCATGACTGCTGCCCTGAGCCAGCCCCCTCCAGCCACCGCCATAACGATGGAAGGCACCCCATCGGCAAGCCACCTCCGGAGCTGCATCAGCTGAGGCCGCCACCCACGTGGCCCAGACCACCGCATCGGGCCAGACCTCCGCATCGGGTAAAACACCGCCGCCGCTATCAGGGTAGTTGGGGAGCCAGCCACCTCAAAGAACATGCAGGGACACTAACTGGGGACACTGCAATCCTAAGGGGTCTCCAAAGGAACCTCCTGCCCTCCACCACCGGGGCCCCCTCTGCTCAAAACGCCACTAAGCTGCAGCTGGGGGATAGATTTGTGCAGCCATGGGATCCCCCAGCCTCACCATCAACCAGCTGGATAGCAGGACTTTTTGAACCCTGTGTCTCTCTCTAGCCTAATAATCCTTCTTCTTCTCTCTCTCTCTCTCCTTCTTTCTCTCTCTCTCTCTTTCTTTCTCTCTCTCTCTCTTTATTCCTTCTCTCTCCCTTTCTTCCTTCTGCTCTCTCCTTCTCTATGTACTGTCGGACATTACGGGGGCATCCAAGCTGCTGTGGAGCTGGTGAGCGCCGCCAAGGAGGCAGGCAGCTCCGCTCACACAGCACTAGGACCCCTCCAGTTTTGCTGCTTTGTATATGCTTTGTATATGCCGTGTTGCTTTGTATATGCCTACTCTTGTATACTATGCTGCATGTGCATGTCTCTCAATCTACTGCATGTCTGATACTGTACCGTACCATCACCGACCCTGTATGTGCCAAAAATAATTCCGGGTACAACTCCCGTTGTACTTGGCGAAATAAATTGATTCTGATTCTGATTCTGATTCTGATTCTGGTCCAAATCATAGTCAGCCTCCTACTTACAAAATAACTAGAAAAGTACGGGAGTCTCTTTTGTGTTTGTTTTAATGGGTTTTTAATGTGCTTTCATAGCCTATTATTATTATTTACTGTATTTATAAAGCACCAACATATTATGCAGCGCTGGACAATAAATTGAGTTACAGACAATGATAAATACAGCTGACGGACAGCATTAGGTTATACAAGGAAACAAGTTCATACGATCGAGTGACAGTCTTAAAATACCAAATAATTCAAATCAAAGACACTGTGTGGGAAGGGGCAAATTGATAGGGATGCATGGTCAAGTGGAGAGGGGGGGGGGGGGAGACCATGCCAAAGGTTTATAATCTAAAAGGGAAAGGAAGGGAAACACACAGTAAGGGCTGCGGGATAGGGGCACAGCAGAGAGGATTAGGGCTTAGGTGTGGGGGTTGGCCATCTTGCAGAACTACACTTTAAGGGCCTGGTGGACAGTGAAAGGGTATTCCAGAGAGTGGAGGCAGCTCTAGAGAAGTCCTGCAGTGACGCATGGGAGTGAGAAATGCACGGGGTGGTCAGGCAACGGTCATTGGAGGAATGTAGTCAGGTTTGCATCAGTGGACAAGATCAGAAATGTAGGTTGATTTCCCTTTCGAGAGCTGTATTTATATAAGCATATCAGTACTCAGTTATACTAACAAGAAGGATGGAACACATATGACCGCTGTTGAGTATCCAAACCCCGGCATATGGGGATGTGTTCTGTCCACTTCTGCTATGCTTCAAAAGCTAAACTATAACATACAGTAGATCATAAAATAGAGCACACAGATAATTGTAGAACATATAACGTTACAGCTCTTTGATTGATCTGCTATGGCATAGAGATTCATTCTTTGCATGTAATATACGTCCTCTGGTATGAAAAGAATTCAAAAGGAATCCATTGTTTGCTTTGAAGCTGACAGATGGCCATAGGCTGAAAGAACACTATTTATTTTTCACTTTTCATACATGAGGCCTGCAGTGGATAATGGGTGTGTAAAACCTTTGCTACTAAATACATTTCAAAAAATGAAGTGGGTAGGGATACGGCACTTCCAACAGACTAAAATGTCAAGGGAACTATAATAGTCATTCTCACGTACAGCAAGGAACGCAATATAGGGAGGCACTTCCTGTTGGCCCAAACAAAATGCAGAGATTTCAATGTGAACAACAATCTATATAGTGTATATAAAATTTGACATATGTGTATGTGCCGCCATCACTCGAAAACGCCTTGACTGATAACAAAACTTGGTATACCCTTAGTACCTAGGAAGATATGTTCTGGGGGTCTCACGTCCCCCCTGCACAGCTGGGCGGAACCACAAACAGTCAACCAGATTTCAACCATTCATGTTAATGGGAAAAATGTAAAAGGCTGCCATTCTCACAGTAATAAAGCCAGAGTCCCCAAACTTGGCACAGTTGGTCACTTGGTGACCAAGGTGAAAAATTCAGGGAAAGTGGGTGGATCATAAAACAGCCAATAAAATTTTAGCAATTCGTTTTCAATGGGAAAATGTAAACTGCAGCCATTCTTACACTGTTAATGGAAGGGTTCTCAAACCAAACTTGCCACTGTTAATCACTGGGTGACTGGGATTAATATTCAGGAAAGCGGATGGAGCCTACAACAGCCAATCAAAATTCACCTATTGGTTTTCGAGGGGAACATTTCAATGGCTCCCAGTCTCACACTCTCAGAGGCCTCAAGCCTGGTACAGTCAGGAGACTGGGGTTTCAATTCAGAAAAGGGGGTGGAACCACAAACAGCAAATCAGATTTGTTTGATTGATTTCAATGGAAATGCTTCCATTCTCATATTATTGATGCCAAGGACCCTAAAGCTCACAAACTTCATTATTGAGTGACTGTGTGTCAAGGTTATAAACCTTGTTGTTGAGGGCAGAGCCAACAACAACCAAATAGTTACATGAGAAAATTTAAATTGCAGCCATTCTTACACTCTTAATGGCAGGGTCCTCAAACTTCACACAGCTGGTCACTGGGTGACTGGGATTAATATTCAGGAAAGTGGGGGGAGCCTACTGCAGCCAGTGAAAATGTACTGTGAGAACGCGAAAAAGCTGCCGCAAGTACTCAGAGTAAGGCGGCTGTTTTACGCGTTCAACAGGGCAGCTCGAGGGCAGGGACCTGCATTCACTGGCCTGACAGAACGCGGAGAAACCGCTGCATGCCCAGAGAACAGGGCGGCGGATTCCGCGTCCGACGCGGCGGTTTGCACGCATAGGCCCACTTCTGTCTGTACTGCTGAACGCGGAGAGAACGCCGCACGCTCAGACAGCGGTGCGGCGGATTCCGCATCCAAAACAGCAGAGGCATTACAACACATGTCTGGTGTGGCTGGGACTGATAGTCCACATAGGTTCAGAAGGACGCGTGCGCGCGGAGAGGCAGAGCATTTATGACAGCCAGAAGGGTGTCAGCTGACCAGGCCGGTCAGCTGACAATTCTTTCAGGTTTCATTGGTCCAGCACTTAGGAGAGGCACAGGAGAGCGCTGGTGTATATATACTGGGTGCTGGTCATTCCTCTGGTGTCTGGCGTTGCGATCACTACGTGGTAGCACTCAGACCCTGTCAGTATCTGTGTTACATTAGACCAGTTTCCTAGGTGTTGATGATTAAGGAGCTCACCCCTTAGTCTAGGAATTCTGTTATCATTTGTGTTATTATTCTAGATTAGTTTCCAAGGTGTTGATGACCAAGGAACTCACACCTTAGTCTAGGAAATTCTGTTATCATCTGTGTTATTATCTAGACCAGTTTCCTAGGTGTTGATGATCAAGGAACTCACACCTTAGTCTAGGAATTGTTGATTATTTGTTGTGACCTTCTGCTTTCCTGACCATTCTTCTGATCTCTGATTTTGTACCTTGTCATTCTGATACTCTGTTGCTGAACTTAGCTAGTCTCTAGATTCTGCATCTGTCTCCTGTCTCTGTACTTTATCTGTCCGTGTGTTAACGACCTGGCCTGCCCGACCTCGAGAACTATCTCTCCTGTTGAGAGATAGTTCGCAGATCTGTCAGTGACACTCCCTCATTGGTGTCACTCACGTTCTGTCCTTCCCACTCTCGGCCTGACTCCCCCTGCGGAGAGTCCAGACCAACGGAAGGAACTTGCTGCAGAGCAATATTCATTATTGCTCTAGTACCTGATATTCAGGTGCGGTCCTCAAAGTATTACTGTTGCACCAAAAACTCATCACTCAGGTGTCCGGAGGTTAGAGATATATCTGATTATCGGTGATACTGCAGATCATCAATAATCGGGTATATATCTGCATTCTCGGTGATACTGCAGATCACCGGTAATCAGATCCTCTCTGTGTTACACCGATTGTTACATGTACCTATTGATTTTCAAGGGGAAATTTTAAATTGCTGCCATTGCACTGTTACTGGCAGAGGCCTCAAAACTGGCTACAGTCAATCACTGGGGCTCAAAGTTCTGAAAAGTGCCTCAAACAGCTAATCAGATTTGTTTGATTGATTTTAATGGGAAAATTTAAACTGCTTCTATTGTCACATTATATTATGCCAAGGACACCAAAGCTCACAAACTTGGTCACTGACTGAAGTGTTCTCCCCAGAAATTTTTTCCTGCCGGGTGGCATGAAATAGTATCCGGGTTGCGGAATATGAGAAAATGCAGGGACGATGCTTCTGTGTGCAATTCTGCTTAAAGCATAGGAGGAGGTGAACCAATGACAGGCGGGTGCTCATAAAAACTAGCCGGGTGGAGCACTCGGGTAAAAGAGCCTGGGGAGAACACTGGACTGAGGCCTTGTTCACATTGCATTCCGTTCGCAAGTCCGTCCGCGTTGGGGTTTGTTTTGAGGCATCTTTTTTTTCTAATTCCCGGCACTTGGGTGGGAGAATCGTTTTTGTGCTTAGCGGTTTTCTAAGGGTTTTTTCGAGCGGTTTTGTAATTCACCCCCTGACGCAAGTCAGAAAGTGAACTCTTCAGGAAGATTAAATACAATCGAGGCTGGATTTGTACTCTCCAGCACCCAAGGCCTGGTGTCACCAACCGCCCCCCCCAACCGCTCCTCCCCCAACACTATTCTGTCCAAAAACCTTGCTAGTAACCACTGATTTGAATAAGGTCCTTTCCATTGTGCTGCTCTGCCCTCTATTCAACAAAAAAGCAGTGAATGCTCTGTCCACTCGTGCTCCCTGTAATTCCGCTCTTCTGCCAGAATGTGCACAGCAGCCAATACTGTTCTGGGCATGCATCCTTCAGAAATGATGCTCATGTATGAGCAGTACTTGTCAGGTACACATACCCATAACACTTGCCTGCTGTGCACATCCAGACTAGAGATGGCCTGAATGGTTCGCCGACGAATGGTTCCCGGCGAACTTCGGTGGTTCGCGTTCGCCAGCAAACGCAAACTTTTCCGGAAGTTCGGTTCGCCCCCATAATGAACCATTATGGTCAACTTTGACCCCCTACATCAGTCAGCAGGCACATTGTAGCCAATCAGGCTACACTCCCTCCTGCAGCCACTCCCCCCCCTTATGAAAGGCAGGCATTGCCGGCCATTTTACTCACTTGGGTGCCTGCAGTAAACAGAGAAGGGACTGCTGCTGCCGCTGCAGACTCTCAAAGGGAAAGATTAGTTAGGCTCGTATAGACTTGTTAGCTTGCTTCTTGCTGATTCTTATTGTTAAAATAGCACCCCACAACAGCTCTTTTGAGAGCTAGTCTTGTTCTTGTGATCTATTTTTTTTCTGTGTGTCCCACTGACACTTGTGTTGCATAGACAGCCTTGATAATTCATACTGTGTGTGTGCCACTGCCAGGCCCAGCACATTCAGTGACTACCTGTGTGTGACAGGTGCACATTGTAATACCCATTACTGCATATACCTACCTGTTGTTCACAGTGCACCCACCTACCTACGTGAGCTGAGCGCAGGCAGTGTCACTGTGCCTGTCCGCTACCTGTCTGTGTGTAACAGGTGCACATTGTAATACCCATTACTGCATATACCTACCTACTTGCTGTTCACAATGCACCCACCTACCTGTCACAAGAGCCCTGGTGGCTGGAACGCGAAATGCCTTCCAAACAGTTCCAGCGCACAGATCGTGCAAACTATGGTCGCAGTCAATGCGCAGAAACCGTTGGGAATTGGCCGCAGACAAACCAGAAGGGAGCCTGTGGGTTACGGAAATACACTTTACACACTATTTCAGGGTATATCTGCCACCACCACTGGTATGGGCCAGTGGTCCCTACCGACTGACTGACTGATCCTGCAAATAAAACGGTTAAAACACGCTGTATTCTGTCTAGATATCAATAATAGTAGCGACTCCTCAGAGACCTGAGTTCAGTTTCTGTGTATGGCTGTATAGCAGGTGTAGCGGAACAGTAAACGACTTTGATAAAGTCTTTATTTACGTGCAATATAAATAATTAATATATATAAAAAATCGTTAAAATCAACAATTATAGAGACAAATGATAACACAGTATAAAAGAAACTAAAAGGAGTAAAAAATACTTAGATTTGTAGAAAGATGTCCTTTTGTTGGAAAAACTTGTAGAGTTCCTTTTGTTTCAGTTCAAAGTTCAGAGTTCAGACCAGGTGGATGCCAGCATATCCTCAAGCTGGCACAGATGTGATCAAGTTGGTGTTTCAAGGTGGAGGACACTTGCGTTTCAGCCTGTCAATAGTTTTATCACCCCTCGCTGCGGGGAGTGGCTATGACAGGCACAAGTCCAGCCTCGGGAGGATGGAGCAGGGGCTGTCCCATCCTTACAGACCCTCAGACTGGCAGAATTCTAGTTCGGCCCGTCTTGGGGTGCACGTGGGGGCAGTTAAAACCTAGATCGCATATTCACACTCAGCATGATTTTACGAATCCTAAGACATGAAATATGACAGGTCTATCATGAGAATTTACCCCCCGTCTCTTCAAACCCATATTGCTATGAGAGTTTAGGGGACAGAGTTCTGGGAATTTCACAGAACCAGCACCGGGACTCATGCTACACTTTCCCTACGTTTGGCGAAGCTGCCATCTCAGAAACCCCAGAAATATGACAGAACTGGGAAGTTATGGATTATGCTATGAGCCTCAGGCCATCAGTGGCTGGAAGGTGTAATGGTTAAGGGCTCTGCCTCTGACATGGGAGACCAGGGTTCGAATCTCGGCTCTGCCTAGAGATGAGCTGAAATTTTCTAAATTTCGCATTACTAAAATTACGCATGCGAAATTTGCGATTACGATGCGAAATTACAGTAGCGTAATTGCCATTAAAATCGTAATTGAAAATACCGTAAGCGTAATTTTCAACGCGTAATTTCGCGTTTCGTTCATGCCGTAATTTCGCATTAAACGCTACCGTAATTTCGCGTTAAACCGTAACGCTCCGTATAATATAAAAAAGCCGCCGACTTTAAGGGTTAATAGCAAAGCCCCCTTAAATGCTAAGAGCCTCAAATTTGGAGAATATATTAAGGAGATCAGGAGGAATAAGAGGAAAAATTTTTTTTTCAAAAAGACCCTATAGTTTTTGAGAAAATCGATGTTAAAGTTTCAAAGGAAAAATGTAAACATTTAAAAACCCGCCGACTTTAACGGTTAATAGCAAAGCCTGCTTAAAGTTTAGGAACACCAAATTCCCAGGGTATATTAAGGGGATCAGTGGGAATAAGAGGAAAAAAATTTTTTCAAAAAGACCTTATAGTTTTTGAGAAAATCGATTTTTAAGTTTCAAGGGCGAAAATGTCTTTTAAATGCAGAAAATGTCAGGTTTTTTTGCACAGGTAACAATAGTGTATTATTTTCATAGATTCCCCCAAGTGGGAAGAGTTTTACTTACTTCGTTCTGAGTGTGGGAAATATTAAAAAAAAACGACGTGGGGTCCCCCCTCCCAGACCTCTTTAACCCCTTGTCCCCCATGCAGGCTGGGATAGCCAGAATGCGGAGCACCGGCCGTGTGGGGCTCCGCACCCTGACTATACCAGCCCGCATGGTCCATGGATTGGGGGGTCTCGGAAGGGGAGGGGCAGCCAAGCTTTCCCCTGCCCCTCCGAGCCCTTGTCCAATCCAAGGACAAGGGGCTCTTCTCCACCTCCGATGGGCGGTGGAGGTGGAGGCCGCGATTTCCTGGGGGGGAGGTTCATGGTGGAATCTGGGAGTCCCCTTTAAAAAGGGGTCCCCCAGATGCCCACCCCCCCTCCCAGGAGAAATGAGTATAGAGGTACTTGTACCCCTTACCCATTTCCTTTAAGAGTTAAAAGTAAATAAACACACAAACACTTAGAAAAAGTATTTTAATTGAACAAAAAACATAACCACGAAAAAAGTCCTTTAATATTCTTAATTAACCATTAATACTTACCTGTCCCTTTAATAAATGATCCCACGCAATATCCTCGGAAATGTTCTATCAGTTACAATGTAACAAAGTTATTACAATGTAACAACTTTGTTACATTGTAACTACGCCGCACCCGACGTCACCCGCCGCTCAACCGCCGCACGGACCCGACAGAGCTCTGAGCTATATAGCTCAGAGCTCTGAGAAGCATCTTTGTATTTTGGCTCCAAGGAGCCCCATTGGTCCTTAGCAGACCAATGGGGTTCCTTCTGATTTGAAGGAACCCCATTGGTCTGCTAAGGACCAATGGGGCTCCTTGGAGCCCAAATACAAAGATGCTTCTCAGAGCTCTGAGCTATATAGCTCAGAACTCTGTCGGGTCCGTGCAGGACGCTAAGTCCCCGCCGGCTCTGCTGCCCTCCCCGCCTCTCCCACATGTCACCCACATGTCACTCACATGTGGGTGACATGTGGGTGACAGATGTGGGCGGGGTGGACAGCGGGAGCTGCGGGGACTTAGCGTCCTGCACGGACGCGTAATTGCTGCGGCGGCTGAGCGGCGAGTGACGTCGGGTGCGGCGTAGTTACAATGTAACAAAGTTGTTACATTGTAATAACTTTGTTACATTGTAACTGATAGAACATTTCCGAGGCTATTTCGAGGGATCATTTATTTAAAGGGACAGGTAAGTATTAATGGTTAATTAAGAATATTAAAGGACTTTTTTCGTGGTTATGTTTTTTGTTCAATTAAAATACTTTTTCTAAGTGTTTGTGTGTTTATTTACTTTTAACTCTTAAAGGAAATGGGTAAGGGGTACAAGTACCTCTATACTCATTTCTCCTGGGAGGGGGGGTGGGCATCTGGGGGACCCCTTTTTAAAGGGGGCTCCCAGATTCCACCATGAACCTCCCCCCCAGGAAATCGCGGCCTCCACCTCCACCGCCCATCGGAGGTGGAGAAGAGCCCCTTGTCCTTGGATTGGACAAGGGCTCGGAGGGGGAGGGGAAAGCTTGGCTGCCCCTCCCCTTCCGAGACCCCCCCAATCCATGGACCATGCGGGCTGGTATAGTCAGGGTGCGGAGCCCCACGCGGCCGGTGCTCCGCATTCTGGCTATCCCAGCCTGCATGGGGGACAAGGGGTTAAAGAGGTCTGGGAGGGGGGACCCCACGTCGTTTTTTTTTAATATTTCCCACACTCAGAACGAAGTAAGTAAAACTCTTCCCACTTGGGGGAATCTATGAAAATAATACACTATTGTTACCTGTGCAAAAAAACCTGACATTTTCTGCATTTAAAAGACATTTTCGCCCTTGAAACTTAAAAATCGATTTTCTCAAAAACTATAAGGTCTTTTTGAAAAAAAAATTTTTCCTCTTATTCCCACTGATCCCCTTAATATACCCTGGGAATTTGGTGTCCCTAAACTTTAAGCAGGCTTTGCTATTAACCGTTAAAGTCGGCGGGTTTTTAAATGTTTACATTTTTCCTTTGAAACGTTAACATCGATTTTCTCAAAAACTATAAGGTCTTTTTGAAAAAAAAAATTTTCCTCTTATTCCTCCTGGTCTCCTTAATATATTCTCCAAATTTGAGGCTCTTAGCATTTAAGGGAGCTTTGCTATTAACCCTTAAAGTCGGCGGCTACCTAACATTAATACATGCGTCAACTTTTCCGCTTCGGGAGCATGACCATACGCATTAATTTCGTAATAACAGTTGCAATGCGAAAATTACGCGAAAATTACGGTTACGCGAAATTTCGCGAAATCCTTCTTCATTACGATTATGTACTTACGGCCATAAACGTAATTACACTAATTACGCGAAATTTCGCGAAATCGTAATTACTCCATTACACTCATCTCTAGCTCTGCCTGTTCAGTAAGCCAGCACCTATTCAGTAGGAGACCTTGGGCCAGTCTCCCTAACACTGCTACTGCCTATAGAGCGCGTCCTAGTGGCTGCAGCTCTGGCGCTTTGAGTCCGCCAGGAGAAAAGCGCGATATAAGTGTTCTGTGTTTGTTTTGTTTGTCAGGTCATTCAGGGTGTGTGCTGGCAGCTGGCTTCCCTTTGATCCTTACCAGGGAGCAAGGTGTCAAGACCTCCCGGGGATTCTTAGCCTGCCTGGCTGAATCTAGGCCTCCTTATCAAAGTGAAACAGCTGGCATATCCTCTGAGAGGGGCCATTAGCTCTCCAGGGGGCCGGGGAACCAGCTTGTTACAGCTATGTGCTAAATGCAATTAACTACCTTTCCCAGAACTGTCTATCTTAAAACCAAAGTTTGTCATTCTGAGCCCTGCAATAGATGTGTGATCGATTGCGGTGATCAGAAACGACTGCTGGATCTGCGATTTTTATGCGTTTTGGACGACTGGGCGTCGCCTGGCATCACAACCTACCTACGTGAGTTGAGCGCATGCAGTGTCACTGTGCCTGTCCGCTACCTGTCTGTGTGTGACAGGTGCACATTGTAATACCCATTACTGCATATACCTACCTACCTGTTGTTCACAGTGCACCCACCTACCTACATGAGCTGAGCACACGCAGTGTCACTGTGACTGTCCGCTACCTGTTTGTGTGTGACAGGTGCACATTGTAATACCCATCACTGCATATACCTACCAGCTGTTGTTCACTTCAGTGCACCCACCTACCTAAGTGAGCGCACGCAGTGTCACTGTGCCTGCCCGGTACCTTTCTGTGTCCAGCACGGCCGTCACTACACAAACAGCTGTTTGCAGTCACTGCATACCTTTTACTGCATCTTTGACTGCACATTGTATTATACCTGGCAGTCAGTGCACACCTTTCACTTGAATGGATGGCAGACTTGCCCTCCATAACAGATTCTCTTTACAGGTAGTACAGTCTATCAGTGTCATCTACAGCAGGGCCTCAAAAGTCCTCCTTTTGGTCACTACCTCGGGACGTGCATGCCATGCCTGCTGCCTTCCTTGGATGTGTGGTAGCCGTTCCTGCTCCTTTGCCCACAGCGTGCCTGCTGCCTTCCTTGGATGTGTGGTGGTGGTAGCCGTTTCTTAGGCTCCCACTCCAGACCGGAATCGAATCAGGATTTCCTGGCCATTACCCGTGGTCACTCACAATGGCAGACTTGCCCTCCATAAAAGATTCTCGTTGCAGGTACTGAACAGCAAGCAGAACAAGTATTTAAAAAAAAGATGTAAGCTTTAAAGAGAATCTTTAACCTAAATAAACATACCAGCCTGTAGGTTTTCATCTCCTGCCCCCCTCATTCACATTTTCGCTGCTCCCCACCAGGATCCTGGTCCAAAAAAAAGCAGTTTTATAAACTGTTTTTGTAAACAAAAAATATGGCTGCCAAACAGGAAGTTCATCATAATATCGCATGCTCCTGTAAACTGCATTACAGTTTCCATGAAAGGTTATATTATTGAACAATAAATTCAGCCTTTAGAGTTTATTTCATAGTTTAGAAGAAGTTTTACCTTGTAAAGAATGCTGCAATCTTTAGTAGTGATTACTGATAGCAGGTCCTTGTCTGCAATCTGCAATAGTCTATGAGCTATGCTTCTCACAATTATCAGCTTTTATCAGTAGATGATACTGAGTTACTGAGAGCAGGGAATGTGTGAGCTCTGCTTTTCACAGTTTTCAGTGTGTGAAAGACTCAAAGAGACTCAGAGCAGGGCTATCAGTGTAACCTCCTGTCTGGAAACAATTACAGCCACTTCCTCTTTGGGCGACAAGCCTGACAAAGGAGAGTAAATTTGATTTATTACATCAATGGCGCAACTAAAAAAGGCTGCAGTAAGCCAGAGCACTTTAGAATAGGTATAGGAACGTGTAGGATAGTAGAAGGAAGGCTGAAATTTTTGTTACAGAGTCTCTTTAACAATGGTAGAGAAAGAACCATTGAAAGTTGATAAGGCAGTCAGACATTACCTGACATCACTGAGTGAGGAACAGCAATCTCGCCATGGTGCGCACCAGTCCAGCATGGCCGTCACTACACAAACAGCTGTTTGTGGTGCGTTACGCAGTGAGTTTGGTGTGTCAGTGTGAAGCAGTGCTCTAATTACACTCCCTGATTGATGTATACACATGCAAGATGTTTTAAAGCACTTTAGGCCTGCAATTTAGCATTCAATGTGATTTCTGCCCTTAAAACGCTGCTTTGCGTCCAATCCGGATTTTTCCAGGGGACTTTGGGCGTGTATCCCACTCCGCCATGCCCCCCTCCAGGTGTTAGACCTCTTGAAACATCTTTTCCATCACTTTTGTGGCCAGCATAAATTTTTCTAGTTTTCAAAGTTCGCCTCCCCATTGAAGTCTATTGCGGTTCGCGAAAGTTTTCACGGTAGGTTCGTGAACCCGGTTCATGAACCTAAAATCGGAGGTTCTGGCCATCTCTGATCCACTTTATTGGTACAAAATATCAAAAAATTGTTTAAAAAGCTTCTTCAATTCCACATGATTTGTCTTCATATAATCAATAATCAACCATAGGACATGGATAATTGAAGCTGATTGGTAGGTATTATATTCTGGCTTGATGCAACTTTGAATAAATGTTGTATTTTACAGGCGGCAACGACACATGTTCGTTTCGGGCTCTTTATATCATATGTATGCCCTTCATCAGGCCGTAATACAAATTTCTGTATGGCACAGTCAATCAGCACAAAGGCCAGAAAACTACATATAGTGGCACAGGCATCCAGGCCTACCAGATGCACAAGGGAATTCTTCCAAGGCATGAGAGGAAAAGAACGCTGCTAGAGTGGAAGCTTCCACTCTAGCAGCGTTCTTTTCCTCTCACGCCTTGGAAGAATTCCCTTGTGCATCTGGTAGGCCTGGATGCCTGTGCCACTATATGTAGTTTTCTGGCCTTTGTGCTGATTGACTGTGCCATACAGAAATTTGTATTACGGCCTGATGAAGGGCATACATATGATATAAAGAGCCCGAAACGAACATGTGTCGTTGCCGCCTGTAAAATACAACATTTATTCAAAGTTGCATCAAGCCAGAATATAATAGCTACCAATCAGCTTCAATTATCCATGTCCTATGGTTGATTATTGATTATATGAAGACAAATCATGTGGAATTGAAGAAGCTTTTTAAACAATTTTTTGATATTTTGTACCAATAAAGTTTTTCTATAAGATTTTGCTAAAATTGCACTGTATTTCCTCGTTTTTTGAACCCAAGTCCTTTTCTATAAAATTATTGAGGTCTTGTGGGCAAGGTGGATTGCCCTTAAGAGGACTTTGTGTTTTTGATCCTTCACTTTAAAAAGGATGATACCCAATTATACGTATTCAGTTGTTCATCTCTGATCCAGACAGGAACGCCAAAATATAAGGCTTGTGAGTGGACAGAGTATGCACTGCTTCTTTGTCCTCTCTGCCACTGGCTGCAGTCAGAGCCACAGACAGGTGACAATGCAGCGCAATGGCGAGAAGCCCACCCAAAACAGAGAACAGGTAAGTAACAAATAACATCTTGTCATTGTACAGGAAGAAGGCAGCTTAGTAGCAGAAAGCTTTTTCTTTTTCTTTTAAGTTAACCATAATAGCCAATAAATGATAAAATCCTGATTGAAAACTTTCTGCCTTCACTAAGGGCTAATATGGTACAATACTCCACTGCTAAAGGTAATTAGAAGGATCCTAAACTACATACAATGGTATAGATGTAGGTGTCCTTTAAACAGTGACAATGTAGTGCTTAAAACAGAAAGACAGATCCTAAAATGAGTCAGGAAAGAGTTAACTGAAGCGGAGATCACTGCTGCCATAAACATCCCTGGCTAGCTAAACAGTCATAAATTTAGGTTAGATAAGAGAAAGCTTTTAACAGGAGTCATTCTGACAGCTGTAGGAGAAAGGGAGAAGTAACTAGCAGAGCTGAAATTCCTCTGTAGCAGTAGAGTATTGTACAGTGTAGCATCCTGATTCAAAACTTTTTGAAATTCCTCTGTGAATGTGTGCATTAAAACTGAATGCAGTTCTGTCTGCAGTACTGTTAACTGGCACTTTTCACATAGCAGCATGTACTGTATGTCCATCATACAGAGGACAGGATCATTGTCAGATATGCAGGGATTGGGGAACTCTGGAATTTAGACATCAATGCAGAGCAGGGCGCTGCGCTGAGGACCAGAAGAGATGATTTACTTTAACATATGATCTCTTCTCTCTCCAAGTCCTGTCGCCCTTCTTATCTTATTTGATTTTATCCCACTAGGCCATGGCCTTTGTGGCCTTCCCAGAAATCCGGCCCTGAATACAATGTATTTATTCTTAACAACGCAATCGCCTAATCCGCGTTTTTGTACGCGTTCGCTGATTTTCCTATACCTTCCATTGAGTCAGAATCGCCCCGAAAATGGAACACTGACAGCTTTCCTAGCAGCACTGCGCTAGGAAATGTATATTTAGCATAGCTTTTTAGTAAAGGTACATATACACTAATTGATTTTCCCATTCGATTCTCTGTAGATTTGATTTATCAGCTGGGAATTGATTCTCCAAAATGATCTAAAGTATCATTCAGACAGGATGGAACATTTAGGTCGACCGGGAGCGGGTAAGAACATTGGTAGATTGGTTTGATCGATTTTTAGTAGATTCCCTCCTGGAATTTATTGGAAATTGATATGCAGTGTGTAGTAGGAATCAACTCCTGAAGTGATTCTTTTCAGAGAGGAATCAGTTGTTTTGGAACATTGGGTGGAAAAATAATATGTGTATGGGCAGCTTTTAGGGACTTTGGCTTGTTTTGGTCTCTTACAATCCCTAGTGATTCTGGGTCTCTATGGGGTTGATTCATTAAAACTAACGTGCCCATCAGTGCAAGTTCATTTGAAACAGTGGAAGTTAAAATTAGCCTGTGCGCTTTAAGCACAGTCCTACCTGCGTTGCATGCGCTCTTCATGTGCTAAACCTAATTGCTGCGCGATAGCGTATAGCATGATCGGGATAGTTCACCAACGCAGCCGCTTCTATGTTAATTAACACAGTGGTGGCCGCGTTAGTGGACTTTTGCAATCGCGCTACATGCTGTTGCACGGCAACTAGGTTTAGCTCACGTAAGTAAAGAGCGCACGCTACGCAGAGAGGACTGCACGCACCGTGCGCATGCTAATTTTAACTCTCGCTACTTCAAATTAACTTGACAGGCACGTTAGTTTTATTAAGACAACCCTCTTAAGCTTACTGACTGAGATGCCATAGGGATATTATCGTGCGCAGGTAGTGCACAGCAATCTTACAGGTACTAACACTGCATCAGGCCCATTGTTCATTACTGGTAACTGAAAGTTCATCATTGCTTCTTATTACTTCTAGATAACTAGATAATGTTGTTCAGTTAGACTGAATATTCGAATCGGAGGTCTCTGTGTATCAGTAAAGTGGAATGTAGCTTAGCTGTAATGTGGTTTGCACTATTCTTCTTCTGCTTCAGGCGCTTACTAGCAAACATGGGCTTGACAGAAATGACTGCTCAACATTTAATTCATTTAACAGAAACAAAGGAAACTAAAGTAAGCAAAATTCTGTAGAATTTGCCCGCCAGCGTCGTAATACTTTTTGCCAATAAGTAGAAAACTGACAGAATTTAGTGCTTGGAAGATTGCCTAATCTGTGTAAGCGGATTGTACACCATGCAGCCTTCTCAGCAAAAGGATGCAACAAAACAAAAATCTAATATAATATAAACTGGATAAATTCTACTTTCAATAAAAAGCATTTAATATATTTTATATACAGTAGAGTCCTGGTTTTCTGGGACTCAACTAACCAGCAGTCTCAACCAACCAGCACAGATCGCCAGCAGTACACAAAGTGGTGAAGGCCAAATTCTTAGCCTGTTTGTGGGTTCTGCTGTGCTTACAGACTGTGTTCCACACTGTAGTCACTTCCTGTCTGAGTCAGTACTGAGTCAGCCACTTACATACCTGATATTTAACTCTTTCAGGCAGAGAAAGAAAAAAAAAGAACACAGCATAGTTTTGTGTGCTAGGCACTGTACATACCCATGTATATCTCATCATGTCACATGTCACCTCCGGTATCTTTTAACCACTTCACCCCAAAGGTGTTTTTACCCTTTCGGACAAGAGCGATTTTCACCTTTCAGTGCTCATCCCTTTAATTTGCCAATAGCTTAATCACTACGAATCACAATGAAATGATCTATATCTTGTTTTTTTCACCACCAATTGCGCTTTTTGGGGTTAATATTTGTTTTCAGTAATTACTTTATTTTCTATGCATTTTAAAGGGAAAACATGGAAAAAATGAAAAAATACCCTATTTCTCCAATTTCATCCCCTAAAGTTTTAATATAAACACTGCTACTGTACATAAAACCCACACATTTTATCTGCCAATTTGTCCTGGTTATCCACAAGATTTTAATTATGTCCCTAGTACAAAGTATGGTGACAATATATCATTTGGAAATAAAGGTGTATTTTATTCTTTGGTGTTTTTTTTTCCCTATTTGCACGTGCACGGGGATGCATGCGCGGACGTGCACGTGCACAGCGGCAGCAGCGCTGTTTGACTTATAAAAACGTCCTGGAGCCATTAAGAGGCTCTAGCAGGACGTTTTTATAAGTCAGTTTGTCATAAAGTGGTTAAGGAAAAGTAATAATAATAGAAAGCAAGATTGTGTTTTTGCTTATTAACTCTTTACAGTATGCTTGACTAGGGGTGTGGCATGGGTGTGACTAGAGTGGAGGGAGGGGCATGATTGGAGGAGTGGCTGGGGCATGTCTTAAAAGCATTCCTCGTTTTTAGTATTTTTATCTAAAAAAGTTGCACTCTTGCAGACTGTTGCTCCTACAGCAGACATGACATAGATATCTGTGCTGTTATCTTCACCTATCACATTTTCTTCCTCCTTCCCTCTCACTTGCATCAGAATTAATTGGTCTATTTATAAACCTTGCATTAGCTGAACTACATCTGGGTCTGTAGAGGCACATGTAGTGTTTTATCTATTCATGGATTGTACAGAAGGAACATCCGGTAGGCTGAACCCAGACACCCCAGCTCTTCATATTCTTCTCATCTGCATGAAAACGGCTTTCATAATTGATTCACAGTACCCATTCCTGACTGCATAATCTAAGCAGCATCCCATTTGCTTGCTTGTCATTTTTATCTTCCTCCCTAGTTCTGAGATGCCATATTTTCCTGGATCTGCTTTCTAATCATTCGCACTAGTTTTTATTCGCCAATTATTGCTCAGACAATTTAGATGGGAAAATGTTTACTGATCGCTGTGATTGTTGCTCATAAGTCATAATGCCAATGTGATTAGTATTTCAATGTTTTCACAGTTGGCTTGTGAATATTACAATGCAATTATCATTGACAGATGCATACGCATAAAGAATGTTGAAGGGGTTTTTTTCCCTGCGCTTGGCAAATCAGAAAATAATAATTGTGTTTTGTTTATGTCACCAGTTAGTTACAGCGACAAGGTTACAAATATCAGTATTAGCTGCTCACTAAACACTCCCAAGTGTCTCTGCGGTGCTGGGGGAGTGGCAGGGATTTGAGCCATATTTAAATAATGCTGCAAACACTGTGTTGTTATTACCTAGAGTGGGTCACATGCAATTAGACCTAATGGAAACACTCCAAGCCCATCTACAGGCACAACTATTTTACACAGTACAATCTGATGGCTTTGTAAGATTGAATGTTAAAAAAGGAAGATTCTGTAGCTAAGAAAAATTCTTTGAAAATATATTTACACAACCAGAGGCAGCCCAGTCAAAGTAGATCTAAGCTAAAAAATCGGATCCCTACCATCCCTCCCCGCCCCCCCTCCCTTGGTGACTTGCAAAACCCGGCAGCAGAGCGTAATACATTACCTGCTTCCAGCGGTCCTCATTCCTCTCTTTAGTGCAGCTTCATGCTGTGCAGCCTGGTATCAGGCAAATTGGGTGCATGCGGCTTCTGAACTAATTGGGCACCGCCAAAGACTTTAATTGAAAATATGGTCAAACCAGCACCAAATGGGAAAATCGGGCACCAGGCGACGCCTGATAATTATTTTTTGTGTTGGCTCTGATTTTAAGCTGGAAAAGCTAGTGACAAAGGGTACATTTTTACCCCATTTTTGTGCAGGGGGTGGTTAGGCATAACAGGGGGGTGGTTAAGGCTAGGCGCCACCGGGTAGAAGTCTTAGGGTTAGGCACCACTAGGGGGGTCTTAGGGTTAGGCACCACCAGGGGGTCTTAGGGTTAGGCACCACCAGGGGGTCTTAGGGTTAGGGACCAACAGTGGGTCTTAGGGTTAGGCGTCAGTAAGGGGGTTTGTGCAGGAGGGTGGTTAGGGTTAGGCATAACGGGGGGTGGTTAGGGCTAGGCACCACAGGGTGGGGGTCTAAGGGTTAGGCACCACCAGGGGGACTGATAGGTAGGCACCACCAGGGAGCGGTCTTAGGGTTAGACACCAACAGGTGGTCTTAGGGTTAGGCACCACCAGGGGGTCTTAGGGTTAGGGACCAACAGGGGGTTTTAGGGTTAGGCGTCAGGAAGGGGGTTTGTGCAGGAGGGTGGTTAGGGTTAGGCATAACGGGGGGTGGTTAGGGCTAGGCACCACAGGGTGGGGGTCTTAGGGTTAGGCACCACCAGGGGGACTGATAGGTAGGCACCACCAGGGAGCGGTCTTAGGGTTAGACACCAACAGGTGGTCTTAGGGTAAGGCAGTAGGGGGGTTAGGCATAGGTAGTGGAGAGTGTTGTTAAGCTATAGTAAAATATCGGTAACAATTACTGATATTTTGCTAACAAAAATTAACACTTTAAGCAACAGCAAGGGCATTGTTCCCCCGCTATTCCGCCCACAGGAATCTGCTCCATCGCGTGCCACACCATCATCCGTCTTCTCCTCCCCGTGTATTTGTTCCATGCAGTGTCACCCACAAGGTAGATCTCGATCCTGAAGGGTGATGCAAATAGCGCGCACGCACCTATAGGGGGACACCTGTGTTAGCAGTGGTCAAAAGAAAAAGTGGCCTCTTTTAAAGGTATTTTACTATTTATTTGACCACACTTTTGTCTTGATATAATGGACATTACTTGCTCCTGCAGATCTGAGTCTGGTACGCTGTGTGCAGGGACGTCTCGTTCCCGTGTCTCAAGCGCTTTGTCAGTTTGAAAACTTTGCTTAAATGACAAGCTTACTTTAGAAGGGAATTATATTTAAGTACTTCAGCTAATAACATTTACACATTTCAGAAACACATTTTTTACGTTTTTGGCATCGGTCCTGGGCGGACTTGCATTGTACCTGACAGAAGATCCATTTATAACCAGTCACATGGGAGCTTTAAACTTTGCATCTAAGAGGAAACAAAGAAAAAAACACCAAAATGTCACAAATCTGTTTGAGCTACAGAGTGTGGAGCCACGGGGCTAAATTGTGTTCCCGCATGTGTCGAAATTTACTGAAATGTATTCAAAAGAAGGCTAATATATCTGGTGGAGGTCATTATTATAATCACATTTGACATTTCGTAATGCTGCATACATTATATGTTCAACCATAACCTGGAGCCGTCCATCAGTCCATTAGCTGACCAACCTCAGCCTGTTGGGATGTCATATATGGGGCTGGAAATATCACATTATTACCCATGAGGTCAGCTAACATGCAATGCAAAATGTAGCAATGGAGAATTACAGAGAATGCGCTAATTAAAGGATAACGTATATATACCAAATCAACACCATAATGTCCCTGGATATTCCAGGGTTTTGCCTGGGCACTTCCTCCCAAGGAGATAAAATCAGTCATGAACTGTAACTTCATTATTAGCAAGGAGCAGTTTGTAATTGTTTGACATAGGTATAGCCTTAAAGTGGACCTGAACTCTTGCACAGGACAGAAGGAAAACATGGAGAAATGCACCCTGTATGGATTTAGAGAGCTTAACACTTTTTAAAATCGCTAAAAAGCTCAGGAAATCGCTTACAAACTGCTCATACAAAACGCTAGCGATAGCGATTGCGTTTTGCAGTGGGTTCCAGGCCTCAGAGAGAACCCAAGATTTTTATTTCTATAGAGTAGTAAATCACACAGTCTCCTACAATTCACTTAATTTGTTAGACATCTACCTCAAATGGCACAGAAGCTTGATCTAGTATAAGCCCATATATATGAAAAAAGAATAACGTAGGCAAATCCCGATCATCTTCTTCTCTGGTGTCTCCTTATAGGTAGGGACCACGTTGGAATGACTCCAATGTGTCACAGAGATATGGAGAAAATGGCAACGAAAAGTATATAGTCCGGTGTGGAGGCTGGTGGTCACCCTCTGTAGCTTCGGTGTGGTGTTCTGTGGGTGGCCTATGTTTTGGAAAGTCACATGACCAAGGTCCTGACAATTTGCTGTCTGTGAACCCCATTGCTTTGTGGGAAATAATGGCTTTTTCCAACTGCCACCAAGCAAGCAATATCTTCCTCTGTGCATAGAACTCTTAGAAACAAACATTCTGTACAAATCACCTGGTAGAACTAAAGATGTCAGCACTAGTGATACATTTCAGAATGTAAATCAGGGAGAGGAAAGATTTTAAAATCGGCAAACACTGACTAAACAAATCTATAAATGAATATTGTAAACAATAAGCATTTTTATTATGCCATTTTCACTATAGTTTCTCTTTAGGTGCATTTTTGCATGAATCCCCTTGGCGGTATGGTTCTTTCCGGATTTTAGGGTCTAAAAGCGGTACAATTTATTTGCACCATTTCAGACCCTAAAACCTGGAAAAAATCATGCTGCCAGGGAGATCTGCAGCAGCTCAGCAGACTCACCTCCCTGGGATCCAGCACTGTAGTTTTCCCTCCATCCTCCAGATGGCACTGTATGCCTATAGTGAGATTGCTGGCTGTCATCATGATGACAGACGGCAATCCCACCAGGGGGAAGCAGAGCTTCGGATGAGAGGAAGAAGAAAGGCGGGCAACGTCGGGATACCCCGGGAGGTGAGTTAAACCGCCTGCTGCGCACTATACTCTGCAGTAACCTCCTGGCGGCTACCAAGATTTCAGCTCGGGGACACCGCTCCTGGCATGTTTTTTCCAACCCGAGCTGAACTTGTGATTACCGCTAAGGAGGTTGATACAAATAGTTTGCAAGAATGATGGTTTACTAGTGAGGACCAGTATAATGTGTCAGCTGATGTGTTACGGTATCTCACAAAAATGAGTACACCTCTCATGTTTTTGTAAATATTTTAAAATGTTATATAAATATTTGATTAACTGTTTTATAAATGCCTTCTTCAGATTCCCATCCTGTGTGCTTTCTGATCTTGGAAACGTATATATTCTCAATGCATGAATTTGTTTCACTTTCTTTTTAGAAACTGCCAAGCAAGTTTAAGAAGATCTATGCAGAATTTGAAAATTTAATGGTGAGTAAATATGTAGCTAACATCAATGTTATTAACTATATGGGTCACCCAAACAAACTACTTCTGTTATACAAGCAGTCCTCTACTTACAAATGATTCAAGTTACAACATTTCAGAGATACAAAGTTGTCTTCACGTACAAAATATACAATACTGTTTTTTTAATTACATTTCCTTGCTGTTAAAGGATTCCCGAAGTGACATGTGACATGATGAGATAGACATGTGTATGTACAGTGCCTAACACACAAATAACTATGCTGTGTTCCTTTTTTTCTTTCTCTGCCTGAAAGAGTTATATATCAGGTATGTAAGTGGCTGACTCAGTCCTGACTCAGACAGGAAGTGACTACAGTGTGACCCTCATTGATAAGAAATGCCCCCTTTTATCTCTTTCTTGCTCTCAGAAGCCATTTTCTGCTAGGAAAGTGTTTTATAGTTGGAATTTCTTATCAGTGAGGGTCACACTGTAATCATTTCCTGTCTGAGTCAGGACTAAGTCAGCCACGTACATACCTGATCTTTAACGCTTTCAGACAGAGAAAGAAAAAAAGCAACAAAGCATAGTTATTTGTGTGCTAGGAACTGTACATACACATGTCTATCTCATCATGTCACATGTCACTTCGGGTATCCTTTAAATGTTACAGTATTGTATAAACTGTTATCAGAAAACAAACAAAAACATAGTTTATACTCTATGTCCCACTCTTTAGTTGTCTGAAAGTGTACCCACGTTTCACCATGTATAAAACAGGACTCAACTTACAAACAATCTCCTGGAACGGAACCTGCTTGTAAGTAGGGGGCCTCCTGTACTTACTGATAAATCATGCGGGCCCCCAGCAAAACTTCAATGGGCCTCCAATGTTCACACCCTTTTCCTTGCCTATTCCTTGTGACCCTCACAGCCTAGGGGCCCATCTTGCAAGAGTCATAAAACAAGTGTGGACATCATAATCTTCACTCCCGAAACAAGTGTATCAACAAAAACACCTAATCGGAAGGATAAAACCCTTTATTGGAGGGAGTGAAGTAGTATTTGGGGCCCCCTTACAGCTCTGGGCTCCCCTGGGGGTTCACCCCTATAATTACGTCCCAGGTTGCTTTTGTAATTGTAATCCTTGTTTCACTTTTAGAAGGGCCAAACAGATTTTGCCTTATGGAGAAGGAAACAGATTTAGAGAATCTGAGAATCTCTCCATAAACATAAAAAAAAAATAATAATAATTTAAAGCTCTAAATCCAGAAAACACAAGTTCTTCATTTATTCTAACTAGCACTAAAAAGCAATTTGATATATCCAGCCTGCTTCCTTTTGTAAAAAATAATCTTGTGATGTCACCTCCTGTTCAAAGGCTGACTCGCCAAACTGCAGTTTATATATGTAAAACTTTGGTCTTGGGTGCTTGTAAAAGATGGTCTGCTGCAGTTATGTTGTTCTGGCGTTATTCCTTCCTGGTTTCATCAATTCTGGAAGAAGACAGATAACCTACAAACTTATACAGTTAATGTCATTGTTAATTCCTATGCAGTCTTGAATGGTTTGCATATGGCACAAATGCTGACAAATCAAACCAGATTCACATGGATAACTTGCGGTAGATTGCCGTCCAGCAGGCATTATGTGCCTTTTCAGCATAAACAGTTGGTCCGTATGAAAGGTAAAGACTGAAAGTGGATCAGTTAGTCAGAATAGAACAAACCTCCCACCATCGACTGTTGAATTTGGTAGTAAATTTCATATTGGTATTCCTTTCCTTGGCATTTTGAAACACTCAAGACATTAGGGGTGTGATGCACTAACTAGCGGCAATATCCCCGTGCAGAGACAATGCATGGCAATATTACAGATATAACCGCAGCAGTGTACCGCCAATTACGCTATTAGCACGATACTTGAGTAGCCCAAGTGTCGCTATGGTAACAAGCTTTTAAACGTGCATTACCATAGCAATGCTTGCGGCACTCGAGTACTGTAGGTCGTGCCATATGTCGTGGCGATATTACTACTAGTTAGTGATCAGACCCTGGGTCCGATGAACTCTTCTCCTAGGAGACATTTCTAAACCTTACTAATAAAATACCTTCAAAGCTCACAGCATGCAAGAAAATACTCAAAATGAGAATAATATTACCTTTTTTTAACCTATTTGTTAATACTTTTTCAATTGCTAAGTGTTGAAAAGTTATTTTTAGATAAGATGCAAAATTATCTACTGGGAGAAAACTCAGGAGAAAAAGTTAATTGGATAGAGGCACCTGCAAAGATTTCCAAGCTTTTTCTTTTTTTTTAACAAGTAAGTTTTTAATATTATGGGCCATATGCAGTTAACTTTTTCTCCTGAGTTTTCTCCTAGGAGATAATTTTTTATCTTCGATTTAGATTAACTTTTCAGCACTTTGCAATGAAAAAAGTATCAAACAGTAGGTGAAAAAGTACTATCAAATAATTTTGAGTATTATTTTGCTTGCTGGTAATTTACAAGGCATTGCATTGACAAATTTGAAAATATCACCTAGGTGAAAACTCAGGTGAAAAAGTGAAAATGCATATGGGCCTATAAGTGATCCAGTATTTTTTCTACCTATATAAGTGATCCAGGAAACCTTGACTGGATGAATAAAGGATTTTCTGCTGTTCTATGGTGAGGTTATGGTGAGGTTATGGTGGGATGCCAGCACAGACGAGATACAATCTGTTCTCCTTAAGCTGGCCACTAACGGTCCAATTTCTAGCGAAAAATCATTCGAGCGATCAGAAATTCTGATCGAATTGGTTGTAAATAATCTCCATTGGTGGACACAATCGATTATGAACGAGTGAAAAAAATGTCGCCCGAATGAATTTTCGTCGAACGAAAATTTGGATTTTCTTGGTGGTCGTGATAGATAGGAAGCAAAGATTGGTTAGTTGATGGTGTAGTGAACGATTTTTGTTCGATCAGAATTTCTGATCGCTCGAACGATTTTTCACTAGAAATTGGACCGTTAGTGGCCAGCTTAAAAGTCAGATTTAGTCAGGCTGAGTTATGAACAGAACACTACTATATTGCTAATATTACTTCTTTTTGTGTTAAAGGATCCTTCACGAAACCACAGAGCTTACCGGCTGACCATCGCTAAGCTGGAGCCACCCATCATTCCATTCACACCTTTGCTTATTAAAGGTAACCTGTTTCCAGAAAAATAACGTGATATCTACCACTTATTGCCAGTGGTATATTTTTGTCCTTTCTGCCACCAGTTTTGGCAGAATGATGTAAATGTAAGCCAGTAGTGCTGATGCTAGCACATGCCTCTACTCCAGGGGTCTCAAACTCGCGGCCCGCAGGGCATTTGCGGCTTTCGATACAATATTTTGTGGCCCGCGCCGGCAAAAGCTTCCTTATAGTTCTCTTCAGTGCTCCCAAGTATTCCGTCGCATCCCCGCCGCTAAACGAGGGCTGCAGAGCCCTCCAAATCGCCCGGGGGGCAATCCACTGGCATTTCCTGGAAGGGGCAGAGCTTTCAGCTTCAGCTCTGCCCCTCCTGACGTCAATCGCGCCGCATCGCCGCCTCTGCCCGCCCCTCTCTGTGAAGGAAGAGTGAGAGGTGCGGGCAGAGGCGGCGATGCGCCGCGATTGACGTCAGGAGGGGCAGAGCTGAAGCTGAAAGCTCTGCCCCTTCCAGGAAATGCCGGCGAATTGCCCCCCGGGCGATTTGGGGGCTCAGCAGCACTCCTTTGTGGCAGGGACACAGTAGATTACTTGTAATGGGAGCACTGAAGCAAACTATAAGGTAAAATAGGCAAAACAGTTCGCTTCAGTGTGAATTTGATTTTGAAATAAAAATCAATGCAAGGGACCGGGGGGGGGGGGGGGGGGGGGGGGGAGCTGCTGATTGATTCATTGATTCCCTTATGCGGCCCAGCCTCATCCTGACTTTGCCTCCTGCGGCCCCCAGGTAAATTGAGTTTGAGACTCCTGCTCTACTCATCACCCCATGCAACATGGCACAGAGGGGGACACTGAGGGAACAACGGGACGAAGGTGACATGGGGGGGCAGAGGTGGCACAGAGGGGGACAATGAAGGCACTGGGAAACAGGGGTGACAAAAAGGGAGACCTTGGGGGAACAGGTGGGCATAGTGGCGATACAGGGGACAGAGATGGTACATTGTTTTGACTTAAGAACAGGTTTAGGTTGAGAACGAACCTACAGTTCCTATCTTGTTCATTAACCAGAGACTAACTATACTGGCTGGATAGTAATGGTTAGAGGAACCCTGAGATGTGTCTATCTACTAATACCTTCTTCAGACTACATCCTGTGTGCTCTGTTCTTACCATGATTACTGGATTCTAATTAGCTATCCTCAACAACACAGACATTTTATCTAAATGAACCTGAGCTGGGTCTGAATGGCAATTAGCGAACTAGAGTCATGGCCTCATCTTTTACGCTTCAGGCTTTCTGATCTGATGTCCTCCCTACCTGGTAGAACTTTTTGGGCCCTCCCTTTTGTTATGCTGTACTTGTATGTTATGTAGTTTTTTGAATCAAACCCACATCAACACTGGTGGGCCTTCTTGTTGTATTCCCATAATATGCTCCGTTTTAATGAGCTTTATCTTATGGTTGAATGTGATTTTTATACCCTTTCTTTGTACCGTTGGCAATTCTGTATTTTGCTATAATGTTCTAATAAACACTTATTGAAAAAAATAAAAAATTAACCCGAGTTGGCTAAAGTGAACCTGTAAAGTGAGCCTGTAAACAATGTGAACCTGTAAAACAAAAAGTCTCTACTGTGCCTGCGCATTGCAGCCTCCTCGTTGATGGACAGAAGCATGGCAAACAAAACTATTTATTAAGTAGAGTGTAAGAATAATGCAAGATAGCCTGATACTAATGCTGAGGAGCATAAACAAAAAGAAAAAGATGCCAATATGTCTACAGAGAGCATACGCCTTTAAATCTTTCAACAAAAATGCAAAGTTTTATTTGAAATCAAAAGCTGAAATCATATTAAAAACACATAAAACAGGAATAAAAATGGCTCTAAAGGACTAAGGACTTTTGTCCTTAATACTGTTTATTGTATTTGCACTTTTTCTGGCATACCGGCAGCTGTATACTGTTTGTATTTTGACATGCTATTGCAAGATTATATCTGGCAGCAGGGACTTTAGAGCAATTTTTATTCCTGTTTTTAAATTTTTTCATATCATGTCAGCTTTTGATTCCAAATAAAATTTAGCATTATTGTTGAAATATTTAAAGGACGGAACTTAGCATGGCGGTGCAAGGTTCAAGGGGTCTCATCACTGCCTCGGGGGAGGCAAGGGGGCAGCGGACATGTCCCTCTACTGGGGCAAGTCCATAAAAAAGAAAAGCAAGACATCTCAGTAGAAAAAAAGCCTCTGGATAGTCCAGGTTTCCCAACCACTTCATTGACCCCACCATTGCTGCACACATACCCTCTGAACATATCAGACAACTTGTTAGATATGTCCTCATGACTGTGCTCCCCGTCATGTGCACTGGCCAGTATGGCCTCAAATGCGCAGTAAGCTGAAGCTGCTCTGTTACGAGTGGCTTTTGGCTACTGCACAGGCGAGGTCGTACTCCCACAGGTGCAGTACGCCCGCAATGGAGCACAAAGGGGAGAGTGGCTGCAAACAAAAGAAAGGGTCCCCGCCAGCGGCAGTTGTGTTGAGGAGAACACAGGCAGCCTCTGGACTATGGACTATCTAGGTAAGTATCTAAGTTTTTGTTTCTGGATGACTCAGGATTGCTTTAAAGATAAATCGGATCCCATCAGAGCCAGATTCATATGTTTTTTTCCCCACTAGGCTAAATGTTTCCAATGAGCAGCAGTTCCTCTTTCCCATGAAGAGAAGCCCCCTCACTTTATCGGCAGTATCGCCCCCTTTTCCTGCACAGCAGTCAGCCCCAGAGATGGAAAGAAAAGAGGCAGTAGGCAAGTTACAACTTTGGTCAATCTATACAAACTCCATAAGGAACTCAACCCTCAGCGGATTCTTATCCAACGATTTCCATTTATTGAAGTGTTACAAAAGTATACACAGCATACCACAACCAGCACAACGTTTCGGGCGAGGTGCCCTTTCTCAAGTGCAGCAGTTGAGAAAGGGCACCTCGCCCGAAACGTTGTGCTGGTTGTGGTATGCTGTGTATATTTTTGTAACACTTCAATAAATGGAAATCGTTGGCAGAGCCGGGCTGAGACACCAAAGTGCGCCCCTCCATCCCTCCCACCCCAGCTGTCACACACTGATTGCTATTAGACTAAGAGGGCCACAGGGCCCACAACCTCCCCAACACCTTAATATATAGTTATCTGGCTTGCAGTCACTGCTATGTATCTCCTTTTCTTATGTCTTTCTGCTTCATACACAATTAGGAATGACAGCCGAATGAATTGTGCGCCCCCTCCTACACTGCGCCCTGAGGCTGGAGCCTCTCCAGCCTATGCCTCGGCCCGGCCCTGATCGTTGGATAAGAATCCGCTGAGGGTTGAGTTCCTTATGGGATTTGTATGGATTGACTGGAATTACTGGAGGACTGGTGACCCTTCCTACCATAGGAACTCCCCATGATATATTGACTGCCTGAAGCCCACAGACACCCCTTTGTACATTGTGAAGTTACAACTTTGGGCACATCTTTGATGGCCACCTGGTTTTTTTGATAATATTTGCTGGGGGCTAGTGCCCCTAGTCTCTCTCCAGGCCCTAGGCAACAGACTAAGTTGCCTTACGGATGATCCAGATATGGTCAGCTTCCTCCACCCATGTGCAGCAGAAAATGTCTTCCATGTGTAGCCCCCTCACTCTGCCTTCCAGCCTTACATTCCGACATCCAGGTGCAGTAACACCTCTCTCATGAACATCCCCCATATACCACAGATCTGGAAAATGCCTCCGCCATAGCTAGAAAAGTCCAAGGATGGTTTGCACACTGTTTAGTACTGCCGAAGTGTTTCAATCTTCATGGCATACGTCAACACGATAATTGACAATTGTTTCAGGGCCACCGAGAGTCCCCTTCATCACATAATGCAGATGGACTGTCTGCACTATCTGATGAAGGACACCCTCCGTGGCCCCAAAATGATTGTCAATTATCGTGTTGACATAGGCCATGAAGATGAAAACCCTTCAGTATTACTAAAGGGTGTGCAAACCATCCTTGGACTTTTCTGTTACTGTGTGGGTGTGACTTGCCACCCAGGTTGTGCACCCACTTGTGCTATGGAAAGGTGTGCCACTCCAGACCCACCACTACACTAGGCCATAGCTTGTGCTGCCTATTCAGAAATCTGGTCCTTGTTTTATATATAAAAGAATGTATGAAAGTAGAAATGAGTGGAAGTTTCACACAGATTGCACATGATGCCTTATCTGGTAAGCCTGATTTCTGTTCAGAAGGTGTGGCCAGAAGGTGGGTGGAGCAGAGACAAAGGTTAGATTATGCAAAGTCTTCCTTGCCTGACCATCTGTTCATCTTTTGTTTATTCACAGATATGACCTTCACCCACGAAGGAAACAAAACCTTTATTGACAATCTGATAAACTTTGAGAAAATGGTAAGCCTGTTGCCGCGTTTATGAAATAAGCTCAGCCGTTAAGACAGTAGATTCCTTCCTACCTAATATAATATTCCAATTGCAGCATTCACCGCCCAGGAGATTAAACCTAAACAGCTTACACTAAGTATGCCAATATGAACGCTTTATTCCACGATATTTGCACTATCCCATCTGTGTGCCTTTCTCATTTGTAATGCTAAATCACAGTTTAAGTAAAGTCATTATGTAAATTCATTCTAATTGAAATATTTAACATTAAACAAGTCTTTAACCTCTTTGGCTCGTTAAGCTGAAGTAACATTAGTGTGTTTGCAAGTCTTGCATTGCCTATTATAGGTAGTGACTCCGGAACCATTCGAGGCATTAATCGAGCTGTGGTTTGTTCGCACAACTAATATTTCGATTTTAACTTGGTTTGGCCCACTGCAGCCACTGTTGTCTGTCTAAACTGCATTCAGTGTAATTCATATTTCAGCCTGAATTCTTTCAAACCTCCTATTTGGGATTTGGATAGGGGTGCCAAAATCATTCACATAAAGTGCCAAAATCTAACACACAGTTTAACAGTTGTGGGCCCGTTTATTAAAATGTAACATCCATTGAACAATCTCTAAGGGCCTGAACCCACTGACGCAGTTGTGTCCGCTTTTCAGCATCTCTAACATTGATGTGTAACTGAAAAGCGGACAGAACTGCATCAGTCCATCAGTTTCAACCAGAAACAATTGATAGGAAGGCAGCATGTTCTCATCTGCAGTTCAAGAAAATGAGAATTGGAGAGCACCAATCTGTGTGAATCTGTGAGAAGTCGACTACACAGGAGGTAAGTATGACCTGTGTATGGTTATTTTGACTTTTTATTTTCAGTTCAGGTTCTCTTTAAGCTTTGGAAATTACATCTCCTTTTACTCAGGCTGTAAATCAGTAAATATGTTTGTACTAAGAAAAAAAAAAAACAGTAGTGAGTATTAAATCTGGATTATCTTCCACCATTGAGGGATTTCTAGCAATGGAGATGATGTTGTCACTTTACAGGCATGAACTTAATATATCCTTAGTGACTTGGGGAATATTTATAACAATTATGAGGTCATGGCGTAAGGCTCAGGAAAGCTGGTGTGACACGGTGCCATGTCCCCTGCAAAACACTCTGTGTAACTGGGGGAGGCTATAAATAGCCACCTCATACCAGCAGCTGCTGGATATTGTAACAAGCAGTTATATAATATGCTATTATAATTAGCAGTGTGAGCAAAACACTGCAGAATGCTGACAGCGAGTGAGCAGCACTTCTCTTTATTGTGTTTCTTGCCTCTGAACCAGCATATTATTTAAATTACACCAAGCCTTAAGAAATAGTTTTATACGTGGAAAAATAAGTAGAGGGAATTAAAGTGGACTTGACTCCCCATTTTCCTCCTGCGCAAAAAAACAAAACAAAACAAAAAAATATCCAGTAGAGTCCCAGTTATCTGGAACTCAACTAACCACCAGTCTCAACCAATCAGCACAAATCGCTAGCAGTGCTCACAGTGGTTAAGACCAACTTCTTATGCTGGGCATACACGGCTCAGTTCCCCACTCGATTCCGCAGCTGAGTGTCTTATCTTCCGCTCGTTTTTCTTATCTTTTTCCATTGTGTTCAATGCCGAATCGAGCGGGGAAATGATCGGGCTGGAGATGAGACATGTCGGAAATTATCTATCCAGCTATCTAAATGGCTCAGAATCGAGCCTTGTATTCCCAGCATTAGGCTGTTTGTGGGCTCTGCTGTGTCTAATGCTGGGCATACATGGCGCGATAGTTGTTATCAATCGAGCCGCTGATGGCTCGATTGATAATATTCACCTGTCCGATCACTGCGGCGGCTCGACTCCACGCTCGATCCCCGTGGGCGAACAATGGAAGAAACGAGCGGCTGATAAGGAAATGCCCGCGGGGACGAGCGGGAATTGATCCACGCACCCGTGCGGATGAGCGGAGACGCGCCGGCATTGAGCCAGCGGCTCGATTCCGGCGCAAAATTGCACCGTGTATGCCCAGGATAATGCTGGGAATACACCATGAGATTTTTTTGGCAGATAGATGGTTAGATAATTTCCGACATGTTCGATCTGATTTTCGATCGTTTTTATGATCGATTATCATAGAAGTGAATGGAAATCGATCGGACAGTAAATCTGCTGAAAAATCTCATAGTGTATTCCCAGCATAAAGACTAGTTTCCACCACTCCCCTAAGGTTAATATGCTTTCAATGACTGTATTTTAACATTTAGCACAGAGTTCATGGTGCGTATATAGAGTAAGTTATTGTACTGTGTTTGCTGGGCCTAATTTTATTGAGTATCAAGCAACCATAAAGCAAATGTATTCAGCATCAGCCATTCTCCGTCTGGGCTGGATAACTGAGACTACTGTATGTATATATATTATTATGCATTTATTTAGCACTGACAGTTTCTGCAGCACTTCCCAGAGTACATCAAATAGTACGTCACATAAGGTGCCCAGTAGCGGTACAATCTAGCGGTACAATCTCCTGAACAATCGACCATACAATCGACACAGGTCCTCTTAATGGTGCTGATAGTTCTATCGATGGTTGCATCAATCTGAATTTCGGGTGCATTCTTTTAGTGTGATTCAATTTCGTATCATTCCTTCCTCTGTTGACAACGATCAGATGATCAATTGTTCAGTAAATTGAATTGTTAATGGGCAGTGCACCCTTAAAGGGACACTGTAGGGGGGTCGGAGGAAAATGAGTTGAACTTACCCGGGGCTTCTAATGGTCCCCCACAGACGTCCTGTGCCCACGCAGCCACTCACCGATGCTCCGGCCCCGCCTCCGGGTCACTTCTGGAATTTCAGACTTTGAAGTCTGAAAACCACTGCGCCTGCGTTGCCGTGTCCTCACGCTCACTGATGTCCCCAGGAGCGTACTGCACAGGCCCAGTATAGTCTGTGTTTGCGCAGTACGCTCCTGGTGACATCACTGGGAGTGAGGACACGGCAACGCAAGCGCAGTGGTTTTCAGACTTTAAAGTCTGAAATTCCAGAAGTGAATCGGAGGCGGGGCCGGAGCATCGGGCACAGGATGTCTGCGGGGGACCATTAGAAGCCCCGGGTAAGTTCAACTCATTTTCCCCGGACCACCTACAGTGTCCCTTTAAGCCTCTTTCACACAGGAGGCTGAACTGAATGATTGTCGGGCAGCTCTGCCTCCCGGCTTCTGGCCACGACCACCTCGGCAGCGTTCGTAACCCATGCCTGAAAGCAAAGAAAAACCATGACGTCATGTCTAAGCACAGCCATAGCCGCCATCAGATGAAACTCCATAAAGGAACTGCCTCTCCACTTGCCCATGGTGGGTTTACAAAAGCAGCTGACAGGTGGTGAATTCACCATCTTCAGCCTCCCCTGTGAAAGAGGCCTAATTGCCCCCCAGCGGAGCTCCCTACCTAATCATGCTTTGATGTCCCTACCACAGTACATGGTCAACTGTAGGGTAATTTACCAGTAGGATTGTGGGATCCTGGAGGAAACCCATGCAAACATGAGGAAAACATACATTGAAATATGGGTTCTCTACAGGATTCAAACCTGGGAATCTAGCGCTGCTTTATCGAGAGCAGAGAGTTAGGATTACTGCCTGGCTGGACTGTCTAGTAGTGTTGTCCGGATCATGAACGATTCGGATCTTTGATCCGAATCTATTTTGTGAGTCGAATCATCTGAATCATCCGAATCATTAAAATGAACGATTCGGATCGCAAAAGGGGCGGAGCCAGAAGCGACACGCCCTCTCTCAGCGGGCAGCGGGGTCCTGGAAGCAGGGATCGCTCTGTTGGATGGGAGGCAGCCTTGCAGGGAGACAGGTAGATGAGAGAGAGGGGACATGGGTGCCACTGCCAGATATGTGTAGAGCACACATACTGGCTATAACGTGCTGCTCATTATAGGCTGGCTGTTCCGTAGTGCTGCACAGTGATCACATGAGAAGCTTTAGGCACAGCACAGCTCAGTAACTTTGCAGGCACTGTGATTGCTTTGCAATATGATCCTCCTGCATTCGCTCTATACAGCTGCACTTCACTTCTGGGAATGCTTTGGAGAATGCTTTCTGTCACTGTGCGACGTTTGCATTGAAAGTACACAGATGAGCATATAGGTGAAATACATGTAAAGCATATGATTGCAGCATGTAGGTATTGTGTGCAAAAAAACATTTCTGCTCTCTGCTCGTCCCTCCTCCCTTCTCTGTCCACTCCCTGCCCTCTGTCCATCTTCTCCCCTTCTCTGTGTGTCCACCCCCTCCCCTTCTCCTGTCCACAGACCTGTCCTGCTAGTCATTTCACCCCTGAATGCTTCCCTAGTAAAATGATCCGAGATTCGGATCAAAGATCCGGATCTTTTCAATGATCCGATTCGAATCATCCGGATCATTGAAAAGATCCGAACTTCCCATCTCTACTGTCTAGACCCTGAATCTAGCTATCTGAACACAGGATTGGATGTAAGGAGTGAGAAATCTTTGGTAGTCAAAGCAGGTTATGCATGTGAATTCCAGTCATGTATTTTTGTCAGACTACATTTGGGCATAAAAGTTCAAAGCCAAAATGTTTAACCAACCCCATGTAGCCAGTCAATGGTAGAGCTCACTTTTGTTCAATAAATCCCATTTCAGGTACCTGATCAACAGCCCCATCACCAGCAATTTTCTGCAGTACATACTTCCATTGCTGCAAGATGTAATCCTTAGACTAGGGGGTCACTTGCAGCGATTTGCAGATCTCGTGATTTCTGAATGGTGACAGTGCCGCGATTTCAAACACAATTCCTCGAGCAATTGCAAATTGGCTTTGCAGCATTTGAGTGATTGCTCCTGAAATGCTGCATGCAGTTCTTTGCGATTGCTACATGATCACAATGCTGCAAGTGGAACCACCCCCTTAGGGTTCCATTATTGCTGTGCTGGCAATTAGCTTGCTTTGCAAAAGCGCTCCCAGTGGGTCCCGGGTCTTACAGAGAGTACAGTCGCCCCACTTCCTTACAGGATGAACAACATGATGATGCAAGCCAAGCAGGAGCAGCCACTCCCACAGATCCAGCTGCAAACCTCTTTACCTCTGCAATAGGTCTTGTGACATGCTTGTTGGGACTTCTCAGCCATAAAATCAAATCCCATTTACCCACTGCTCTGTGTTTATTATGTTGTCTACATGCAGTCTACATTGCAAGCATTCCAATATAATCATAAATGTGTATGCTGTAATGTATTGTATCTCAGTCAGCCTGGCTCTATTCTGGTACATTGCTGGGAAATGGGAAGCTTATTATCACCCCTCCCACATTCCTGCTCCTCACTGATTGGCTAAGGGCAGTTCAGTGTGACAAGAGGCTGAGAAGAGAAATACACCTCACCCCTCTGCAAAACCTGCTGAAATATGAACTATGCTGTGCTCCCATGTGTTTACCAAGCAAGCTAGATATGACAGTGCATTTTGTAGTACAGAGCTCAGTGGGGGGGGGGGGGCTGGCAATGCATACACCATTTCAGGCAGGAGAAAACAAGAGTAAGTGACATTATTTACATCAGGATTGTCTTCAGTCAGAGGCAGTAAAGATGGAAAATGCCTGGAGCAGTTGACTATTTACTTTATAAAATTTCACTAAAATCAAAACCTGGACAGTACAATACATACAGTGGTGTGAAAAACTATTTGCCCCCTTCCTGATTTCTTATTCTTTTGCATGTTTGTCACACTTAAATGTTTCTGCTCATCAAAAACTTATAACTATTAGTCAAAGATAACATAATTGAACACAAAATGCAGTTTTAAATGACGTTTTTTATTATTTAGTGAGAAAAAAAACTCCAAATCTACATGGCCCTGTGTGAAAAAGTGATTGCCCCCCCTTGTTAAAAAATAACTTAACTGTGGTTTATCACACCTGAGTTCAATTTCTGTAGTCACCCCGAGGCCTGATTACTGCCACACCTGTTTCAATCAAGAAATCACTTAAATAGGAGCTATCTGACACAGAGAAGTAGACCAAAAGCACCTCAAAAGCTAGACATCATGCCAAGATCCAAAGAAATTCAGGAACAAATGAGAAAACAAAAGTAATTGAGATCTATCAGTCTGGTAAAGGTTATAAAGCCATTTCTAAAGCTTTGGGACTCCAGCGAACCACAGTGAGAGCCATTATCCACAAATGGCAAAAACATGGAACAGTAATAAACCTTCCCAGGAGTGGCCGGCCGACCAAAATTACCCCAAGAGCGCAGAGAAAACTCATCCGAGAGGCCACAAAAGACCCCAGGACAACATCTAAAGAACTGCAGGCCTCACTTGCCTCAATTAAGGTCAGTGTTCATGACTCCACCATAAGAAAGAGACTGGGCAAAAATGGCCTGCATGGCAGATATCCAAGGCGCAAACCACTTTTAAGCAAAAAGAACATTAAGGCTTGTCTCAATTTTACTAAAAAACATCTCAATGATTGCCAAGACTTTTGGGAAAATACCTTGTGGACCGACGAGACAAAAGTTGAACTTTTTGGAAGGTGCGTGTCCCGTTACATCTGGCGTAAAAGTAACACAGCATTTCGGCAAAAGAACATCATATCAACAGTAAAATATGGTGGTGGTAGTGTGATGGTCTGGGGTTGTTTTGCTGCTTCAGGATCTGGAAGGCTTGCTGTGATAGATGGAACCATGAATTCTACTGTCTACCAAAAATCCTGAAGGAGAATGTCCGGCCATCTGTTCGTCAACTCAAGCTGAAGCGATCTTGGGTGCTGCAGCAGGAAAATGACCCAAAACACACCAGCAAATACACCTCTGAATGGCTGAAGAAAAACAAAATGAAGACTTTGGAGTGGCCTAGTCAAAGTCCTGATCTGAATCCTATTGAGATGTTGTGGCATGACCTTAAAAGGCAGTTCATGCTAGAAAACCCTCAAATAAAGCTGAATTACAACAATTCTGCAAAGATGAGTTGGCCAAAATTTCTCCAGAGCGCTGTAAAAGACTCGTTGCAAGTTATCGCAAACGCTTGATTGCAGTTATTGCTGCTAAGGGTGGCCCAACCAGTTATTAGGTTCAGGGGCAATTTCTTTTTCACATAGGACCATGTAGGTTTTGAGTTTTTTTTCTCACTAAATAATAAAAACCATCATTTAAAACTGCATTTTGTGTTCAATTATGTTATCTTTGACTAATAGTTAACAGTTTTTGATGGGCAGAAACATTTGTTTGTGGCAAACATGCAAAACAATAAGAAATCAGGAAGGGGGCAAATAGTTTTTCACACCACTGTATGTTATGTATGTGTTTTTTTCCTGGGATAGTATGGCTGTCCCTGCTGCTTTTTAAAACATTTTGGTCACTCTGCTAACTAAGTTTGTTAGATGGTACATTTAGAACTGTTCCTAGTGATTGGTTTTAATTAAAGTTACATGGGTCACACAGATGTATGACTGTCTTTGTGTCAGGTGTATGTACATGTCAATGGCATTAATGTTATCACAATGAATTGTGTTTTTCAGCGCATGATTGCAAACACACTCAGAACAATGAGATACTGTCGGAGCGTGCCCTTCAGTAAGTTGTGTTTTCCATCAAGGTTATTATTGTACGAGGTTAGACTGAGAGATAAAGCAATTTATGACACTGTTTAAATATGTATCATAATGGCTTTATTATCTATTCTATATACACTGTCACTGTGTCACCAGTCATAATTAGCATGTTATGGTAAAGTGATTCTATAAACCTCACTGCTGAATTTCAATGATCAGCACAGCCTGTAAATTAGACTTCCAGCCCACAGTCAGCTCTGTCAGGTTACATTTCCAGAACGGAATAATAGATTGTATTTCTTTGTAGCATGTCAATTAATTATACTGATGTTCTTGGTTGATGTTTATCTTCCTTCGTTAGATTTCTTTGAAATAGGAAAGCAAGGGAATTAGTTGAAGACATCACAGTTTTTAGCTACAAATCTGTCTGTCCATATCCTTCCACGTCTGGTATAGATTTGTAGAGAGTAAGTGCAGTGATAAATGACAAGTGACAAATGTGTTTTGAGGCTGAATTTACAATACGCCGGACCACACTGCCTCCACTCTGGCTGATGTGCTGTCACCACTGATAGGATCTGACGCCACTATGGAGTTAAGGAATGCTGTTCATCAAATCCACTGGCTGGAAAAAATGTGGGCAGTCTCTGGGGCATAACTACAAATCATGGGGCCCACAGCAAAACTTTAACCGGGCCGCCCAATGCTCACACCCTTTCCCTTGCCTACCCTTGGTGATCCTTACATCATTTCCCATTGTGTTTAGAGACCTAGAGCATAGCATGTAACTGTGAACACTGACGACTTCAGAAGTTACATGTAGAGTCCTGGAAAATGTGATCAACTGTGGCGATTGAGTCAACGACGTGAAATAAGAGTTAGCGCAGGGAGATGAATGCTCCCATCTTAGTTACAAGCCTGTGGGTCCCTAGAGGAAAACACCAGATATAAAGGATGGCAGGTGTCCTTCGAACTGGCCCTCACATTTGCTTTGGTTTTTTTTGTTTTTTATCAGCTAATTGTTTTACTGTTCTGATAGCTAAGCAACAAAAGGTGAAAAAAAAATCTTCACTTACCTTAGGCTTCTTCCAGTGCCTTGAAGTTTATCAGGTCCCTCACTGAAGCCGTGTTCTCTTCCAACATGCTAAAATCTATTAAAAATCTATGCCTAGTGTGGAAGGATTCGATCCCTTTCAGATCCGTTTTGATCTGAGAGGGCTCTAACTAGTCTCCAAATCTTGTGGTCATCTATTAGGTGTACGTATTAGTACGCCGCACGGTCGGTGGGGCACACTCTGCTGCCTCTGAAATACCGGGTGGCATTAAATACTATTCCCCCTCTTAGTCATAGTAACTCGTGGGGAGGAATAATTTGGGGTCTGGCACACAAATTTCATTTAAAATCTCGCTGCACAGATGTTTTAACATTATGTCTATGGCAGTACCCAGGTCAGGTGCAGCACCAGGAAGACCGTGTGGGGAAGTGACCTACTTTGATCGATTAGTGTATGCAATGCAATGATTACAGCAGAGAGGAATAGAGAGAAGTGAGAGAAATGTTAATGTTTAGCTCTCCACTTTGGCTACTGAGGGACTCTCTACTCAGAGAGGTAATAAACATAATTTGTCAGCTGAGACAACCCACACAAGTCACTTAAAACAGCACTGACATATCTGTTCATAGAACCCAGCAGTTCTTTCCCTCCTGCAGCTGCTGTTCATCCTTCTTCCTTCTTATGGAAAGTTCCTAAATAACTATGATGCCTATTTACTCTAGAAATGTGAAGATCAGAATGTTGTGGAATTTTAAATAAATCAGATAAATCAGTTTCCATAATAAAAAAAAATAATGAAATTCTGCTGATTTTTATTAGGACTTTAATAAAATGTCATTAATATCAGTGGTTCTTTAACTCTCCTGGCGGTCTATTAGAAACCACCAGGGGGCAGCGCAGCACTATTTTAAAAGAAATGTTTTTTTTAAAATCATGTAGTTGCCCTAGGCATCCCCCGCCCGCTTCGATCACCATGGCGACGGGGCGGGATGATGTCACCGACATCATGGACGTCGTGACGTCTAAGGGAGTCCCGATCCACCCCTCAGCGCTGCCTGGCACTGATTGGCCAGGCAGCGCACGGGGTCTGGGGGGGGGGGGGGGGGGGCGGAACGGCGCGGCAATCAGTAGCGATCGAGCGTGGGGCGGCAGCGATCGGAATGCACACGCAGCTAGCAAAGTGCTAGATGCGTGTTGCAAAAAAAAAAAGTGAGTAAAACGGCCCAGCAGGGCCTGAGAAATCCTCCTGCGCAGCATAGCCCGAGCTCAGCTCGGGCTTACCGCCAGGAAGGTTAAACTCCCTGGCCCAATCCAGTTCACTTTTTCTCCTAAGTTTTCTCCTAGTGATATTTTGACATCTTATCAATAAAATGCCTTTTAAGCCGCCAGCAAGTAGAGATGTAAGCGAACAGTGGTCCCTGTACTACTTCTGGGTCGCAATGTCCTGGAGCAGTATGCATGCCCGCGTCTGCACAGTGTCCTTTCGACCCGGAAGCAGTACACGGCCAGACTGCCCATAGAGATTCACTGGCGAGCTGTTCGCCAACATCTCTACCAGCAAGCAAGAAAATAATCAGAATCATTTTGGCAGTAACTTTTTCACCTTCTTTTAGTACTTTTTCAATTGCAGAGTGCTAAAAAGTTATTTTAAACAGAAGAAAAAAAATTGTCTGTGTTAAAATGAGTGCTATTTTATATTTGATGTATTAAATATTAAGTGGAATTGTTTTACCTCTCAGGCCCTGAGGCTTCACTTGTTAACAAAAACCACCAGGATGTGCGGAACTACGTACGGCAGTTCAATGTTATTGACAATCAGAGGACATTATCGCAGATGTCTCACAGACTGGAGCCAAGGCGCACCTGAAGGCGGAGTCACCAACTGCTGATCTTTTCTTGAAAGTGCTATGGCAAATATTTTTTAATCTTTCATTTGTATGTATTTAACAATTATTTAAGTTTTATACTTTTATTTTTCTCAGTGCCACAGTCTTATCATATGACATGTGAATATTGTAATTTTTTGAATATAGTGACCGAAACAAAAATGACACCAAAACACAACAGTGGATGTTATACAGTTGTGATGTACAATGATGCATTGATGGCAGCTACAGAGTTGTATATTTCAGTAATTCATGCTATAAACAGTCCATTTATGTTTCATGGGTTTCCTAGATTGCTAATGTATTGTTGCTCACACTTATTACCTTCAACTACTGTAAATTTATCATGAGTGAAAATAAGAAACAAGGGGCCTGAGGCAGTTCAGTCAGGATGGGTTAACCTGTACATAAATTCCTGTTGGTTACTGCACCTTACAGGACTCTATACTGTGAGTTTATTTTGCTTGTGCTACTGAGGTAACAACCCACTTGTTAACTCATGCAGCCATATGTTTGTAACTCATGCAGCCAGTATGTTTGCTCTTTTATTGGTGAGCTAAAGCTTTCCATATTCAGCGCTGCCAAAAGAAAAAAGGCTTGTGGGATCCTGCCAGCCCCTTGCTAACTCCAGCACCAAACAATGAGCAAGAAGAGACCAAATCAGTGTGTAGGTCCCCCCAACTCTATTTACCAGCCGCCATATGCCTGTTAGTAGAGAGGGAGTGACTTGCAAGGCAGGAGGAATGGAGAAAATCCACCTCCCATACCAACAAAGGATTTTGCATGCTGCTTGTGGGTAAAGAGACTATTTAAAGAGTCTCTGAAGCGAGTTGAAAACTCGCTTTTTAGCTTATAATCCCGTGGCTTTTTACCCCCAAATCCCCTCCTGCAAAATCCACGACCAACTTGGTTGTAGATTTTGCTGCTCATGGAGGCAGGGATAACGGCTGCAGCCCTGCCTCCATGCGCGTCCATCAGCGGCGAATCTCCGCCTCTCCCCCGCCGCTCTCAGTGAAGTAAGACTGAGAGGGGCGGGCGGAGATATGCGCTGATAGACGCGCATGGAGGCAGGGCTGTGCCCTTTAGCCCTGCCTCAACAGGAAGCGATCCCCGCACAGCACGGAGGGGATTTGGGGGGTAAGGACCCCCCGTTCAGCCGCGGGATAGCAGCGTTTTAGCTGGGGCAAACATGCCCATGTTGATTATAAGCTAAAAAGCGAGTTTTTAACTCGCTTCAGACTCTCTTTAAGCAAATAGAATGGAGCTCCTCAGACATCCTTCTTGGTTGATAGAGATGTCTGAGTTTATGGTGCCTTTCATTTTTTATTTATTTATTTTTTTCAGTCATGGAAGCACACCACCTCAGCCAAAACAATATAGAGCTCTCTTATCAGAACCCTTAACCATTGACCATACATGTTAGAAGCTAGTAAAATACACTACATGAAATGTTATATTTTATTTGTTCTTTATGTCGATTGAAGACTTCAGGCTGGTCTCACACTGTATATTGGCATTAGCGATGCAGTACGTCGCGCCCACCACACTGCATTGCTCCGCCAAAACAGGCCTTCAGGGTACACCATGTTAGTACACAGTGTTCCCTGTCTTGCCACCAGCCTAGCAGGAAGTGATGCGAGCTTGTGGTCACTTCCTGCTTTGGGTATGCGGAAGCATATTGTAAAAATATGCCTCCACGCATGCACGCAGCGATGTCGCAACACCAACGTCGTTAAAGGAACCTGCATCGCCATAGACTAACATGAGTTCTGGCCCAACGCAGATAGCCGCAGGTCCCGCATGGTAACGTAGTTCTGCACTAGCGTTTAAATTGACCACTTCCGGTGAGAAGTATGAACTTCCCCATAGCCATAGCCACAAAGCACCGCTCCAGTGTGAAAGGCCCCTCAGGGTTTTTGTTCTGGCACCCCATCTTGGTGAAGAATCCAAAAAGTCCGCACACTGGGCTTGATTCACTAAACCGTGAAAACTTGCGCGATCGCAAATTTTTCCACACGCAGTCGTGAGTTTTCACGTGAAAATGTGATATCAAGCCCCCTGAATACTTTCAAGCAGTGATATTTATTCCATGATAAATGCAGTTACAACTATCTGATCACCAAAGATCATGTCAGGGCTGCTTTATCACAGTACACAGCAGAATGGAAGACTCTTCTTATCAGCGAAAGTCTTTCAGTGTTGGTTAAAGTCTTCTTCCAGTTTTCTTGAAGAATCTTTTCATCTTGCATGAGTGCACTGTCTTCTTAAGGGGCCCATACACCTAACGATTTTCCGGCCAATATACAGCAGATTCGATTACTGTGATCGAATCTGCTGTGAAATCGTTGCGCAAACGCTGCCAGAACGAAATCAATTGTTCCCGTTGATCCGTCCGTGCGGAAGATTTTGCTCGATCGCCGGCGGTTCGGGAGTGCATCGATAGCGGCGTTCGAATGCCCGACGACTGACGCAATACAGCGGCAATACATTACCTGCTACGCCGGCACGAGTCCCCGCTCTCTCCGCTGTCCTCTTCTCCGCACTGGGCTCCGAGTCCGGCAGGCTTCACTGAACTTCCTGTTCCTGTTTAAACAGTAGAGCGCCCTTCACTGTTTAAACTTCCCCCAGACAGGAATTTCAGTGAAGCCAGCTGGACTCGGAGTCCAGCGCGGAGAAGTAGACAGCGGAGACCGGGGGAGTCGCGCCGGCCGGAGCAGGTAATGTATGCGGGGGGGGGGGGGGGGGGGAGGTGGCGTTTGCGGCAGCTTCACAGATTGTGATCAGTTTCATGCTGAAATCGATTCACAATCAGTTTGCAGTAAAGGCAGCCATAAGATCGATCGAATCTGATCAAAGAGGGATCTGTCTGTTGGTCAATCTGATGGCAAATCGTTCAGTGTATGGCCACCTTTAAGCTGATTGTAGTTTGTAGGTTTTTGGTACTCATTTTTTAAAAAAGGAGAACTTATCAGATAGACTGGTTACAACCATAAACCCCCCACTTCTTCATTTCCAGACATCCTCACCAAGCTAGAGGGAAGTTATGAAGAGCTCATGTATGTACACCAACAGTAGGCAGTTTGTGATAGTTGTGAAGATTTGCAACCTTCCCCCCCCCCCCCTTCCCCCTCTACCCTTGCTAGGCACTTTCTCCTGCTGCCAGGCATCCTACAGATGGAAAGAAAAGCAAGGGGGACTAACATGCTCTCCAAGTCTGATCATCACCGCATGCTATGCATGGACTGGAAGCTGGTAATGTTTGTGGGGGGGACCCTGTGATATTTTTATGTATTTACTGTAAAAACCAAATAGAAACAATCCAAACTGAGCTGAACCATGTTTATTTTACATGCTGAAAACAGTTAAGGCTGTTCCATACAGGCGTTTAGTTAGTCATTTCTGCTGTAGTTCCGGCACTTATTTTTTTCTTAACATACAATTGTAAAAATATGCATGTAAAAATATATTGTTAACAAAAAGTTTTGTTTTTGCAGTTTAAAGATCTAACGTTTTGGCTGCTGGCTGTAAAGCTGACGACCGAGTAAATAGCTTATCTCCATTTTTGTTAACCTACTCCCTCCCCAAAACACTCCGCCCACCAGGTGTTAGATCATGGGAATGGGGCCAAGTTTGCAATCCCTGGACAAAGCCACACCTTCCTAGTAACTGACATCCACTGCGTAGCCATGGAATTACGCATTTCACTGCCAACTAGAGATGGGAAGTTCGGATCTTTTCAATGAATCGGATGAATCGAATCGGATCATTGAAAAGATCCGGATCTTTGATCCGAATCTCGGATCATTTTACTAGGGAAGCATTCGGGGTGAAATGACTAGCAGGACAGGACTTTCCCTACGGTGGACAGAGAAGGGGAGGGGGGTGGACACACAGAGAAGGGGAGATAGTGGACAGAGATGGGCAGGGAGTGGACGGAGGAGGGACGAGCAGAGAGCAGAAATGTTTGTTTGCACACAATATCCACATGCTGCAATCATATGCTTTACATGTATTTCACCTATATGTTCATCTGTATATTCTGAATGCATCCGTCTCACAGTGAAAGAAAGCATTCCCCAAAGCATTCCCAGAAGTGAAGTGCAGCTGTTTAGAGCAGTGCAGGAGGATCATATTGCCCTGCAATCACAGTGCCTGCCCTGTCCTAGCCCAGCACGCTGTCTACAAAGTTACTGAGCTGTGCTTCTGAGCCAAAAGTTTCCCATTTGTTCACTATGCAGCACTACGGAACAGCCTAAAATCAGCACATTATAGCCAGTACGTGTGCTCTACACATATCTGGCAGTGGCACCCATGTCCCCTCTCTCTCATCTACCCGTCCCTGCAAGGCTGGCTGCCCTCCAACTGAGCAATCCATCTCTGCTCCTCTGCTTCCAGGACCCCCCTGCCCGCTGAGAGGGGGGCGTGCCGCTCCTGGCCCCGTCCCCTTTGTGATCCGAATCACTCATTTTGATGATTCGGGTGATGATTCGACTCACAAAAGAGATTCGGATCAAAGATCCGAATCGTTCATCATCCGGACAACACTACTGCCAACAGACTCCAGAGTCTGCACTGTTCTGAAGAAGGGGACCCTATGTGGCCCCGAATCAATTGTAAACTTTGGTGTTGACAAATGATTGGAGAATAAACTTTGCTCATTGAGAAGCTGGAGTGCTAACCAATCTTTTCTACTATTGGACTGTGGTGGGATGTTGCTTAGCATCCATGGTTATGCACCCGATTTGATACAGAAAGGTGTGCCTCTCCCCACCTCTTCCCTTTGTGTCCAGAGACTGAGGAGGAAAAGCAGCAGCAAGGCTGTTGATGGTGGAGAGGCTGCCACCACTCATAATATGCAGTCAATAGAACAAACATTTGTGCAATATCATTTTGAGTGCACTTCTATAAAAATCATTTTTGTGAAATGCAGTTATAAACATACTCCTGAACTAGTGTTTCAATCAAGAATCAAAGACAGCTGCAAAGCTGTCAGGAATCGTACAGTAAAGCATTCATTTTTGCACATCATTTGGCATATCATTAACACAAAACTTTACCCACAGGCAGGGTCGGACTGGGACACTAAGGGCCCACCAAGGAAGTTTCAGCCTGGGGCCCCCCCCCCCCCGATCCCCTCCTCCTCGCCACCCCCCCCCCCCCCCCCCCCCATTTTGGGCTCACATACACATGTACTCTAGAAATTTTGCATGAGTCTATGGTAGGGAAAAGATTGTGAGCACTTCTGAGGACAGTCTCCAATAGGGATATGTCCACATGCGGCGCGCGCAGCGCGCCGCAGCGAAAGTAAATGGGTGTCACCACGCACTGGAACATCGGCGTGGTCACGATGAGTCATGGGCAGACTTAAAAAAAAAAAAAAACACAACATAAGTAGCGGTGTTATTCACAGAGATTAGGTCCGACCGGATACATTTTAGATAAAATATTCAAGTAGTTACATGCCTCATGATAATTCATCAAGTAGTCAAATCGCAGCAGATTTTCCGACAAAATGCAATCAGGTTGGCGGCTGATACCCCCACAATATGCAATCAGATTGGCGGCAGACACCCCCCAAAATGCAATCAGGTTGGTGCCAGATACCCCCCCCAAAAGTGGGCAGCAGTGACCAGAAAATCGTAATGAGGGCAGCAGACACCTGAAAATCGCAATGTGGGCAGCAGTGACCAGAAAATCGTACTGTGGGCAGCAGACACCAGAAAATCGTAATGTGGGCAGCAGACACCTGAAAATCGCAATGTGGGCAGCAGTCACCAGAAAAGCGTAATGTGGGCAGCAGACACCTGAAAATCGTAATGTGGGCAGCAGACACCAGAAAATCGCAATGTAGGCAGCAGTGACCAGAAAATCGTAATGTGGGCAGCAGTCACCAGAAAATCATAATGTGGGCAGCAGACACCTGAAAATCGTAATGTGGGCAGCAGACACCTGAAAATCACAATGTGGGCAGCAGACACCTGAAAATCGTAATGTGGGCAGCAGACACCTGAAAATCGTAATGTGGGCAGCAGACACCTGAAAATCGTAATGTGGGCAGCAGTCACCAGAAAATCATAATGTGGGCAGCAGACACCTGAAAATCGTAATGTGGGGAGCAGACACCTGAAAATCGCAATGTGGGCAGCAGACACCTGAAAATCGCAATGTGGGCAGCAGACACCTGAAAATCGCAATGTGGGCAGCAGACACCTGAAAATCGTAATGTGGGCAGCAGACACCAGAAAATCGCAATGTGGGCAGCAGACACCTGAAAATCGTAATGTGGGCAGCAGTGACCAGAAAATCGTAATGTGGGGAGCAGACACCTGAAAATCGTAATGTGGGTAGCAGACACCTGAAAATCGTAATGTGGGCAGCAGTGACCAGAAACCCCCCTCCCTCACCTAGGGGCCCCCCCTCCAGAATTGCAGCCAGCGGCAAATAATCACTTACCAGCATGACGGAGATGAGATCCGTAGCTCTGCGTGCCGCTGGCTGGTCTGCTCTCTGCTTCCTGAACTGACTGTCCAATCACGCTCTCGCAGTACTTCCTGCGAGAGCGTGATTGGACAGTCAGTTCAGGAACCAGAGCAGACCAGCCAGCGGCACGCAGAGCTACGGATCTCATCTCCGTAACTCATGCCGTTAAGTGATTTTTCCCCGCTGGCTGCAATTCTGGAGAGGGGGGGGAGCGCGGAAGGGGGGCCCCTAGGTGAGGGAGGGGGGGGGGAGGCTTCCGCCCCTCCCCGCCGATCTGTGCACAATGTCCCCCCTTCCTGCGCTTAGCCCCCCTCCTTTTTAGCACTGGGGCCCCCAGGAGGCGAGACGGCCGGGGCCCACCGATGGGACCATCGGTGGTTCGGTGGGCCTGTCCGAGGCTGCCCACAGGAGTAAAGCTGATCATGTGACAAAGTAAAAGTCAACAAAAATCAAAACATCAACTCTATTATTTTTGGTTACCTCTCTTTTTCATGTGCTACCAAACATTTCATGTTGCTCAATTTTTCGTTCCATATCTGTTATTTTAGATTGTTTTATGCCTGGTATACACCATGCAACTTCCCGGCAGATCAACGGGTCGAAAGGATAATTTCCAACAGGTCTTTTTTTGATAGATTTTATATAGAAGTGATCGGAAAATTGATCAGGAAAACAATAACAGTTCAAATCAGACCTGTTGGAAACTATCAATTCAAAGCCATCAATCTGGTGGGAATTGCGTGGTGTATACCAGGCATTAGATAGATACTAGTGGGTTAAATTATCTATTGTCTGTTTTGATAATAAAGAAGCCAGTGGTTTTCCATTGTGATCGTTTGGGACCCATTGATTTTATGGCATCTGATGTTGTTCTTAAAGGAAATCAAAAAAAAAAAATCAGTTTAACTTGCCTGGGGCTTCTTGCAACCCCCTGGAGTTGTCCTGTGCCTGCACTGTCCTTCTGCGACCCTCTGGCCAGCAGCAGCGAACCCCACAAAGCTGACCGGTCACACCCCTTTTTGCCGGGTCCCTGTTGCTGGGAGTGTGTGACCAATTATGGACTCAAATTGATTGCATGTATCGATCGGACATGCTGAGAAGTCTGGGGCCGACAAACTCAGTTGGGGGCGTGACGGTAACATGAGCCACATGCTGTAGGATGGCAGCGAGTGAGGTGCAAATACGGAAGCGAAAGATAGATGGGTGCTGTGCTGGGTGACAGAGGGCAGGTGAAGTATAAACATGCACAGGCAGGGGGGCACATTTACACTGGGGGCCAGCGACGGATGTGGCATCACAAGGCTGATTCCCAAGAGATTTCACGCTGAAATTGATTGGAAATCGGGCTGCGGTGTATGGGCAGCCAACAGATCTCTCCTTGATTAGATGCGATCAAACAGAGATCTGTCTCTTGATCGAATCTGCCCATACATCGCTAGATGTATTATTGGCACCTTAAACCATTAAGGTATGCAAGTGACAGGATCATGCTATAGTCCGACTGAAGAAAAACTTTTCTTCAGTCGGACTGTAGCATTATTCTCACTGAAAAGGAATTACGGCTATAAAACAGTCTCTTAGTGCAGGGGGTAGATTAAAAAAGGTCAATAGTTCATTTATTTTTAGTTCTGGGACACTTGAAAGACTGTGTCATTCATTGAACCAAGACAATAAAATAATACATCTACGTTTTTACATTTTTAATCATAAAATAAAACTAAGATCTCTAAAAAAAAAAGGGTAATTTTTAGGAGTGGAAGGATAGATACAATTGTTTATCTCGGTCAGTTTCTTGACAAATCTGTTACAACTCTGGAGCTGAGCACATAAGGCCTGATTCACAAAGCGGTGCTAACAGTTAGCACCCTGGTGAAAAGCCCCTTATCACGCCTAAACTCAGTTTAGGCGTGATAAGTTTAGGCATGATTAGTTTAGGCATAAGTTTAGACGTGATAAGTTTAAGCACCAACTGGGTTAGCACCGCAGTGCACAGCTGATCAAAAGTTTAGCGCTAGCAAAGTCTGGTGCACTTCGCATAGAGTTTAATGGCGCTGCTTTGCGCGCGGGACTTTGCTAAATTTATCTAAACTTATCATGCCTAAACTTATCACGCCTAAACTTATCACGCCTAAACTGGCTTTTCACCAGCGTGGTGCAATGGTTATCACTCACGCCTAAAGTCTTTTATTGGGTTAGCACCGCTTTGTGAATCGAGCCCATAGTGCGCTATAGTAGTAAGTAGGTGTGATTATTCACAGGAACGTTTTCAGAAAAATATGGCATCCTCACGTAGGAGTTCTCTAGTTACAGTGTAAATTGAATAGCCATTGCAGTAAACCTGGGGATGGGGGCTGCTTGAAATATGACTTCCTCTTTTGTGTGATGAATTCTGACTAAGCGGTGAACTAAACAGGGTGATGGGAGTTCTAGGAACTCTTGCACACCAAAACGTTGCCTGTTTCCATGGTATCCAGCATTTATTTTTCCAGTATAAGAAAGTTATAGAACCTGCAGCCTGGAATGGAAGGGTGTTATTAGTATTTTATTACCAAATAATTTGTCTAGTATTCATATAAGTAAAAAAAAAATTAAGCTGGAGTTACCAGCAACACCTTCTGTACATATATCTGAATTCTGCATTCGTTTTTGTATAGCAGCTTAGATTATGTACATGATTCCTTGTTTGGAATATAGGTCAGTCAGCAAGCAGCAGAGAATGAACCTTTATCTGAGAGGAATAAACGTGAGGTGAGCCGCATTCTGCTGCTTTACAATGAAATGTGATATTTCTGGTTTAATGACGCAGCACTATAAGGCAGGAATCAGGCACTATGTGGATGAGTAACCCGGCAGTGCAATTTCCTGCATTGTTACACAATCATTCCGCCTCTCTACTACTAGGCTGTGTAAGTAAATACTCCAGAAATATTCCCATCAGCCCTGAACCTGCTGGCCGGAGCAGTATAGCACAGTGCAGCCATGTAGGCTGACCTGCTGCATTCCTGAGGGTTAGGCAACAGGGTTTTTTTCCTTCTTGATAAACACCATTAATCATAATGCAGGGATCAGTGTAAACACACTTTAAAGAGGAACTGTTGCGAAAATACAAAAGTACATTTCTTCCAGAGTAAAATGAGCCATACATTACTTTTCTCCTACGTTGCTCTCACTTACAATAGGTAGTAGAAATCTGACATTACCGACAGGTTTTGGGTTAGTCCATCTCTTCATGGGGGATTCTCAGCATGGCTTTTATTCTTTATAAAGACACTCCCTGAAAAAAGATTTATACAATGATGCTGGCCAGCCTCCCTGCTCACCGTATACTTCTTTGGCAGTTGGATAGAGCAACTGCCATTCACTAAGTGCTTTTAAAAATAAAGAAAACCCTGAGAACCCACCATGAGAAGATGGGCTAGTACAAAATCTGTCGGTAATGTCAGATTTCTACTACTTACTGTAAGTGACAGCAACATAGGAGAAAAGTAATTTGTGGCTCATTTTACTCTGGAAGAAACACACTTCTTATTTGTATATGTTTACATATATTTAAAATGTTAAGCTTTTCGCGACAGAGGTCCTTTAAGAGTATAGACACACTATTTTCAACTTATTTTTCAAAACAAGCTCCCACTGATTTCTCGCGATTTTTCGTAACATTTTTTTTCAGTCATGCTTCACATTCACCCAAGCCTGCTAAAGTAAATATTTGCTAGCTTTTGGCCCCTTTCACACTGCTTTACCGCAGGTTCCCTCTTACTACCCTGTTTTACTGCAGGAAAGTCTATGGGGCATTTCATACCTGTGCAATGCGATGTGCGATGGGAGTGACGTTTTTGCCGCTCAGCCGACGCTAGCTAGTAGAATTAGCTGCTTATTGCTAAACTAATTCTGTATCAGAAATCCAGCATGTATTAAAGGCAGAAGATAGGCACAGGAGCCATGCAAGTGGCATTTTTAATAATGTAATTCCCATTTGTCCCTAAAAACCAGACTTGCATCCGGAGCTGCTTGTGTTGCAAAGATACAGCTTATCAGTTTTACAGAGCCATATACAGATAGCTGTTTCAGGCTATGTTGGTCTTCATCAGTCCAAAGAATAATTTGCATATTCCCTCACCAAACGGAGCTCATGCATTATGGGAGTAACTTCTTGGAAACTGAATATTTGCAAATACCTTCTGTTTTAAAAAGGCAAAACTATATTTAAAAGTGGCACCTCCCATACTGCTCTCACTTTGGGGTTAAGTTACTTGTCTGTCCTGCTGAGATTTTGGATTTAGTTGCTTTTGAGGCACACACCTGCAACAAGCATGCAGCCAATGAAGTCAGACCAGAGTCATAGCATCTGATCTGCATGCTCATTCTGGGCCAGTGACAACCTCCTTAGCGGTAACCCCGAGACAGGCTTGGGCCGGAAACCCGCAGCTCAGAGCGGTAACCCTGAGCCTGACTCATGGTAGCCACCGGAAGGTATGGAGAGACAGTGCAGCATGGCGGCATTTCAACTCACCTCCCTCGGGATCCAGACGCTGGCAGCTATTCTTCTTCCGCTCCTTGGAGTTTCTCCATCCCCCTGGTGAGATTGCTATCGTCATGATGACAGATGGCAATCTCACTATAGAGGTATGGTGCCACCCAGTGGATGGAGGGAGAATTGCAGTGCTGGATACAGGGGTTGTGAGCAGAGGCATATCTAAAGGGGGCAGGCATGGCTCATGCCATAGGGGCCACAGCACCATGGGCACCATGCCTGCCCCTGTGCTACGCCGCATGCCTCCCTGTCAGAAATCAAGTCTGTTATCTGGAGAACATGGCTACTTCATTTATGTATGTAAGGCTCACTTGGCTTAGTGTAAAAAAGGACAGAGAGGAAATAAGAGATATTTCCAACAAATAACTTCAGCAATATCCTGAGCTAAAAAACACAGGCAACCATAACACATGTACACGAGAGAGGAGGCAGTTTTTAGAGGGAAAGGGGGCTCCGACCAGGGGTGGGGGCATAATTTTAGTGTTTGTTATAGGCTCTATATTACCCCCCTGGTTGTGAGTAATGTGCTGGGCTTCTGAAGATCTCTAGTGGCATGATTTTTTTCTGCTTTTAGGGTCTAAAAGCGTGTGAAAAAATTGTACCACTAAAATCCGGAAGTAATCATTCTACTACGAAGGTTAAAGTATTAGATGCAGAGCATCAGCACAGACTTGTGCATCAGGCCCATGGTGAGGAACCGAACAGAGGCAGAGATGCCACCCGCAATTAAGGAATTTGCAGGCAGTACTATAAATAGACACTTGTACATTTTTCAGTAATTTATATGAGCTAAAGTGGGCCTCATGGTCTGCTTTGAACAGAAAACGATTATGGCCCATATGCAATTCACTTTTTCTTCTTAGTTTTCTCCTATGTGATATTTTCACACCTTGGTCCATATGCAATTAATTTTTTCACCGGAGTTATCTCCTAGGAGATAATTTCCATCTTCTCTTTAAACTAAATTTTCAGCATTTTAGAATTGAAAAAGTACCCCAAAGTTGATGAAAAAGTACTATCAAATTTATTTTGGTTATTTTCTCGCTTGCTGGTGACTTAAAACGCATTTTATGACAAGTTGTGAAAATATCACCTAGGAGAAAACTCAGGAGAAAAGGTGAATTGCATATGGGCCCTTGGCCCATATGCAATTCACTTTTTCACCTGAGTTTTCTCTAAGGTTAAATTTTTAAACTTGTCAATAAAATGCCTTTTAACCACCCTGGCGTTCTGATTAAATCGCCAGGGTGGCTGCGGGAGGGTTTTTTTTAAATAAAAAAAAAACTATTTCATGCAGCCAACTGAAAGTTGGCTGCATGAAAGCCCACTAGAGGGCGCTCCGGAGGCGATCTTCCGATCGCCTCCGGCGCCCAGAATAAACAAGGAAGGCCGCAATGAGCGGCCTTCCTTGTTTCGCTTATATCGTCGCCATAGCGACGAGCGGAGTGACGTCATCGACGTCAGCCGACGTCCTGACGTCAGCCGCCTCCGATCCAGCCCTTAGCGCTGGCCGGAACTTTTTGTTCCGGCTACGCTGGGCTCAGGCGGCTAGGGGGGCCCTCTTTCGCCGCTGCTCGCGGCGAATCGCCGCAGAGCGGCGGCGATCAGGCAGCACACGCGGCTGGCAAAGTGCCGGCTGCGTGTGCTGCTTTTTATTTCGTTAAAATCGGCCCAGCAGGGCCTGAGCGGCAGCCGCTGGCGGTGTTGGACGAGCTGAGCTCGTCCAGACCGCTCAGCTGGTTAAACCACCAGCAAGCAAAAAAAAAATACTCAAAATAATTTTGATAGTACCTTTTCACCTACTTTTTGGTACTTTTTCCATTGCAAAGTGCTAAAAAGTAACTATAAATCGAAGATGAAAAATTTATCACTTAGAAGAAAACTTGGGAGAAAAAGTGAATTGCATATGGCCCCTGGTCAATAAAATACCTTTTAAGCCACCAGCAACCAAGAAAGTATTCAGAATAATTCTGATAGTACATTTGTCACCTACCGTTTGGTACTTTTTTAATTGCAGAGTGCTGAAAAGTTATTTTAAACAGAAGATGAAAAATGATCTCTCAGGAGAAAACTTAGGGGAAAAATGATTGTATAAGGCCCATATATCTGTGGCACAGAGTTTTCTTTGGAATAACCTACACTAATTTGGAGTATGTGTTGCAAATGCCACTGTTCATCATCATGTGAATGGAAAGTATGTTTAGCTGTATTTGTGAAACAGGTGCCAAAATTCCAGTTACTATCATTAAATGTGTCACAAAAGTACAGTATTGTCTTTCCCAAAAAGTCAGAATGGTTTCAAAGACTTGACATACTGAATAAAGCCAATATTTACAACTTCTCAGAATGACAATCTAGAAAAATTATGAAAAAAACAAACATAAACGATGCCCCTAGTATGAGATAACTATTCATTCTGTAGCAGTATGTCTGGCTGCAGTACTCTCTGATTCACCCGACTGGAAGAAGTATACCATTCTTCTGCACTGGCACTTCTAATCTGCAGATTTGCTTCAGCTGAGTAACTCAGGTGTACATTACATAAGTAACTAACTAAACAAGATGCTTCATTCTTCTAAAACTACTATAAAGGTAAAAGGATTGGTTTACCTGAAGACAGGATGAACTAATGACCAATTATTGATCACCTATGCAAATCAATCTGTTTCCTAATGTGAACTGATAAAAGGTTCCTCTGTACACCTTACCAGTCCCTTTCCTACTCTGCCAGTGCTCTGTTCTAGTGTACATCGAATAAATGGCTGGGCTCTCTGCATATTCCCCGCCCACCGTTTTCCTCATTGTGGTGCGAGGTTAAAGCTTTTGGTACTTGAAAGTAGTCCTGAGCCACACTCGGGAATACCACAACAGAAAATAAGTGGTATGACTAATAGCTGGTATGAATTGTCAGTCTCTCAAAAGAAGACTTTGCTTCAGACTTACTGAGATGGGGAAGTAAGCAGGTATTTTTCATGTAACAAAAACTTAAATTTTTTTTGTACAAAATATAAAGTTCTATTAAATGTATATATGAAGAAAACAATTCCTGAGCTGGAGCTTTAAAGTGCCCATCTATGGCTGCCTTTACAACAGAGAAGGAACTACTAAGGGAACGGGCCATGCAGCCGCAGGAGAAGCCGATGTTGTGGGGGCCCCAAGGAGGTCTTACACTCCCTCCTTTCAATACAGACCCGCCCCTGCAGAGCAGATGTTGTGGCCACAGTTATGTGTTTTATGGGCGGTAGGAGTCATGGCTCCATTTGATAAGGGAGGAGGGAGGATGTAATGGCCTCACCAGGTATAAAATCTCTGGCGGACAGGACCACTGGGGACGCCATGGGGAAGGGAGTGTGTATATCAGAGGGAAGATTTTACTAGGTGCTCCATAATTTGTAGTTACCTGCTTTAGCGGAAATCGTTTACTCATAGATATGATACAAAGATCCTTTATTGTAAATATTAGACAAAGCACAGCAAGCGGGTATTTTTACGCCCTGTGTAGGATTTCCTGAGCATTATTACTGTTGGATAGTGTATTAGCTGCACTGAACTGTAGCCATTTCTATCACTGTATTGTACATAGTCCTGTGTCCCAGCTTCCACAGGCTTCTTTACTTCTCCATTCCTCTGAAGTCTGGGACTGACCACCATGTGTAATCTCACCGAGCTGAGCATCATGGGTAATGTAGTTCCACATCACCCACAACACAAGGATGCCAGTCTCTGATGCATGGTGTCATATTTACTTATCCTGATCTTGTTTATTTCATTTTTCTTACTTTAATTTATTCACTTCTGTATTGAGCAATTGTGCCAAATGGATTTGCTCTATTTATTGAAGCGGCATGTTAACTGATGGATGTCCTGTTTATTTTCTGTGTATATAGAGCTGTAGAGTTGATGTGTGTGTGTGTGTACATATACATACCTGCACATCACATATTTACCAACACATGCATTATATACTTCTTTTCTGGTCATAGTTTCAAAAGAAAGAGATGTATTATTTTCCTGTAAATAAATAAAAAAACTCTTAGATTAAACTGTGATTTAAATCTTACTTGGGCTTCTGTGTTTTATTGATATGTTTTGTACTGTGCACATTTTGATTTTAGATAATTTTATATAGTAAATACAGAGAAAAAGGTAAAAATAATTTTCCATCTTTAAAGCCTCTGGCTAAAACCAATCCTGGTGTCATTTCCTCCCTTACTTTTTTTCTCTCTGAGAAAATGCATATCGAGCTTGCTTTGTAAACACAGGTGAGCACAGCATACAGTGGAATGCGAAAATTTGGGCAACCTTGTTAATCGTCACAGTGCTGGGCCGAAATTACGCATGCGCGTAATTACGCACCGTAATTCACCGTTATTTTACGCGTAAGTGCTACGCGTAATTTACGTCTTACGCGTAAGTATGTACGCGTGAGCCGTAAAGCGGTATTGTAATTACGCCGCCTACCGTAATAGCGTAGGTATGCGTAATTTTACGGCGAATTACGCGTAATTTTACGCGTAATTTCGTAGGCACAACTCCCCTTCTCTAAGAGTAGCCAATCAGTTATCAAGTTTGTTTGGGAGCTACATCCTAAGCAACCAATAGTATCTTCTCCCGCCCTTCAGTATATAAGCTGTCAGCCATGATCTGTGTTCTTTGTGGGTTGCTTTCACTTTCTGAGGAGAAGGAGTGAGACAGAGAGTGATACAGTTTTACACATCCATATTAAGTGCAATTCTATTGCATTTTCTTAGATCTTTGATCTGTGTGATTGTAAGCCTGTGTTAGGAAGTTGATTATTGTAGTTAGGGCTTTGTTTAGGGTTAGAATTCTGTTGTTTAGTGTTAGAGGCAGGGAAAACTGATTATAGGGCTTGTGATTTTACAGTGAAAGCGTGTAGATTGTAGAGACAAGAGAGGGCCTGTGATATGTAATAGAGTGAAATCAGTTAGATTCAGGGATCGTGTGCTGAGAGTGAATTGTATTTGTTTTTTTTGTTTTTTTTTTATCATTTTAATTATTTGATTTGATTGAATTTTATTTTCATTTTTTTTGTGGGGGGATTTATTTCAAGTGCGTTGTCCCAAAGCAATTGATATATAATTTGGACTAGCTCTCCAGTCCTCTCCTCCCTCATTACATTGAAATTTTAATTTGATTTATTTTTATTTTATTTTATACGTTTATCATTTGTCACTTTCCCCTACATTTCAATAAAACAATAACGTTTGGCACTTGCTGAACATATTCCCTACAATGTCTGGCAGAGGTGGAGCAGGCCGTGCCCGTGGCCGAGGAATTGAACCCACTGCAAAAAGATGTTTGTTTGACACCTTGACAGGCAGTGATCAAGAACCAGCAACCCAAAAAGTACATCCCTATTTCACAGCAGGAAGGGGACGCTCTGCACCAAGCAGGGGATGCACTGTACCCGGCAGGGGTCAGTCCAAAACTGGCAGGGGACAGTCAGTTGGTAGTGGACAATCAGTGCGAGGTAGTGGCCAATCCTCAACAGGCACAGTGAGGAGTGAAGATGTAACTCCAAAAAAAGTCTACAACCTTACGCGCGATTCTATGATGATGAAGGGCCCACGACGCCCCATTAGGGAGAGCCAGGCTGCTGATATTGTGGAGTTTGTGACGAGAGATAGCGGTTCTCAGTCCCCCAATCTTCAGGCCCTGGAGAGTAGCAGCAGTACCAGCAGCACACCCATGCCTGCTCAAAGATCTGCCACCAACATCCAAAATGAGCCTTCACTTCCATATACTGCACATATTGCAGACCTTGTGGACAAAGCTCTTTCGCAGTCCGACATAAACCTAGAGTCTGATGCCCAGAATTTTTTTAATGAACCTCAGAATGTTATCGATGAGGGATTGGCGGGTGATGATCATGATGACAACTTGTACCATGCCCGCGATCAGTCTCAGTCCTCAATGGGAGAACATAACATCCAGGATGAGGGCTCTTCCAACCTTCTTTCTCCCAATTATCCTGATGATGATGAGCTGGGTTCTTATAAGGGATGTAGTGACGATGATCTGGATAGGGACTATGACCCGCCTGAACATCATGATGATGCCAGCTCAGATGATTCAGAGCCGCAGAGGCTGCATCAGCATACCGTGAGACCTAGTGGAAGCAGTGGCTCCTCTGGTAGGCTTTTTCAAACGAGGCAGCAGCCACAGGCTGAGCCTGCATCTGAAAGCACCCTCTCCCAAATTGTTGTGCCTGAGACTGAAAAAACAGTTAAAAAATCATCTAAGAAAGCCCCAGTTTGGAAGTACTTTACCGTTGATGAATCTGATCCCCACATTGTCATATGCAACATTTGTGGTCATAAAGTGCGTTTAGGGAAGGACTTGTCAAGAGCGGGCACAGGTGGTCCACTCTCCCACATAAAAAAGCATAAGAGAGAAAATCAGCTTGTTCAGGAAGCAATGGGTAAAATACCCCGCACAGTGCCCCATCCTTCTTCCCATTCAGGTTCTGACATCGGCACCCCTTCCCCCTGCCTTCACTCCGCAACACAGTCTGGCAGTAGAGGCCACATGTCAGCTACCTCAATTGCACGTTTCTCGTCAGTGGCTCACAGCACCCAGCCCTTAATTACTGAGTCGATAAGGTCGACAAAGCCACTGCCTTCCCATCACAGCAGGATCCGGAGGTTGAATGGGCTGCTGTCACAGGCTATGGTCCAGCAGTTATTGCCCTACAGTCTTGTAGAGGAGGGTACAGCCATTCGCGAGCTGCTGAGGTTTGGCATACCAGAATGGCGGATCCCCAGCCGCCATTATTTTGCTAGGACAGCAATACCTGATCTGTATCGCCACACTGTGGATAATGTGACTCTGTCCCTTGACTATTCTGTAGGCAACAGGGTACATCTCACGACGGATTGCTGGACCAGCAGTCATGGCCAGGGACGTTATATGTCCTTTACGGCACATTGGGTCACCCTCCAATGTCAACAGGAGGGTTCCAGTCCTGGGGCGGCCAATGAGCTGGTTGCGCCGCCCCGTGGTGTCAAGTGGAACAGTTCCACACTTGCCTCTAGTCATGTCGCAACCGCTACAGCTGAGGCCCCCAGTAAGCGTGCCCGTGGGGCTGGCCACAGCAGAGTGGTACATCGACGCTGTCAGGCGGTTCTGGGTTTAGTCAGCGTTGAGCAGCAGAGACTTACTGCACCAAATGTCCTGGCCATTATCAACGGACAGGTGCAGAAGTGGCTGACCCCAAGAAGACTCCAGGCTGGTCATGTTGTATGTGACAACGCAGCAAATCTGATTGCCGCCCTGAATCAGGGCAACATCCCCCATGTGCCATGTTTTGCCCACATACTCAACCTGGTGGTGCAGCTCTTTTTACGCACCTACCCAGGTTTGAGTGATGTGGTGCAGCATGCAAGAAGAGTTGTATCGAAGTTACGTTATTCTTCAAATGCCAAAGATTCGCTGTCTAAATTGCAGGAGAAACATGGCCTGCCCCCCCATAGGCTCATTGCAGACAGTGCAACACGGTGGAACTCCACACTTCGCATGCTGAATAGGTTGTGCGAGCAGAAAAAGGCGGTTGCAGAGTACCTCCGAGGAGGACATGGCACCCAGGGCGCACCTGCCCGATTCACCCAGGAAGAGTGGCGGCTGATGTATCAAGTCTGCCGTGTCTTGTCCCCATTCGATCAGGCTACAACATTCGTAAGTGGGGCACAAGTCTGTATCAGCGAAGTGATCCCTCTCGTGTACATGCTGGACGAGAGTCTGAGTAGCCTGATGGCAGCTGGGGAGGATGCGCTTGATGAGCTTGAACAACAAAGCTTGCTCCAAGCCACCCAAACTCAGGCACATGAGGAGGAGGAGGAGGAGCTTACTTTCACGCGGGACTTACTTGAGGTGCCTGACCATTGTGAGGAGGGAGAGCAGGCCAGTGCGGCATCTGTGGTTCATGGGTGGGTAGACATTGGAAGGCAGGACGAGCAGCAGCAGCAGTCAGAGGATTTTGATGTGTTGAGCAGACCGGATGATTTGGAGGCGCAGGCTCATCTCTTCCCCATGGCTGTTCATATGTTGAAATGCTTACGCAGAGATCCCCGGATCCAAAACATTAAGGAGAGGGATGACTACTGGTTGGCCGCCCTTTTAGACCCTCGATGCAAGGGGAAACTGGGTCAGTTCATTCCAGCAAGCCGGCAGGAGGAGAGGATGCGGGAGCTGCAGCAGGCCCTAATACGTCATGTGCAGGAGGCCTTTCCACAGTCTGAGATCACAGCTATCCCCACTCATCGCACCCAGCAAGTAGCTGAGCCAAGCAGACCCATTCTTCCTGGAGACCTTTTTGGAGCAATGAGAAACTTTTACTTCTCTGAGCGTCCAACAATAACAACAAGAACAGTAGAAGGAAGTTTTCACCAGCGGCTGAGCCGCATGGTCAGTGATTACATGGGGTCACTTGGTGCATCTGACAGTATGCGTACAGAGGACCCTATGGAATTTTGGTCCGCCAGACTGGAAACCTGTCCCGAGCTGGCGCAGTATGCGCTTCAACTTCTGGCATGCCCGGCTTCCAGCGTCATTTCTGAGCGTGCATTCAGTGCGGCAGGTGGGGTGGTTACTGAAAAGCGATCCTGTTTGTCTACAGATTCAGTGAACAGACTGACCTTCTTAAAAATGAATCAGTCCTGGATTGATGGTGAATACTCAGCCCCTGCCCTCAGAGACAGAAACTGAATGAGATCGCTTTAAACTCCCTCTGATATACCTATATGTCTGTAAGATAACATTAAATATTTAATGTTCAGTTGTGTTCCCAACATTAGGGTGCACTGCACAATTTGATTCAAAGGTACAGCAGTCTTCCCACTCTTATGGAGCCCTAGGGTTAAAAAAAAAATAAAAAAATAAAAAAAAATGTTATTGATATCGTTGCTCACACCGTTAGAGTGCACTGCACAATTTCATTTTTTTTCTGCTCCTGCTGCAAAAGTATTTCAGTGTTCCTACTTTCATGGAGCACTGCTATGTCCTGCTATGTTTACTGGTGTCCCTGATGTTGCTGCTGTTTTGTTTATTGGTCTTCCACCTTTCGGGTGACTTTGCCTCCTACCTGCCACCAAAATGGCTTGGGCTTACTGAGGGTGATGGTCAACTTACTATATGACTGAGCCGCTGCTCCTCTCAGGGCCACAAGCTAGGACTTTGCCTACTACCTGCCACCAAAATGGCTTGGGTTTACTGAGGGTGATGGTCAACTTACTATATGACTGAGCCGATGCTCCTCTCAGGGCCACAAGCTAGGACTTTGCCTACTACCTGCCACCAAAATGGCTTGGGTTTACTGAGGGTGATGGTCAACTTACTATATGACTGAGCCGCTGCTCCTCTCAGGGCCACAAGCTAGGACTTTGCCTACTACCTGCCACCAAAATGGCTTGGGTTTACTGAGGGTGATGGTCAACTTACTATATGACTGAGCCGATGCTCCTCTCAGGGCCACAAGCTAGGACTTTGCCTCCTACCTGCCACCAAAATGGCTTGGGCTTACTGAGGGTGATGGTCAACTTACTATATGACTGAGCCAATGCTCCTCTCAGGGCCACAAGCTAGGACTTTGCCTACTACCTGCCACCAAAATGGCTTGGGCTTACTGAGGGTGATGGTCAACTTACTATATGACTGAGCCGATGCTCCTCTCAGGGCCACAAGCTAGGACTTTGCCTACTACCTGCCACCAAAATGGCTTTGGCTTACTGAGGGTGATGGTCAACTTACTATATGACTGAGCCGCTGCTCCTCTCAGGGCCACAAGCTAGGACTTTGCCTACTACCTGCCACCAAAAAGGCTTCTGCTGACTTAAAAAAAAAAACTCACCTTTTTCTTTTTCAGTTTCTTGGTGTCCCCACCGTTAGGGTGCACCGCACTTTTTTAAATAATTTACCACCTTCTCTTGATTATAGATAGCTGTGTTCCCACTGTCAGGGAGCACTCCACAAAAAAAAAAAAAAAAAAAAAAAAAAAAAACTCACCTGTTCCTGTTCAATTTCTTGGGTGTCCCCACCGTTAGGGTACTCCACACTTTTTATTATAATGTACCACCTTCTTTTGATTATAGATAGCAGTGTTCCCACTGTCAGGGAGCACTCCACACAAAAAAAAAAAAAAAAAAACTCACCTGTTCCTGTTCAATTTCTTGGGTGTCCCCACCGTTAGGGTACTCCACACTTTTTATTATAATGTACCACCTTCTTTTGATTATAGATAGCAGTGTTCCCACTGTCAGGGAGCACTCCACACAAAAAAAAAAAAAAAAAAAAAAAAAAACTCACCTGTTCCTGTTCAATTTCTTGGGTGTCCCCACCGTTAGGGTACTCCACACTTTTTATTATAATGTACCACCTTCTTTGGATTATAGATAGCAGTGTTCCCACTGTCAGGGAGCACTCCACACAAAAAAAAAAAAAAAAAAAAAAAAAAAACTCACCTGTTCCTGTTCAATTTCTTGGGTGTCCCCACCGTTAGGGTACTCCACACTTTTTATTATAATGTACCACCTTCTTTTGATTATAGATAGTAGTGTTCCCACTGTCATGGAGCACTCCCAAAAAAAATAAAATATACTGAAACTGAATTTCTGGGGGGAGGGTGGAAGGGGTTCAGGTCTGGTTACCTATGGATTACTGGGGGGAAGAGGAGAGGTCTGGCTACCTATGAACTACTGTGGGGAGGGTGGAAGGGGTTCAGGTCTGGTTACCTATGAATTTCTGGGGGGAGGGTGGAAGGGGTTCAGGTCTGGTTACCTATGATTTCCTGGGGGGAGGGTGGAAGGGGTTCAGGTCTGGTTACCTATGAATTATTGGGGGGAGGGTGGAAGGGGTTCAGGTCTGGTTACCTATGAATTATTGGGGGGAGGGTGGAAGGGGTTCAGGTCTGGTTACCTATGAATTTCTGGGGGGAGGGTGGAAGGGGTTCAGGTCTGGTTACCTATGGATTACTGGGGGGAAGAGGAGAGGTCTGGCTACCTATGAACTACTGGGGGGAGGGTGGAAGGGGTTCAGGTCTGGTTACCTATGATTTACTGGGGGGAGGGTGGAAGGGGTTCAGGTCTGGTTACCTATGGATTACTGGGGGGAAGAGGAGAGGTCTGGCTACCTATGAACTACTGGGGGGAGGGTGGAAGGGGTTCAGGTCTGGTTACCTATGAATTATTGGGGGGAGGGTGGAAGGGGTTCAGGTCTGGTTACCTATGAATTTCTGGGGGGAGGGTGGAAGGGGTTCAGGTCTGGTTACCTATGATTTACTGGGGGGAGGGTGGAAGGGGTTCAGGTCTGGTTACCTATGGATTACTGGGGGGAAGAGGAGAGGTCTGGCTACCTATGAACTACTGGGGGGAGGGTGGAAGGGGTTCAGGTCTGGTTACCTATGAATTATTGGGGGGAGGGTGGAAGGGGTTCAGGTCTGGTTACCTATGAATTTCTGGGGGGAGGGTGGAAGGGGTTCAGGTCTGGTTACCTATGATTTACTGGGGGGAGGGTGGAAGGGGTTCAGGTCTGGTTACCTATGGATTACTGGGGGGAAGAGGAGAGGTCTGGTTACCTATGATTTACTGGGGGGAGGGTGGAAGGGGTTCAGGTCTGGTTACCTATGGATTACTGGGGGGAAGAGGAGAGGTCTGGCTACCTATGAACTACTGGGGGGAGGGTGGAAGGGGTTCAGGTCTGGTTACCTATGATTTACTGGGGGGAGGGTGGAAGGGGTTCAGGTCTGGTTAACTATGGATTACTGGGGGGAGAGGGGAGAGGTCTGGCTACCTATGAATTACTGGGGGGAGAGGGGAGAGGTCTGGTTACCTATGATTTACTGGGGGGAGGGTGGAAGGGGTTCAGGTCTGGTTACCTATGGATTACTGGGGGGAAGAGGAGAGGTCTGGCTACCTATGAACTACTGGGGGGAGGGTGGAAGGGGTTCAGGTCTGGTTACCTATGAATTATTGGGGGGAGGGTGGAAGGGGTTCAGGTCTGGTTACCTATGAATTTCTGGGGGGAGGGTGGAAGGGGTTCAGGTCTGGTTACCTATGATTTACTGGGGGGAGGGTGGAAGGGGTTCAGGTCTGGTTACCTATGGATTACTGGGGGGAAGAGGAGAGGTCTGGTTACCTATGATTTACTGGGGGGAGGGTGGAAGGGGTTCAGGTCTGGTTACCTATGGATTACTGGGGGGAAGAGGAGAGGTCTGGCTACCTATGAACTACTGGGGGGAGGGTGGAAGGGGTTCAGGTCTGGTTACCTATGATTTACTGGGGGGAGGGTGGAAGGGGTTCAGGTCTGGTTAACTATGGATTACTGGGGGGAGAGGGGAGAGGTCTGGCTACCTATGAATTACTGGGGGGAGAGGGGAGAGGTCTGGGTACCTATGAATTACTGGGGGGAGAGGGTAGAGGTCTGGCTACCTATGAATCACTGGGGGGGGGGAGAGGGGAGAGGTCTGGCTACCTATGAATTACTGGGGGGAAAGGGGAGAGGTCTGGCTACCTATGAATTACTGGGGGGAGAGGGGAGAGGTCTGGCTACCTATGAATTACTGGGGGGAGATGGGAGAGGTCTGGGTACCTATGAATTACTTGGGAGGGTGGGGGATTAGGTCTGGCTACCTATATTTAACTGGATGGAGAGGTCTGGCTACCTCTATTTATATGTGTATCAGATATACATGCATGGAGATTTATTATCAGATGCATATATATATATATATATCTATATATATATATATAGATATATATATTTTATTTATACATATACTGTATATACATATGTCCCCAATATCCACCAGCTGTGATCACTTGAAGCCGTATTCATGTGCTTGTCGGTTGCTTACTTGAACCACCAGCAGAAAAAAACGCAAACCTGCTCCAAAATATTCACTGAAACCTCCAGCAAAATCTTTCAGCCCTCCTGAAACTCCTAGCGGCTTTCTGCAATCCTCCTTGCATGGAAGCCGGCGTGTTACCTGACCTGCCTAGAGTCGAGTGATACGCCTGCTGCCGTGAACAGAGTACGTCGGAAAGCCAAAAGGAGCATGCTAGGAGCTTCAGGAAGGCTACAAAACGCCGCTGGAGGCTCGGTAAGTATTTTGTAATGCCTGCAAACCAGGCCCAAATTCTTCTCCCCCACCCTAAAGAAAGAACCCCTGAAAGGGACACTGAGCAGGGGCACAGGGTATGTTTTTAAAGGGACTTCAAGATCAAATTAAACGCAAAATGTGAACTTACCCGGGCTTTGCTGTAGCCCAGTGTTGGTCTGTAGTTGGCCGGCGGATCCTGGCGACACTCGGGCCGAGTGTCGGGCTCCTTCTTCCGCATACATCACGCGTAACGTCATTACGCCGGCCGCCTCGCGTCATCACGGTGGCCGGCGTGACAGTACGGCGCATGCGCGATTAAACCACGCATGCGCCGTACTGTGACGCCGGACGCCGTAATGACGTTACGCGTGATGTATGCGGAAGAAGGAGCCCGACAATCGGCCCGAGTGTCGCCAGGATCCGCCGGCCAACCATTTCTGAAGAGGCATTGGGAGAAGACCCGGAGGTACGTCGTGGGAACTACAGACCAGCACTGGGCTACAGCAAAGCCCGGGTAAGTTCACATTTTGCGTTTAATTTGATCTTGGAGTCCCTTTAAGTATACCCAAGTGTATATGAAGTGTATACACTTCCTCTCTTAATCCCTCTCCATCCCGGTATGCCCACTCTCAATGCTATTGAAAACATGGCTCCTACAGAAAGTAGAGCTGAAACATGAAAAATGATGTCTGTGGGTCCTTACAGCGCATGCGCAGTCTCTGTCTCCTCGAATTATTTTCCGACTCTCTGCATCGCATCATAGTTCCGTGCACTATGACGCGTGCCACAGAGAGGAGGGGAGGAAGAAAGTAGAGTAGCCTGAACCTGCATGCGCTGTAAAAGAGAACTAAAAAGCAATGAATAATTGCTACATATACTCTTTACACTTTAAATGTCTATTTTGCACACTGGTGCTTTGTGTTGGACACAGAAGAAGATCTACAAAATTAAGGGATTGCATCACACAAGCAATGTGACACATACAACTAAGTATTCTGCATAAATATATGTTTTTGAAATGCATTGTATTAACAATGTCATTGCATTTATTTTGCGATTATTTAGTCCAACACAATGTGTCAGTGTCAGAGATCGTACAACAAAAGAGAAGAAACTTATCCTTTTTTAAGAAAAAAATTTATTTTTTTGTGAAAAGTTTTTCTTTTTTTTTTTTTTTTTAAAGGGGAACTTCAGCCTAAACAAATATACTGTCATTAAGTTACATTAGTTATGTTAATTAGAATAGATAGGTAATATAATCTCTTACCCACCCTGTTTTAAAAGAACAGTCAAATGTTTGTGATTCATGGGGACAGCCATCTTTGTCATGGGGGCAGCCATCTTTTTGGTTGAAAGGAGGTGACAGGGAGCAGGAGACACAGTTCCAACTGTCCTGTGTCCTGATCACCCCTCCCAGCTGCACACCCTAGGCTTCAAATGTCAAATTCAAAATGTTAAAAAAAAAAAAAAATTGAACCAAAACAGCAGAACGAGAACAACAACCTCAGAAATCCCATCATGCTTTGCCCGGATTCAGGGGCAAAATGCCCGGGCAGTTTTCTTCTGTACAGCTAAAAATGAGGCTTGTATAAGAGACACAAAGTTCTGATGCTGTGAAACACCAGGCCTGTGAACCTTGCTGCATTGTGGAAAATAGCTGTTTACAGCTGTTTCCAACTGCCAAAAAACCATGCAGCAGCTACATCACCTGCCAGCAGTAAAAATCTTCAACAACAACAACAACAAAAAAACAACAAAAAAAAAACCCCTCAGTCCACCCTACCGCCTACCCCCTGTCCCCTTCAACTGGCGGACCTCCTCCTCCACATTCGCCATATGCTGACGCATTTCAAGCATCTGCTGCTTCAGTAAGCGGATTTCCTGCTCATGCCTCCTCTTCGTCTTCGTCAGCCTCCTCACCTGGCCCCTCAGCCTCGTATATGTTGATAGAGGAACTGTAGAAAAAAATGTGCAAAATAGGTAAACCCAGCAATCCATCAACTTGTACATATTTCAATCTCATTGATCATCCCTAAAATTAAGAACCTGTAATGTAATACATATAACATAGCATTTACTTGCTTTTCCATAGTATGCAATGTTAATCATACAGTAAGAGAATTTTACCATAAAGCGGTGTCCTGGCTCTAAGCAGATAAGCCCTCTGGCTATGATGGCTGGGGCCAGGTGAGGAGGCTCTTGAGGAAGAAGGCCTGGGTGCAGAGGATCCCCGGGGCCGGGCAGTGCGGGTACCACTTGCAGCTGTAGTAAGGAGTAATGAATAATACAATTTAATCAAAATATATGATAAAATGGATAAAAAGTAATAACTTTATTGTTTGAACTACAATTACTTTTATTTCTATTTTCAAGTGAACTTTGATAAGGACCTTACTCTAAACACAGAACAAAAAATCATATTCTTATTCCTTTAATGTATTTATTATACATGAAAGAATATGACTCTTCAATACAGTAAAATAAAACTAGGATAGGCTTTAAAGTGATCCTTTGCGGCTATTGCGGCCTCCGGGACGTAATAGTAGCATAGGGGGCGATATTTTTGCTGGGAACACGAAGAATCACTCGCGTTCCCAATGCCTGTCGGTTCCTGACAGCGAAACCGGAAGTGGTCGCCGTGGGGTCCAGGAGGATCTGAGCGAGGCGGCGAGGGCACCGATCGACTGCAGGGGGCTCAGGGAAGCCACAGTTGAGTCAAAATCTTTTTCTTTTTTTTTTACAGGCTTAAGGATCACTTTAAAGAGAGCACTTGGAACGCAGACTGGGGCAATGGTTCATCTTGTAGTAGGAATACGACCCTGGGCACACAGTCAAGATATCAATGGTGTGGCTCCGAGACAACTCTGTGTATGTTCTTGAGTGGCCCAGCAAGAGCTTAGGCTTCAATACGATTGAATAGCTCTGGAGAGATCTTTAAAAAAAATTGCTGTGCAACAAAGCCGGACCATCCACAAGGCAAACCTAGCCACTTGCCTAGGGCCTGGAGAGGATATAGGGTCCAGATGGACGACAGCACCTATCAAATTTTTCTTAAAAAAAAAATAAGTTAATTGATCATCAGTGGTTATCAAAAACCAATGTTAAGCCTAGGGGCCCATTTTTTTTAATAACTTTATTTGCATGAATGCAGTATACTCAGTACATATTGCACAAATATCATCACTATGCCCACACAGGAGCACAAAATAATATGTTTTAACCCATTTTGGAATAAGCCCCTAACAAAACAAAATGTGGGAAAAGTGCTGCACTGTGAATACCTTACGGATATATACTTTAACTGTACATACTGCACAACTCTATAGTATTCAGCCCATGGAATTATTTTTTAGGATAAATACATACAGCATATAAAACCCAAAATAGACATACATAAACTAATAGTTTGCTGACTTACATCCTATTTGGGCAACCACCCGCCTGAGCAAGTCCTGGTCCCTCCTCTTAAGGTCGCTCCATAACATTTGGACCTGCTTGGTGGTGAGGTCCCGCCGGTACTCGGCCCTCAGGATCCCCTGCACCCTTCTCACCACGTCCCTTTTCTCCCTCGGGGTGGTGAGGTCATACTGGCCTCTTGTAAATTCCTGGAAAAGAAATATTACAGTATTAATGACCACTGTATTATACCTTCATTAATTAAGAATCTTCTTACTTACAGCATAATGTAAACGATTATAATATTATTCATAATGACAGTTTTCAAAAATTGTGGGAAGCAACCAACTATGACTTCGGGCAGATACTAGGGATCAACGATGACTAGTGCCACCTATAACTGCTGACATTGCTAGCCATAATAACTACAATATTTCATTTCATGTGTGATTGGACTGACAGAGAAGATCCTGTGACAGCAAGCATCAAATATATAATTGAATGGATTCCATGAACTGGCCGCGGCGTCTATAGACTTTGTGCCAGTTCATAGCCATGGGCGTCCGCACAAAATTTTCCAGGGGGGGGGGTGCAAAAAGGCAGGGAAGAAGTGGTGCGCCGCAAATTTTAGAGAAGATGTGTGTGCCGAAAAACCTGAGGGTTATGTTGTGCGGCGCACGTACGCGCCGCCCCCAAAAATGGGTGCGGCCATGGACCAGAATGTGGGTGTGGCCATGGGTGGCGACAAATTTTCGTTTACTTAGCAATGTGGGACATTAGATTAGGACAGTGGTGGCGAAACTTTTGGAGGCCGAGTGCCCAAACTGCAACCCAAAAGTCAATTTATCTATCGCAAAGTGGCAACAGCAATTTAAAACTTCATACAAACGTTTTAACTCATACATGAACATTATTGAAAATCCAAGTTGCAAATAAACTGTGAAGATAAACAATTTCTTTCATCCTACTCCTAAAAAATGTATTCGTTTTTTAGAACCTCACAGTTTTATTTTCCGTTTTAAAAAGCAAAAATGTAGGTTTAATGCTATTGTCTCATAGGATAATCATTCAGCTTTTCCCAGAGGCCCCCAACAAGACAAATGTAGCAATCATGAGGCCCCCAAGAAATCATCAGGCTCCCAACAAGACACATTCAGCAATCTTGAGACCCCCAACAAGACAAATTCAGCAATCATGTTGCCCCCAACAAGACAAATTCAGCAATCATGAGGCCCCCAACAAATCATGAGGCCCCCAACAAGACATTCAGCAATCATGAGGCCCCCAAAAAATCGTGAGGCCTTCAACAAGACGAATTCATCAATCATGAGGCCCCCAACAAGACAAACTCAGCAGTCATGAGGCACATAAATAGACAGGATTTCACATAAATAGGCAGAATGCCCCCTTAATATGGTAGACACCTCTCACCTGGATTCTCAATTCTCCTCTACTGGCTGTTGTGCCTGGCAATACTGTTTTTGGTTGGATTGGGGATGACGTGCGGACTGAAAGGCCTTGCGTGATGCTTGCCTGAAATGTGTCCCAAATTGCGATTTTTTTCCCTGCTAAAATGTGGCCTAAATTGAGTTTGTTTTCTGCTAAAATATGGCCCAAATTGCGTTTACTTTCTGCTGAAATGTGGCCCAAATTGCGTTTATTTTCTGCTGAAATGCAGCCCAAAGTGCGTTCATTTTCTGCTGAAATGTGGCCCAAAGTGCGTTTGTTTTCTACTAAAATGTGGCCTAAATTGAGTTTGTTTTCTGCTAAAATATGGCCCAAATTGCGTTTACTTTCTGCTGAAATGTGGCCCAAATTGCGTTTATTTTCTGCTGAAATGCAGCCCAAAGTGCGTTCATTTTCTGCTGAAATGTGGCCCAAAGTGCGTTTGGCGGGGCGCCAAAAAAAGGGCGTGGTCATGACATTGTATGGGCGGAGCGTAACCGTAACCCCAAAGCAGCAAATATAGACATTTTAGCAGAAAACAAACGCAATTTAGGCCAAATTTTAGCAGAAAACAAACGCAATTTAGGCCACATTTTAGCAGAAAACAAACGCAATTTAGGCCACATTTTAGCAGAAAACAAACAGGCCTGGGGGGCGTGTGCGGCGCGCATAGTGCGCACCGCACTATGCGCGCCGCACACGCCCCCCAGGCCCGTTTTCCGGCGCGCTGCGACCCCCTCCCCAGCCGTCCACAGCCCACCCCCCACCTTCACTTGTCCCAGGTTGGAACCAGAAAAAACAGGTCACTGTAGTGAATATGTCTCACTCTACTATTAACAGTACTGCTACAAATGCAAAGTTACAGAGATAAACTAAAAACAATTCTCTACTACACTAACACCTATGATATCCTTTTACATGATGGGACATATAAAGATTAGAGAAATGCAGTCAGAAACAGTAGCCAAAAACTATACATTCTGTTAATAGATTGCTTAAGTTACCTCAATTAGCATCTCTTTCATCCTGAGGGGAATCTTAGGAGGCATGGTGGATGGTTGATGGCAGTGCTGCGTGTCTGATGCCTGTGATGCGTCCTCTCCACGCGTTTGCCGGTGCCTACTCTGGCCAACTTCCTGTCTCTACGCATCAGCCAATCAAAACTTCCGCTTGTGACGTACGCGTGTACGTACGTGTACGGAGGCAAAGTACGCATGCGCGCGCGCAGTGGTTGCGGAGCGGAGACGCATGGTTGTACGCTTGCCGACTACAACATACGCATCGTTGGCAATCCGGTGCGCGCATGCGCGGTTCATTCAGTTGTAACGCGTAAAGAAAATCCGCATGCGAGCATAATGTTACGCATACGGCTACGATAGCTACGCGGAGATGCGAAGTTCAATAAGTAGATTACGGTATCCTTACGCGTAACGTCGTAAGTTTACGCGTAATTACAGTGATGTACCGTAGATAATGTCCTACGTCGTAACCGTAATTGCGTAATGCGTAATAGCGTAAAATTACGCGAAATGATCCGTAAGCGTAGATTTTCCCATTACGACCAGCACTGAATCGTCATGATTTTCCTGTATAAATCGTTGGTTGTTACGATAAAAAATGTCAGTTAAATATATCATATAGGAGACACACACAGTGATATTTGAGAGGTGAAATGAAGTTTATTGGATTTACAGAAAGTGCACAATAATTGTTTAAATAAACTTAGGCAGGTGCATAAATTTGGCCACTGTTGTCATTTTATTGATTCCAAAACCTTTAGAACTAATTATTGGAACTCAAATTGGCTTGGTAAGCTCAGTGACCCCTGACCTACATACATAGGTGAATCCAATTATGAGAAAGAGTATTTAAGGGAGTCAATTGTAATTTTCCCTCCTCTTTTAATTTTCTCTGAAGAGCAGCAACATGGGGGTCTCAAAACAACTCTCAAATGACCTTAAGAAAAAAATTGTTCACCATCATAGTTCAAGGGAAGGATACAGAAAGCTCTCTCAGAGATTACAGCTGTCTGTTTCCACAGTTAGGAACATATTGAGGAAATGGAAGACCACAGGCTCAGTTCAAGTTAAGGCTCGAAGTGGCAGACCAAGAAAAATCTCGGATAAACAGACAAGATGAATGTTGAGAACAGTCAGAGTCAACCCACAGACCAGCACCAAAGACCTACAACATCATCTTGCTGCAGATGGAGTCACTGTGTATCGTTCAACCATTCGGCGCACTTTACACAAGGAGATGCTGAATGCAAGAGTGATGCAGAGGAAGCCTTTTCTCCGCCCACAGCACAAACAGAGCCGCTAGAGGTATGCTAAAGCACATTTGGACAAGCCAGCTTCATTTTCGAATAAGGTGCTGTGGACTGATGAAACTAAAATTGAGTTATTTGGACATAACAAGGGGCGTTATGCATGGAGGAAAAACACAGCATTCCAAGAAAAACACCTACTACCTACAGTAAAATATGGTGGTGGTTCCATCATGCTGTGGGGCTGTGTGGCCAGTGCAGGGACTGGGAATCTTGTCAAAGTTGAGGGACGCAAGGATTCCACTCAGTATCAGCAGATTCTGGAGACCAAGGTCCAGGAATCAGTGACAAAGCTGAAGCTGCGCCGGGGCTGAATCTTTCAACAAGACAACGACCCTAAACACTGCATAAATGCCTTAGTGGATTTTAAGCAGAGGAACAAGTACAACGTTCTGGAATGGCCATCTCAGTCCCCAGACCTGAATATAATTTAAAATCTGTAGTGTGATTAAAGAGAGCTGTCCATGCTCGGAAGCCATCACACCTGAACGAACTAGAGATGTTTTGTAAAGAGGGATGGTCCAAAATACCTTCAACCAGAATCCAGACTCTCATTGGAACCTACAGGAAGCGTTTAGGGGCTGTAATTTCTGCAAACGGAGGATCACTGACCCACACTCGGCTGCTATACACTACAACAGCTCCATTACAAAAGACATGGATGACTTCACCCCCCTCGTCAATGCCCGCCCTCACCGTGTCTGTCGCCAACCCTGGATGACCATAACCATAACCACTAAACAGTTAAAAAGATGCTCTAGAGCAGCTGAACGGCGCTGGAGGAAAAGTAACACAAGTGAGGACTTCATCTTATATAAAATTGCCTTGAACAACTTCAGAAACGCACTCTCTGTGGCAAAAAAGTCTTATTTTTCTTCCCTACTATCTGCCCATTTACACAATCCAAAACGCTTGTTCAGCACCTTCAACTTCGTTCTCCATCCCCCTCCTCCTCCTCCTTCATCTTGCTTATCAGCTGAAGAATTTGCAACATACTTCACTGATAAAATTGACAAAATCAGAAGTGAATTCTCCACGCAGCCCTCAAATCCCACCTCCACACCTCTCATTGACTGTTCTCTAACTGCCTTCTCTCCACTCTCTGAACACTCTCTTTCCTCTATAATTGCCAAAGCTAATCTAACCACCTGTTCTTTGGATCCTAATCCCTCCCATTTCATTCCGCAGCTATCCTCATCTCTCTTGCCTGCACTAACAACGCTATTTAACCTGACCCTCTCTACTGGCATCTTTCTGTCCCCACTCAAAAAAGCTGTTGTGACACCACTACTTAAAAAAACCTTCTCTAGATCCTACCACACTTGCCAACTACCGCCCAGTGTCACTTCTCCCATTTGCATCCAAACTACTTGAACGCCATATACATGCAGAATGAAGCCATTATTTATCTGCTAACTCCCTACTTGATCAGTTCCAGTCTGGCTTTCGCTCTAACCACTCCACGGAAACAGCCCTTACCAAAGTGGCCAATGACCTTCTTACAGCCAAATCCAAAGGTCAATTTTCCATACTCATCCTTCTTGACCTGTCATCAGCATTTGATACTGTCGGCCACACCTTACTCCTACAAATACTTTCAAATGTCGGAATAAAGGGCCTTGCTCTCACATGGTTATCTTCCTACCTCTCTGGAAGGTCCTTCACAGTCTCCTACTCAGATCAGATCTCTTCTCCTCATGCTTTGTCTGTCGAGGTTCCCCAAGGCTCTGTCCTTGGTCCCCTCCTCTTTTCCATCTACATACATGGTCTTGGTGATTTAATCAACTCATTCGGGTTTCAATACCACCTCTATGCAGATGATACGCAACTGTACCTCTCGGACCCAGACCTTAACTCCCTCCTTAAACGTGTTCCTGACTGCTTGTCTGCTATATCCTCCTTCATGTCCTCTCGCTTCCTTAGGCCACTTCCTTTTGTACTTAGACCAAATTGCACTCCTACTAGGGATCCTAAAACACAAAGCCTCTATATATTTGCTGCATACTACCTCTCCTCCTGTTCCCTCCCCCATTCCCTTTAGATTGTAAGCTCGCAAGGGCAGGGCTCTCTCCCCCTTTTGTGTCTTGGTAACCATTATACATTTTATTCATCATGTTAATTTTATCACTGTCATTACCAATTCTATAATTTGTATTTTGTATCATTCTTTGTATTTTGTCACTAATTAAGTATCTTGTATATTGGTGTACACCATTGTCTGTATTATTATGTACCCCATGTTTGTTTCTTACTTTGTACAGCGCCACGGAATATGTTGGCGCTTTATAAATCAATAATAATAATAATAATAATAATCTACTAAATATTCTTTTTTGTGGTGCCCAAATGTATGCACCTGCCTAATTTTGTTTAACCTCCTTAGCGGTAACCCGGGTCAGGCTCAGGACGGAACTCTGTAGCTCAGAGTGGTAATCCCGAATTGGATCCATCGGAGGTGTGGAATGTGTAGGGCTTTAACAGATCTATCTAGCAAGATAATTTTTAGGGTCTAAAAGCTTGAGAAAAAATTGCACCACTTTTGGACAATTTGGAAATAATCATACCGCCAGAGAGGTTAAACAATTATTGCACACTTTCTGTAAATCCAATAAAAACTTAATTTCACTTCTCAAGTATCACTGTGTGTGTCTCCTATATGATATATTTAACTGACATTTTTATCGTAACAACCAACGATTTATACAGGAAAATCATGATGGTTAACAAGGTTGCCCAAACTTTTCCATCCCACTGTAGATCGTATTTCAGTGGCTTCTACATTTCCCTTCTCAGCCTCATGTCACACTGAACTGCCCTCAGCCAATCAGTGAGGGGCAGGAATGTGGAAGGGGAGATAACAAACTTCCTTCTCCCCCAGCAAAGTACCAGAATAGAGCCACGCGGACTGAGGTAAGATTCATTACAGCAGAAACATTTATGATTGTATTGGAATGCTTGCAATGCAGACTGCATGTAGACTACATAATAAACACAGAGCAGGGGGTAAATAGAATTTGCTTTTGTGGCTGACAATCCTACTTCAAAGCCAGACTTCAGAAACCAATCTAACTACAATGTATGATACGACTATGCGAAGGTAGCATTTGACTAGTCCATTTTCAAGCTGCATACATTTACATACAGCATTTGCATAACCCTGCATCAACTCAGCATTATTTGCAATCCCTACTTTTAACCACTTCGCATCCAGACCTTGTTTTCCCCTAATGGACCACAGCAGTTTTGGCGGTTTAGTGGTGTCCCTTTTTAATCAGCAATAACTTAATCTGTACTCGTGCCACTTAAATGATCTATATATCGTTTTTTTCAAGACAAACTTAGCTTCCGTTCCTCTCTATGCATTTTAATGTGGAAAAGTGGGAAAAAAATTAAAAAATGCATCATTTCTCAATTTTGACCAATTTCTGTTTAAAAATAAAAAGTGCTATTAACATAAAAACTGTGCCACCAGTTAAAGTCACCCCAGTATAGATATCCAGATCCAGTATCACCCCCCCCCCCCCCCAGTATAGCCAGATGTGTCCTTAATATCAGCCCCCCCAGCATAGCCAGATGTGTCCCCTGTGTTTGCCACCTCCAGAATAGATTGAAAGATGCACCCCCAGGAATAGTGCCCCTATTTATAGCCAGAAGTGTCGTCGGAATCAGGATTACCCCATTATAGCCAGATGTACCCCCACAATTAGCGTTGCTCCCCCATTATAGCCAAATGGGCCCCTAGTATTTGATTATGACCCCCCATGTAGAGATGTGAGAGAACAGTTCGCCCGCGAATCTCTATGTGGCCGTACTACTTCCGGGTCACTATGACCCTTAGTAGTACGGCTGCGCTGGGCTGGCGGTGCGCGTCTTTGATCGCGCGCCTGGTGCCAGGCACTCTCTGCTCATGAGTGTGACATCACTCATGACGTCACACACGCGCAGAAATTGCCCGGCAACAGGCGCGCGGTCAAGGACGCGCACTGCCGGCCCAGCGCAGCCATACTACTAATGGTCATAGCGACCCAGAAGTAGTTAAGGGTGAGGGATTCGCCGAACCGTTCGCCGACATCTCTACCCCCAAGGTGCCCAAGTGTGCCAAATTATTAAATCCCCTCTCCCCTTAGGTTATATTTTTTAAGGATGCTTAGGAAGAATAATATTCCTGAGAAATTGTTGGTGTCTTTTCTATTCTAAATAGATGCGCCCCAGTAAATATGTACCCCAGCCCCCTTTACATATCCTACCCCCCATTATTGATAGCCAGATGTCCAACCCCCCGCCCCCCCCCCCCCCATCAGGCAGCCCCCTCCTTACACAAATCATTAAAAAAATCCTCCAGCAAGCAGCCTCACTCACCCTACCTCGTTCCTGCGACTATCCTGAAGTCCAAGCCTCCGATCCCCGCTCTGCAGTCAGCCGCGTAATGCCGGTAACCCGGGTCCCGGCTCGATGACGTCAGATGACTACTGACGCGATCGTTCATGGGAGGGGGGTAAACTAATTGGCTACAAGGGAACATGTTCCCTTTTACCAATTAGTAATGCAGCTGAAAGTCCCGGGAAGTGCGCTCTGAAGGGCACCAATCGTGCACAGCAGGGCTGCAAACGTAGTCAGTATATCTACGTCATGGTGGCTTGGAGGGTGGCACAGATGACGTAGATATACTGAGCTGTGGATAAAGTGGTTAATACAGTTGTCTCTCTAGGTGGCGTTTATACTGCTTGACTTAATATATTTACAGTGCCTTGCAAAAGTATTCGGCCCCCTTGAAGTTTTCCACATTTTGTCATATTGCTGCCACAAACATGAATCAATTTTATTGGAATTCCACGTGAATTACCAACACAAAGTGGTGTACACGTGAGAAGTGGAACGAAAATCATACATGATTCCAAACATTTTTGCACAAATCAATAACTGCAAAATGGGGTGTGCGTAATTATTCAGCCCCCTTTGGTCTGAGTGCAGTCAGTTGCCCATAGACATTGCCTGATGAGTGCTAATGACTAAATAGAGTGCACCTGTGTGTAATATAATGTCAGTACAAATACAGCTGCTCTGTGACGGCCTCAGAGGTTGTCTAAGAGAATCTTGGGAACAACACCATGAAGTCCAAAGAACACACCAGACAGGTCAGGGATAAAGTTAATGAGAATTTAAAGCAGGCTTAGGCTACAAAAAGATTTCCAACGCCTTGAACATCCCACGGAGCACTGTTCAAGCAATCATTCAGAAATGGAAGGAGTATGGCACAACTGTAAACCTACCATGTCAAGTTTGTCCACTTAAACTCACAGGCAGAACAAGGAGAGCGCTGATCAGAAATGCAGTCAAGAGGCCCATGGTGACTCTGGACGAGCTGCAGACATCTACAGCTCAGGTGGGGGAATCTGTCCATAGGACAACTATTAGTCGTGCACTGCACAAAGTTGGCCTTTATGGAAGAGTGGCAAGAAAAAAGCCATTGTTAACAGAAAAGCATAAGAAGTGACTTTTACAGTTTGCCACAAGCCATGTGGGGGACACAGCAAACCTGTGGGAGAAGGTGCTCTGGTCAGATGAGACCAAAATGGAACTTTTTGACCAAAATGCAAAACGCTATGTGTGGCAGAAAACTAACACTGCACATCACTCTGAACACACCATCCCCACTGTCAAATATGGTGGTGGCAGCATCATGCTCTGGGGGTGCTTCTCTTCAGCAGGGACAGGGAAGCTGGTCAAAGTTGATGGGAAGATGGATGGAGCCAAATACAGTGCAATGAAACAATGTGAACAGTGGAAGAAAACCTCTTGGAGTCTGCAAAAGACTTGAGACTGGGGCAGAGGTTCACCTTCCAGCAGGACAACAACGCTAAACATAAAGCCAGGGCAACAATGGAATGGTTTAAAATAAAACATATCCATGTGTTAGAATGGCCCAGTCAAAGTCCAGATCTAAATCCAATCGAGAATCTTTGGCAAGATCTGAAAACTGTTGTTCACAAACACTGTCCATCTAATCTGACTGAGCTGGAGCTGTTTTGCAAAGAAGAATGGGCAAGGATTTCAGTCTCTGGATGTGCAAAGCTGGTAGAGACATACCCTAAAAGACTGCCAGCTGTAATTGCAGAAAAAGGTGATTCTACAAAGTATTGACTCGGGGCTGAATAATTACGCACACCCCACTTTGCAGTTATTGATTTGTAAAAATTGTTTGGAATCATGTATGATTTCCGTTCCACTTCTCACGTGTACACCACTTTGTATTGGTCTTTCATGTGGAATTCCAATAAAATTGATTCATGTTTGTGGCAGTATTGTGGCAAAATGTGGAAAACTTCAAGGGGGCCGAATACTTTTGCAAGCCACTGTATATGATCCGGACTGTAAAGGATGCAGCTCTGAAGTCTGTAGGGTGGAATGCACTAGCCGAACTCCAGTCCTCAAGGGCCAAATCTATGCCAATGTTAGAGAGAAATGGAGAATGGAGACTTGATGAACCACCTTTCCTGGTTCAGTCCCATAAATAAATGAATTTAACCACTTTACCCCCAGCGGTACGAATTTCTCCGCCCCTTTTTTCCCCCCTAAAAAACCAGGGACGGAGAAATCCGTACCTTCCGCGCTACCGCCGCTGTCCGCGCTCCCGCCGCCCGTGCGCGCGCACCCGCCGCTCGTGCACGCCGCCGCCCGCTCGCCCGGAGATCAATAAACGGGAAAATCCATTCCCGTTCGTTGATCTAGCCCCCGCAATGATCTGCTGCTTCTTTCAGAAACAGCGAGATCATTGTGAGTCTCCCAGCCTCCTACTGCTTCCTGTAAGCGTCCTTCCGGACGCTTACAGGTCGCATGTAAACAAACACTCTGTGGCCATCTTGTGGCCAAATAGTAAACTACACCCTAAAAGCATTTTACATATTCAAACATTACATTTACACAATAAATTAACTCATTACCTCCCACACTCCCCAATTTTTATTTTTTTTTTGTAATTAAAAAAAAAAAAAATACAATAAAAAAAAAAACATAAATAGTTAGCTTAGGGACTGAACTTTTTAAATATTTATGTCAAGAGGGTATAACACTGTTACTTTATAAACTGCGGGCTTGTAATTAGGGATGGATGCAAAACTGAACAAAATGCACCTTTATTTCCAAATAAAATATTGTCGCCAAACATTGTGATAGGGACATAATTTAAATGGTTTTATAACCGGGACAAATGGGTTAATACATTTCATGGGTTTTAATTACAGTAGCATGCTTTATTTAAAAACTATAATGGCCGAAAACTGAAAAATAATAATTTTTTCCCACATTTTTTCCTATTTCCCCATTAAAACACATTTAGAATAAAATAATTCTTGGCATAATGTCCTACCTAAAGAAAGCCTAATTAGTGGCGAAAAAAACAAGATATAGTTCATTTCATTGGGATAAGTAATAATAAAGTTATAGACGAATGAATGGAAGGAGCGCTGAAAGGTGAAAATTGCTCTGGTGGTCAGGGGGTAAAACCCCTCAGTGGTGAAGTGGTTAAGCTGTGCCAAAAATGTGTGAGGACCTCGGCCCCTGAGGACCGAGTTTCTACATATCTGCACTAGTATTATTACAATTTCCCTTTCAGCAGCCCAGTGTGCAGGGTTTTAGTATGGAGTCTCTGTAACCCATGGTGAAAAAAATGGAACTCTCGATCCGGCTGGGTTCAGACCTGCTAGATGTTATGCACATTTTTCTATATCATGAAATGTGGACCGCCACACACCCAATGTTAAAGTGGACCTGAACTCTTGGACAGGACAGAACGGAAACCTAGAGAAATGTACTCTGTATGTTTTTAGAGAGTTTAGCCTGTCTAATTCTCCCTCATCTGTGACTAACTTAACTGTAATTTGATCTCTCAGCTGTGTCAGCTGGCTGCTTTGGCAGAGCAGCTGATTTGTAAACACAGGAGGTTAAAGTGTACCAGAGATCAACAATATTAAAAGATTTATACATACTTGGGGCTTCCTCCAGCCCCATCCGCACATATCGCTCCCATGCTGCTTTCCTCAGTCTTCTTCATTTTCTGTACCGGGTCCAGTAACTTCTGCCAGTCGCGGCTATTATTATTATTATTATTATTTAGTACTTATATAGCGCCGACATATTACGCAGCGCTGTACAGTGTATATATATATATATATCTTGTCACTACCTGTCCCTCAAAGGAGCTCACAATCTAATCCCTACCATTGCCATATGTCTATATTATGTAGTGTAAGTACTGTAGTCTAGGGCCAATTTTTAGAGGGAGCCAATTAACTTATCTGTATGTTTTTGGAATGTGGGAGGAAACCGGAGTGCCCGGAGGAAACCCACGCAGACACGGAGAGAACATACAAACTCTTTGCAGATAGTGCCCTGGCTGGGATTCGAACCGGGGACCCAGCGCTGCAAGGCGAGAGCGCTAACCACTACGCCACCGTGCTGCCCAGTCTGAACAAGCGCAGTGCGCTCTCTCCCCGGTGAAGAAGACTCCAGCGAGAGGTAGAGGTGGACTTACCTCACCAATAGAAGACATGATAATGTCAATATTAGTTGAACAAAAAAGCTTTGACTACTCCAAGGTGCAATGCGTTTCACAGGTGTTATCCTGCTTCATCAGGCAATTAAAGGAGCAATAGATCGGGTCTTAGAAACGCCAAAGCATCACTTTCGTGGTGCCCTGTACAGAGTAAAGCGATTGTTTTACAGTCGATAGCAAACATACTGCCTGTTGCATTTTTCCTGCATTTGCAATTGAGTTAAATGAATGGGAACGCATGAAAATCGCAATACTATGCGATTTGTTTTGCTATCTCCCAGTTAAAAAATCTTCCAACAGCTTCACTCCCCCCCCCCCCCCCCATCAGGAACTGTAATCGCTTTGCAATCGCACCTGCTGATTTCAGCCATAATTGCCTCAAAAACGTGCTTGTAAGCTACTGAAAATCGCAATTTTTATTGCATAAGGGCCTAGTAATTCCTCACTTCTCTGCAATAGTATGCCATACCTCCCAACTTCTTGAGATGAGAAAGAGGGACAGTTAATCCACGCCCCTGCCACACCCCTAATCACGCCCCTACTCACACATACCATAAAGATTCATAAGAAAAATATGTTGTTTTATAATTCAAACCACACTGGTCCTTTCTATCCTGGTGCATTTTCCTTCATATCAACATTTATATAAGAAATATATCAATTTAAAAGACGGTAAAGTCAATTAAACACATTTTTCAGTAGGGAAATACATATATTTATACAGAAAGAGGGACAAAGTCCTGAAAGAGGGAAAAATGGGGAGGACAGAGGGACAGGGCTCCCAAAGAGGGACTGTCCCTCCAAAAGAGGGACAGTTGGGAGCTATCAACAACAACAAATAACATTTGTAGAGCGCTTTTCTCCCATAGGACTCAAAGCGCATACGCATGGCTCAGACCGTCGTGGTACAGAGGAAAAATTGTATAAGTCCGGAAATGCCAGGCTAAACAGGTGGGTTTTCAGTCTGGATTTGAATAGCTCCAGGGATGGTGGTGTCTTTACCGGGTGTGGCAGGGAGTTCCAAAGAGTAGGGGCAGCATGACAGAAGGCTCTATCTCCAGATTTTTTGAGGTGCACTCTGGGAGTGACCAAGTTTATAGAACTTGCTGATCTGAGGTTGTGAGAGGTGTGGTGCAGCTTCAGCAAGACCTTCATGTATCCAGGGCCCAGATTGTGCAGGGATTTAAATGTCAGCAGTCCAATCTTGAAGAGTATTCTCCATTTTACTGGTAGCCAGTGCAGTGAGCGAAGGATCGGTGTAATGTGACAGTGGCGGGGCTGGTTTGTTAGCAATCTGGCAGCAGCATTCTGCACTAATTGCAGGCGACGCAGGTCCTTTTTGGGGAGGCCAGCATAAAGGGCATTGCAGTAGTCCAGCCGTGATGTGATGAAGGTGTGGACTAGGGTTGGAAGATGCTCTGGGGGAATCAGATGTTTAATCTTTGCAATGTTCTTCAGATGAAAGTAGGAAGATTTAACTACAGATGAAATTTGGTTTCTGAAACTCACCGCTGCTAGGGAGCTATGGTATGCATTGTTTCCTTTCTGTGGTTGTTAAACTTGTTGTACTAACATCCTTACCCACAAGATTTATTAGTGTTTTTATTTTTTTAAAGGCCATTAAAGTTTTTGCCACTGGTGCGTTGGCGTATTGTTGGGCAAACTTTCAGGGCGGGTCACTTCTGGGAAACCCCACACACACCACCAGCAGCAGCCCCTACAGCGGTTAGTGCAACACCTGCAATAGTCAGTGTGATGTGCATAATGCATAGTATATTCTAGAATCAGATCAGATCTTCCTGATAGCTGATCCATTCATAATTACTCACCCAGAAATAGCCTGTTACATAACAACCCTATAAATGGAAGAATATATTTCCTATGCATCTGCTGCTGTGATGACAGCTTGAATCCTCACTCCCTTGAATGAAGTGAGGGGGAGCAGGCTGGGACTCTGGCTGATGGAGCAGCAGAACGAGTTCCTCCAGTCAGTGGGAAAGGTGCAGTACCGGGGCTTGTCCTGTAAGTGGTGCTATTAAGGAGCTCTGGAAGAATAGTAAATGACATAAGACCGGAAGAAGCCGCTACATGCACGCTGCCTGCCTGAGCTCACTGCTGCGGGGAACTTTCTGCTGGACTGTCAGCCTTTGGGGCGCTGCTGGGGGGAGACTCAGCTGTCAGCTCCTCCACAACAGGTAAGCTGCGGGGGTCTGCTGAGAGGCCGTGGGGTGTCCGGCACAGCCGGGGGGAGGAGGAGACTCGCGGCAGAAGTTTGGAAAGTTAGTAAATGAAGGGGGGTGACTCAGCAAGGCTGTCAGGATTCTCCAGGATACCGCGTGCGCACAGCAGGGAAAGTCACTACAAGTGCAGGAGGATGCAGGGGGAAATCACAGCAGGGAGTGGCTTTGCTTTATACAATGTTTTGTCCGGCTTTGCTACACTTTCCTGGGAATTATCCCACAGCTCTGTCTTTAGATCAGTTCCCCTATAGGGCTGGTGTAATGAAAGTAAATGTAACCATTCTTCTATTATGGGGTACAAATTCTGACAGGTTGCATAAAATGCTCCCTGTAGTGAAAATCTTTGCAACTTCATCAGAATTTGCAACCTCTACCTTTCCTCCACCTGGCATGAACCTTCCAAACCCTTTGCCTAACACTACCCTACCCTGTGCCTAAAACTACCCTCTGCCCATCCCATGCCAAATAACTTGTGCCTAAAGGTGGGTACAAACATCAGATAAAAGTCTTTGGAAAATGAAAGATCACAGACCAATTTTACCCCCTTCCAAGAGCCATACTCTACACAGTCTATTCCATAGGTTCTCAATATGTGGTACGCGTACCCCAGGGGGTACTTCTGATGGTTCCAGGGGGTACTCGGGCTTGATATAATTAACCAAAAATAATACATTTAAAGTTATAGAAAATGATAAATCTTAGTTAAACTACACCAAATTAGTGTTTTAGCTAATTAAAAGCAAAAGTAAATGCTTGGAAATTGTTTAGAACCAATTATCATGTACTACGATTAAATATATATTTGTCAAGGGGTACTTGTGATAATATTTACTATGCTAGGGGGTACTCGGTGAGTAAAGGGTTTTAAAAGGGGTGCATACCAATAAAATGTTGAGAAACACTGGTCTATTCTATGGAGCTGAACTCCCCATCAGATAGAAATCTTTGCAAGATGCTGCACACAAAGATGCTGTACACATTTAACAGATCAGTATCTGCAAAAGATCCGTTCCTGCAAAATGCATTTATCGTCTATATCTGCAGATCTCATACACACCTTGTTTAACGGACATTCATCTGCAGATCAGACAATTATCTACCGATCTGAAGATCCATCCTGGTGGATCTGATCTGCAGATAATTGTCCGTTAAACAAGGTGTGTACGAGATCTGCAGATATAGACTATGAATGCATTTTGCAGGAACAGATCTTTTGCAAATAATGATCTGTTGCATGTGTACAGCATCTTGCAAAGATTTTTATCTTATGGGGAGTTCAGCTCCATAGAATAGACTGTGTAGAGTATGCCCTCATACTACATGGAAAGGGGTAACATTGGTCTGTGATCTTTCATTTTCCAAAGACTTTTATCTGATGTGTGTACCCACCTTTAAACTACCCTCCACCTATCCCATGCCTAACCTACCCTATCCTGTGCATAAAACATCCCTTCACCCATCCCATGCCTAACACCAAACTACCCTATCTTGTGCTTAAAACTTCCCTACACCTATCCTCTGCCTAAAGGTGTCCACACACAATCCAATTTTACGGCAAGTCGATAAAAACGATCGGATCTCCTGAAAACTAAAGCGCTTTTTTTTCCATTTGACTGAAAAATCCGATCGAATTTCCCATTTTTTTTTTTCCGATTTATATCTATCCGGAATGCTGGAAATTTCTCTTAAATTTTTTTTAAAGTGTCAATTTATTAATATACACACCCTAGCGATTTTCTCAGTTTCCAATCAGTTTTATCATAATTGGGGAAAAATTTAACATGTGTGTGTGGTACATTGGCCATATTTTTGAAATGTTACACTCAGTTAGAAAAATGTATTGGTACTTAAATTGAACAGATATTTAAAAAAATGTATGGTGTGTAGCCACCTTTACACTAATCTGTCATCCCTTCTGCCTAATGTTAACCTTCTCCTGTAGGATGCAAATTCTGATAGGTTGCAAAGTATGCTGACACACCTGTTTACTGACTGGGTAATCTAAGCAGGAGCGTAGGGTCTGTGGGCCTCTAAACAGTGGAGTTGTGACATGAAATATGCACTATACGCACTGCTGGTTTCTTTTGCCCTACTGTTACCAGTTGCTGAACTTTTGATTTGATTTATTTGGCATCTTGATCGAGATAAGTGTTTCTGAAACTTAAAAGCACTGTGCAAAGTTGTGATTCCTGTAAATAGTTCAGGTAATGAGGAATGTAATGGTCATCTGCACAAGAGGCCTAAATGACCTACACTGTGACCACATCACCCACTTCCTTACCTTACCAGAATGGCCAGGAGGCAAGCAGAAGGTAGCAAAGCATTTATCTGGCCAAGAGTCCAGTTACACATTACTGTCTATTCCGAAGGTGTCCACACTTTTTCAGCTAGTGAGACACTTCAAAAATGATTAACTGAAAATGATCTACCAGGTAGAATCTACCTACAGATGCAGCCACAACTGCAGCACATGGGAGGTGTGGGATCTACTCAGAACTCCTTTGTGATCTATGCAGTGCTCTACTCAATGACCCCCCCCTTTTCCCCTGCCACAGATACTAGACCACCTTCATCCACTTGTTACTCTGGCAACTTCCTATTAATGTTGAAAATTGTTACATTTATGGAAAGCACTGGTGCAAAATGTTTATTAGTTTGTATACAGAAAGTATTTATCTATCATGATTTTGCGTTAAATAAACAAGGAAAAAACAGAACAGCAAGTAAATAAGGGAATGACAATCGGGATAACAGAATATAAAGGCAAATATATCGCTGCAGTGTACACAAACCTAGGACCTCAGATCAACACACTAGCTTGACTTTTTTTCAGTGTAGCGTCAATCGGCTTGTCTTCAGTTCAAGTTTAGTTTTCCTTCAATTTATCAGTTTACCACTTTTAGGGCCCTTTTCCACTAGCGCGTTTGCGCTAGCTGAATCGCAAAACCGCAAACCGCTAGCGATTTTACAATCGCTACGGTTTGCTTTTTAACATAGGAATCGCGGTAGGTCATTTCCACTACCGCGATTCGTTTTTTTTTTATCGCGATCGCGCCGCGGAGCGACTTTTGCCGCGATTTTGCTATGCAGTGCATAGCAAAATCACGGCCGCAAACGTCGGGAAAACGGCGGAATTGCGATTCAGCAATCGCTAGCGTTCAGCGCGAACGCTAGCGACTGCTAGTGGAAAAGGGCCCTTACTAGTATAGCTGGGAGGTGAAGAGATGTAACTGACTATAAACTGAAGTAAACTGATGTCTGTGTTTACCAGTCCTATTCCAATGCCAGAGTTTTATTATTATGTACTCTGAACCAAGCCGACCTCTACATGTATGTATTTCTGTGAAGGATAATTGCTGTTTCTTAAATATTAGCTTCCTCTGTGTAACCCAATGTAGTTTTGCTAGGAGGAAACCAGGGTCTGGAAACTGATGCTGAAGAACATGGCTATCTAGCTGAGGGTGGTTTGTTATTTTGCAATGTAGAAAAGTTTGGAAGAGGACCAAAAGTGCCGGCAGCAGGGTAGTTCCAACATTTCTCCTGCATAATGAGAAGATAGATCTGTGTGTAAGCATTGTGTCCCTGCATCATGCACTAAATGTGATAGCAGTCTTAAGCCTCATCTACATGGTACAATTTTCCATCAGATCAACCAGTTACCTGATAAGAAATTGCATCGTGTGTAGACTGCCAAATTGTTTCAGATCAAATTTGCGATAGATTTTGCATTGATAAGTACCCAAAATCTATTGCAAAATCTATCACAATCCGATTGGACCGGTTGGAGATTATCTAATAGATCCGATCTGACGGAAAATTGTAATGCGGCTTTAAAGGACAGATCCAACTAAAAAAAAAAAACCTAACAAGATTTACTTACCCAGGGTTTTCTCCAGCCCCTGGCAGCCGATATGTCCCTCACCGCAGCTCCGGTGTCCACTCCGTTGCAGATGCCGACCTCGACCAGGTCGGCATCTTCTGCACCTGAGGGTGGTTGCGCTGCAGTGGCCGGGAGCACTCTGCGCAGTAGTTTTGCACCTGCGCGGAACATTCTAGGCCACATGAGCCAGCGGCACACAGGCGCAGAAGATGCCGACCTGGTGGAGGTCGGCATCTGCAACGGAGGGGCCCCAGGAGCTGCGGTGAGAGACATATCGGCTGCCAGGGGCTGGAGGACGCCCCGGGTAAGTAGATCTTGGTTTTTGTTTTTTGTTTCGTCAGACCTGTCCTTAAGGCTGCTTACACACTAAGACGTTACAGGCGCACGTTAGTGCAGCCTGTAACGCTCCCCAACGCACAGCAATGTAACACAAGTGGGCTGTTCACACAGCCCACGTTGCGTTACATGTAACGCTGCACGTTCTTAAGTGCAGCATGCTACGGCGGTAGAGCAGCTTAAGCCGCGTTAGACTGTCTGCACATGCGCAGTCATGTTGGGGAGGAGTGGAGAGCGGCCAGGCACATGGCTAATTAATATTCACTGCACGTTGTGACGTGCAGTGTTTACTTCCTGGAGCGGCCGCTCTGTGCGGTGATTGGCCGGCGGGACCACGTGATGCCGCATGCGCACAAGAGTACGCATCGCGGCATCACGGACGCCAGAGTGAGCTGCACAACGTGGCTCACTCTGACGTCCACAACGAAGAGCACCAGGCGTCGCGTTAGGTGCACGTTATGCGACCTTAACGTGGCACCTAACGCAACGTCTTAGTGTGCAAGTAGCCTTAAAGCAGACTTGAACTCAGAACTTATTCTCTGCTCTAAGGCTGCTGACACACTAAGACGTTACAGGCGCACGTTAGTGCGCCTGTAACGCTCCCCCAACGCACAGCAATGTAACACAAGTGGGCTGTTCACACAGCCCACGTTGCGTTATACGTAACGCTGCACGTTCTGCCGAAAGTGCAGCATGCTACGGCGTTAGAGTGGGTATAGCCGCGTTAGACTGTTTGCACATGCGCAGTGGGGGGTGAGAGGAGGCGGGGAGATGCTGCTACAGTAGCCGCGCACATGGCTACTTAATATTCACTGCACTGGCGGCCGCTGATTGGCCGGCGGGACCACGTGATGCGGAGTGTCTCGCTCCGCATCACGTGGTCCCGCCGGCCAATCAGCGCCACTCTGGGAGACCTTATACGGATAGAGCCGCCTAACGCGGCTTACTCTACCGGCCTCTCCCGCACCCCCATGCGTTGCATTAGGTGCACGTTATGCGACCTTAACGTAGCACCTAACGCCACGTCTTGGTATGCAAGTAGCCAAAAAGATAAGTAACAGCATAATAACATTTAAAGAAAAACATTTCTTTGTTACTGATACAAATCCTGCCATAAATCTGCAGTGTCTACTTACTACTTTCATTGAAGCAGACATAAGGTTAACATCCTGTGTTTACAAATTAGCTGCTTTGCCGAGGCAGCCAGCTGACACAGCTGAAAGATCAAATTACAGTTGTGGTTAATCACAGATGAGGGGGACTTAAACAGGCTAAACTCTCTAAATACATAGATGGTACAATTCTCTGTTTTCCTTCTGTCCTGTGCAAGCATTCAGTTCCACTTTAACTAAACACCAAATCTTTAAGATACAATTACAACTACCAAAAGCTACCATCTACTGTAGTTAGTAGTAGGGCTGTGGAGGTGGAGTCTGAGCTTTTTTGGGTACATGGAGTCGGTGGTTTCCTAAACTGAGTCGATGATTTTTGTGCAGACTCCCCAGCCCTGGGTAATAGTTTAGTTTGTAAAAATTGGATTTTTTTTTTTATTTGGATACATTTTTTTTTAAGTGTTTGTCATTGTCTTTTAACTTGAGTGCTATCTATCTCATTTTGGACATGCCTGCACACTGTACAGAGGATTTGGATACTTGCTACAGCTTTGTACGTAAAACATGTTTTTTATGGTGGATGACCTTCACAAGTCATGGTAAAGGACCGCATGGCACGTCTCTGGTCTTTGGACCACAATTTGAATGAGGCCTCGTTCACATTGGGTGTGTTCAGAAATGTATTTAAAGGGACACTTAAGTCAAACAAAAAAAAATAGTTTTACTCACCTGGGACTTCCAATAGCCCCCTGCAGCTGTCCGATGCCCTCGCCGTCTCCCTCCGATCCTCCTGGCCCCGCCGGCAGCCACTTCCGGTTGCGGCGACAGGAGCCGACAGGCTGGGAACGCGAGTGATTCTTCGTGATCCCAGCCACAATAGCGCCCTCTATGCTGCTATGTGATATATACGCTATGCTATAGCAGCATAGAGGAAACGCGAAGAATCACTCGCATTCCCAGCCTGTCGGCTCCTGTCGATGAAACCGGAAGTGGCTGCCGGGGGGGGGGGGGCAGGAGGATCAGAGGGAGACGGCGAAGGCACTGAACAGCTGCAGGGGGCTATTGGAAGCCCCAGGTGAGTAAAACTAATTTTTTTTGTTTAAGTGCCCCTTTAAGCACATGATAAAAAAAACACATGCATTGATGCTGGCTTTCGTAACATGTTTCAGTGCGTTGCACTTTTTGTTAAAGTGACCCATGTGTTTATATACGCTTAAATGTGTTTTTGTTCAGCATGTTTTGATCATTTGATGTAGCAGTTGTCACTAAGGATTTGTTTGTGTGGTTTTTTTTTTTTTTTTTTTTTTTTTTTTTATTAGGGGTAAAAAGCATCTCCAAAGTGCATTGCTATGTGCTTCTTTGTACTAAAAAAGTGCACCCGTTCAACTGCATTGCTGTACCTAGCAAAGCACACCGTGAAAAACTTACAGCAAAGTCCCTAGTGTGAATGAGACCTTACTGCTTTGGTTTTCTCACACTTGGTGCTCCATTCATGCTATCTCAGGAACAGCCCTGTGCATCGCAGTCTAATGCAACATTAGCATCTGCATTGAGTGCATTAGTGAAACTATAGCTGTTGATTAGCTGCTACAAGTCTCTGCTTCATATCATTATGGCTGCCAACGAGCTGGGAAAAATGAGACATGTTGCCAATTATGTTAATAGGAAAATATATCAAGTTTATCTGTTTTCCAGAGAAAGCGGCAACCCAAAAAGAGGGGAAAAAAAAGCTAATGGTATAAATGATAAATATGATGTACGTTGTATTGTTGTATTGTTTATGGAGTTATCGATCTAGCTGTTAGTGGACAATGGGTCCTCTGATGAAGTAAGTTTTTTTTTTTTTTTGTTTGTTTTTTTTTTTTACCACGAAATGCATCAGTTTGTTTTTGTTCCCATCTGCTTTGGCTAAGTCACCTTTTTGATTATGATTGACCAATTCCCTAATGTTATGTATTCTGTCTCCAATAAGCTGTATAATCTATACTTTTTAATTCTTTCCTGCCTTTCCACCATCCAAACTTGTTGTTTTTGTCTTGTATGTGGCACTTTAATGTTATTAAACTTAGTAGTCTGTGTCTCATCCTAGCATTTTGGTTAAGAGTCTCGGTTATCCGGTATTTCTGGATGCTTTTTTAGCTATTTGTACTTTTTTGCATTTTACATAACGGTGTCAATCTCTTGGGGTTGTGCAGATTATCAGCTGCCTTTGATGCTCTTGTATTGTAATGTAATAATTGTTATACTAGCAGCAGCTTGGAGTCACCATAGAATTGCATTCATCTACTACGTGTCCCTGCGATAGAATTTCTGAGGTGACATACCCATATAATGACACACCTGAGGATTCATTGTATACATACACCAAATGTGGGCAACTTGCCATGCATTCACTTTGGCAGGTTTGTCATTAAAAGCAGTAGGACCAGCCATACTATCCCAGGAAAGAAAAAGACATATATAAGTAGATAAATATTTGTTCTACCAATATAATGTATTGTCCACGTTTTTATTTCAGTGCAATTTTATGCAGTAAATCAAGAGGAACTGGCTTCAGGCATTTTCCATCTTTACAGCCTTTGACTGAAGCCAATTTTGATGTCATTTCCTCCCTTAGGCTAGGTTCATCAGTAGGACGTTGCTGAGGTGCTGAGATATAAAGTCCTATAACGCAGCTTACTGCAATAAGTGATGCGACATTCACAGTGCGACGTTAGCGTTGCATTGTAACAACGTTAGGGCAATGCACTGCTTCAGTCCGTTACCGCTAAACTCGCATGTTAAAAGGTGCAGGGAAGCATATTTTTCCTGTCATGCCTCACTGTATCTACTGTTTGCGACGGTAGCGCAACGTTAACCACTTCCCGACCGCCTAACGCACAGAGGTGGCCGGGAAGTGGAGCCCTTAAGGACCGGCTCACCCACAGAGGCGGCGGTCCATTTAAGGGCATGGGCGGAGCAATCGCGTCATCCGTGACGCGATCCTCCGCCGGTGTCTGTCACCGCTCGCCCGCCGCAACATCCCGCCGGCTATACGGAAGCGCCGGCGGGATGTTGACCCCGCGATCGCCGCATACAAAGTGTATAATACACTTTGTAATGTTTACAAAGTGTATTATACAGGCTGCCTCCTGCCCTGGTGGTCCCAGTGTCCGAGGGACCACCAGGGCAGGCTGCAGCCACCCTAGTCTGCACCCAAGCACACTGATTTCTCCCCCCCCCTGCCCCAGATCGCCCACAGCACCCCTCAGACCCCCCCTGCCCACCCCCCAGACCCCTGTTTGCACCCAATCACCACCCTAATCACCCATCAATCACTCCCTGTCACTATCTGTAAACGCTATTTTTTTTTATCTCCCCCCCCCCCTGCCCACTGCCCCCTCCTGATCACCCCCACCCCTCAGATTCTCCCCAGACCCCCCCCCCCCCCCCAGACTTCCCCCCCCCCCTGTGTACTGTATGCATCTATCCCCCCTGATCACCTGTCAATCACCTGTCAATCACCTGTCAATCACCTCCTGTCACTGCCACCCATCAATCAGCCCCTAACCTGCCCCTTGCGGGCAATCTGATCACCCACCCACACCAATAGTTCGCCCGCAGATCCGACGTCAGATCACCTCCCAAGGGCAGTGTTCATATCTGTTCTCTACCCTAAACACCCACTAATTACCCATCAATCACCCCCTGTCACTGCTACCTATCAGATTAGACCCCTATCTGCCCCTAGGGCACTCAATCACCCGCCCACACTCTCAGAATGCCCTCAGGCCCCAGCCCTGATCACCTCGCCAGTGCATTGCTTGCATCTATTCCCCCCTCTAATCACACCTTGAGACACCCATCAATCACCTCCTGTCACCCCCTAGCACACCTACCCATCAGATCAGGCCCTAATTTGCCCCGTGTGGGCTCCTGATCACTCGGCCAAACCCTCAGATCCCCCTCAGACCCCCTTCCGATCACCTCCCCAGTGCATTTATTGCATATATTTTCCCCTCTAACCACCCCCTGAGACACCCATCAATCACCTCTTGTCACCCCCCCTAGCACTCCTATCCATCAGATCAGGCCCAATACAACCTGTCATCTAAAAGGCCACCCTGCATATGACCGGTTCCACAAAATTCGCCCCCTCATAGACCACCTGTCATCAAAATTTGCAGATGCTTATACCCTTGAACAGTCATTTTAAGACATTTGGTTTCCAGACTACTCACAGTTTTGGGCCCGTAAAATGCCAGGGCGGTATAGGAACCCCAGAAACGGACCCCATTTTAGAAAAAAGACACCCCAATGTATTCTGTTAGGTGTATGACGAGTTCATAGAAGTTTTTATTTTTTGTCAAAAGTTAGCGGAAATTGATTTTTGTTTTTTTTCCACAAAGTGTCATTTTTCACTAACTTGTGACAAAGAATAAAATCTTCTATGAACTCGCCATACACCTAACAGAATACCTTGGGGTGTCTTCTTTCTAAAATGGGGTCACTTGTGGGGTTCCTATACTGCCCTGGCATTTTAGGGGCCCTAAACCGTGAGGAGTAGTCTAGAAAACAAATGCCTCAAAATGACCTGTGATTAGGACGTTGGGCCTCTTAGCGCACCTAGGCTGCAAAAAAGTGTCACACATGTGGTTTCGCCGTACTCAGGAGAAGTAGTATAATGTGTTTTGGGGTGTATTTTTACACATACCCATGCTGGGTGGGAGAAATCAATCTGTAAATGGACAATTGTGTGTAAAAAAAAAAAATCAAACAATTGTCATTTACAGAGGTATTTCTCCCACCCAGCATGGGTATGTGTAAAAATACACCCCAAAACACATTATACTACATCTCCTGAGTACGGCGATACCACATGATTGGCACTTTTTTGCAGCCTAACTGCGCTAAGGGGCCCAAAGTCCAATGAGTACCTTTAGGATTTCACAGGTCATTTTTGTTTCTAGACTACTCCTCACGGTTTAGGGCCCCTAAAATGCCAGGGCAGTATAGGAACCCCACAAATGACCCCATTCTAGAAAGAAGACACCCAAACGTTTTCCGTTAGGAGTATGGTGAGTTCATAGAAGATTTTTTTTGTCACAAGTTAGCGGAAAATGACACTTTGTGAAAAAAAAACAATTAAAATCAATTTCCGCTAACTTGTGACAAAAAAATAAAAACTTCTATGAACTCACCATACTCCTAACGGAATACCTTGGGGTGTCTTCTTTCTAAAATGGGGTCATTAGTGGGGTTCCTATACTGCCCTGGCATTTTAGGGGCCCTAAACCGTGAGGAGTAGTCTTGAAACAAAAATGACCTGTGAAATCCTGAAGGTACTCATTGGACTTTGGGCCCCTTAGCGCAGTTAGGGTGCAAAAAAGTGCCACACATGTGGTATCGCCGTAATCGGGAGAAGTAGTACAATGTGTTTTGGGGTGTATTTTTACACATACCCATGCTGGGTGGGAGAAATACCGCTGTAAATGGACAATTGTGTGTAAAAAAAAAAAAAATCAAAAGATTGTCATTTACAGCGGTATTTCTCCCACCCAGCATGGGTATGTGTAAAAATACACCCTAAAACACATTGTACTACTTCTCCCGAGTACGGCGATACCACATGTGTGGCACTTTTTTGCAGCCTAACTGCGCTAAGGGGCCCAAAGTCCAATGAGTACCTTTAGGATTTCACAGGTCATTTTGAGAAATTTGGTTTCAAGACTACTCCTCACGGTTTAGGGCCCCTAAAATGCCAGGGCAGTATAGAAACCCCACAAATGACCCCATTTTAGAAAGAAGACACCCCAAGGTATTCCGTTAGTAGTATGGCGAGTTCATAGAAGATTTTATTTTTTGTCACAAGTTAGCGGAAATTGATTTTAATTGTGTTTTTTCACAAAGTGTCATTTTCCGCTAACTTGTGACAAAAAATAAAATCTTCTATGAACTCGCCATACTCCTAACGGAATACCTTGGGGTGTCTTCTTTCTAAAATGGGGTCATTTGTGGGGTTTCTATACTGCCCTGGCATTTTAGGGGCCCTAAACCGTGAGGAGTAGTCTTGAAACGAAATTTCTCAAAATGACCTGTGAAATCCTAAAGGTACTCATTGGACTTTGGGCCCTTTAGCGCAGTTAGGGTGCAAAAAAGTGCCACACATGTGGTATCGCCGTACTCAGAAGTAGTATAATGTGTTTTGGGGTGTATTTTTACACATACCCATGCTGAGTGGGAGAAAGATCTCTGTAAATGGACAATTGTGTGTAAAAAAAAAATTAACAAATTGTCATTTACAGAGATATTTCTCCCACCCAGCATGGGTATGTGTAAAAATACACCCCAAAACACATACTACTTCTCCTGAGTACGGCAATACCACCTGTGTGGCACTTTTTTGCAACCTAACTGCGCTAAGGGGTCCAAAGTCCAATGAGCACCTTTAGGCTTTACAGGGGTGCTTACAATTTAGCACCCCCCAAAATGTCAGGACAGTAAACACACCCCACAAATGACCCCATTTTGGAAAGTAGACCCTTCAAGGTATTCAGAGAGGGGCATGGTGAGTCCGTGGCAGATTTCATTTTTTTTTTGTCGCAAAGTGTCATTTTCCGCTTACTTGTGACAAAAAATATCTTCTATGAACTCACTATGCCTCTCAGTGAATACTTTGGGATGTCTTCTTTCCAAAATGGGGTCATTTGGGGGGTATTTATACTATCCTGGAATTCTAGCCCCTCATGAAACATGACAGGGGGTCAGAAAAGTCATAGATGCTTGAAAATGGGAAAATTCTCTTTTTTTTGCACCATAGTTTGTAAACGCTATAACTTTTACCCAAACCAATAAATATACACTGAATGGGTTTTTTTTTTAATCAAAAACCTGTTTGTCCACATTTTTCGCGCTGCATGTATACAGAAATTTTACTTTATTTGAAAAATGTCAGCACAGAAAGTTAAAAAAAATCATTTTTTTGCCAAAATTCATGTCTTTTTTGATGAATATAATAAAAAGTAAAAATCGCAGGAGCAATCAAATAGCACCAAAAGAAAGCTTTATTAGTGACAAGAAAAGGAGCCAAAATTCATTTAGGTGGTAGGTTGTATGAGCGAGCAATAAACCGTGAAAGCTGCAGTGGTCTGAATGGAAAAAAAGTGGCCGGTCCTTAACCTCCTTGGCGGTATGGACGAGTATATCCGTCCATTACCGCCGGAGGTCGCCACTCAGGCCCTGCTGGGCCGATTTTCGTAAAATAAAAAGCAGCACACGCAGCCGGTACTTTGCCAGCCGCGTGTGCTGCCTGATCGCCGCCGCGAGCAGCGGCGAAAGAGGGTCCCCCCAGCCGCCCGAGCCCTGCGCAGCCGGAACAAATAGTTCCGGCCAGCGCTAAGAGCTGGATCGGAGGCGGCTGACGTCAGGACGTCGGCTGACGTCCATGACGTCACTCCGCTCGTCGCTATGGCGACGAGGTAAGCGAAACACGGAAGGCCGCTCATTGCGGCCTTCCGTGTTACTTCTGGCTGCCGGAGGCGATCAGAAGATCGCCTCCGGAGCGCCCTCTAGTGGGCTTTCATGCAGCCAACTTTCAGTTGGCTGCATGAAATAGTTTTTTTTTTTTTTATAAAAAAAAACCCTCCCGCAGCCTCCCTGGCGATTTTAATAGAACGCCAGGGAGGTTAAGGGGTAGAAAGCCCTAGGTCCTCAAGTGGTTAATCTGTGTTACAACTTTTTCGTTGTGTTGCAACTTTACAACTCAACATCCTACTGTGAACCTAGCCAAACTTTTTTTTTTTTTTACCTCCTAGAAACTGAACTAATTTTGTGTGTGTGTGTGCACAGATCGTATTAAAACAGCTTCTGCAGAGGGGTGAGATATATTTCTCAGCCTCGTGTCATACTAAACTGTCCTCAGCCAATTTGAGAGGAACAGGAATGTGGGAGGGGAGATAAGCTTCCCTCTCCTCGGCAATGTGCCAAATAGTCAGGCTGACTGAGATAAGGGTTATTACAGCAGAAACATTTATTATATTGGAATGCTTGCAATGCAGGGTTAGGTTGTAGACTGCATAATAAACACAGAGCAGTGGGTAAATGGAATTAGATTTTATGGCTGACAAACCTGCTTTAACCACTTAGTCTTCCTTGACGTAGAACTACATCAAGGAGGCCATGTGCGCTCCCGCGGCGTCATGTAAACAAACTCAAGGTTGCCATCTTGTGGCCAAAAAGTAAAACTACATCTAAATGTGAAAAAAATACACATATTTACCCAAAACAAATACTATTTACATCCCACCCTCCCAAAAATACCCACATAAAATGTTTTTAATAAAAAAAAAAAAATTACCATAAAAAAACCCAAATATGTAAGGGTCTAAACTGTTAAAATATCTATGTAAAGATGAAATATTTCTATTTTTTTTTTTAAGCTTGTAAATAGTGATGGATGCAAAAGAAAAACTATAATGGCTGAAAACTGAGAAATGTGTTCAGTTTTTTTCTTATTACTGTTACAGTATTTTTACATTACATCTACAGTAAGGTAGCGCTTAGCAAAATGTACCACCCAAAGAAAGCCTAACTGGTGGCGGAAAAAAACAAGATATAGATCAGTTCATTGTAATAAGTAGTGATAAAGTTATAGGCTAATGAATGGGAGGTGAACATTGCTCGGATGCATAAAGAGTAAACGACCGAGGGCTTAAGTGGTTAAAGACGTCTCAATTCATTGAATGATGGACACATTTGCAACAGGCTGCAAAGTGACCCCTAGTGAAAATTGTTGGGAGGGATACTGAAGCAGGTTTTCTGATTCATGGAGCTCTTATGACAGGTGGAAGAGTCAAGCTAGATAGCCAATTTCAGTTAGATAAAGTTATTGCAGTTTAGCGTAAATAGTCTGTTTCAAGGGTCAGTCTACCAAAAATGGATACTTTGTGCTTTAGAAACGGAAGACAAAGTTGGGTGCACTGAGTGCAGGCAGTACGGGCTGCATCCCCTAAATGGAGAGGTCTCATCTCATTGATGTGGCTGGAATCGAGCGTCCAGAGATCTGGAGGAGATGATTTAATGGCAGTTTGAGCTTTGAGGCCGTGGAGCTGAAGGACATACAGTAGGTAGAAGTGGTGCTCCATGGTTATGAGACAATCCTCCGGAAGTGTGTGTGGGTAGGGGTGCAGTGTCCGCGGATGTAACAGCAAAAAGGAACCCCAGGTAGGTTGGAAACAGATTTCCTTATTTTGCAACCAGTTTCAAAGGAGCACCTACCCTGCTTCCTCGGGCACTACCAAGGAACACTGTTCCCATCAACCTACTTTAGGTTTTGTGCTGTAGGTGGATGTTGGTAGGCTCTATCATTCATTGGCTTCTTGTTTGACATTCCAGCCGCTGCCTCACCCACTCAAAATGCTGCTTCATTTTCTGTACAGCCCCAATCCTCCTGCTGTAGCTGGAATTATCCTTAAAGGACAACTGAAGTGAGAAGACTATGGAGGCTGCCATGTTTATTTTCTTTTAAACAATACCAGTTGCCTGGCAGTCCTGCTGATCTGTTTGGCTGTAGCAGTGTTTTAATAACTCCAGAAACAAGCATGCTGCTAATATTATCAGATCTGATATTGCCAGAAACATCTGATCTGCTGCATGCGTGTTTAGTGTCTGGATAAAAGTATTTTAGAGGCAGAGGATCGGCAGGACAGCCAGGCAACTAGTACTGCTTAAAAATAAATGTGGGTGAAGGAAGTATTCTCCAGTTGATGTATCAGAGGGAAGCAAGTCAAAATTGTTCAGAGCTTGTTAAACTATACTTGTATGTATAAAAACAAAAACTAGATATTTGCATCAGTAGACAGAATACTCTGGTTGATCCAGATGCTTCCCCGATCTCCTGATTGACCAATTTTACCTACGTCCATGTAGAGTGGGAGTTCTACAGAAAACCAGTGCAGACGTAGATTTTACTATTTGCTTCCTGCCAATCAGGTGTGTGTTAAATGAGGCAAAGATTCTGATTGGTTGTTCTGGGCAGCTGATCCACTTTTTCTACAGTTCTGGTTGCGCCTGTCTTTATAAATCATCCTCTCTGAGTTTATTTGCTGAAGTAGAGCTGGTAGTTTTGCTGGTGTGAAGATTTCACTGCAGTGTAAAAATTCCACAGCTGAGGCCAAACATTTACTTTTATTTGTCGGAATGGGGAAGAAAAGTGGTGGATAACAAAATACAGCGTTTCCTCGGTAACTGTCTCCTGGCAGTCATATGGTGCCATTCCTGGTGAAGGGGCAGGGACAGGCTATACAGGTTTCAGTTCTATACATACTCATAATATTTGTATAAGTGATTTGCTAATAGAAAGCTAACTGTTGGCAGGGACAGGTGCAGAGTATTAGCTGCTGGTGATGGTGCTGCTGGCAGTGACATGTGGATAGTATTAGCTGCTGGTGATGGTGCTGCTGGCAGTGACAGGTGCAGAATATTAGCTGCTGGTGATGGTGCTGCTGGCAGTGACGGGTGCAGAGTATTAGCTGCAGGTGATGGTGCTGCTGGCAGTGATGGGTGCAGAGTATTAGCTGCTGGTGATGGTGCTGTTGGCAGTGACGGGTGCAGAATATTAGCTGCTGGTGATGGTGCTGCTGGCAGTGACGGGTGCAGAGTATTAGCTGCAGGTGATGGTGCTGCTGGCAGTGACAGGTGCAGAGTATTAGCTGCAGATGATGGTGCTGCTGGCAGTGATGGGACCACTGCCAGGATCCCAAAGCTTACGCGACACCTGCGGCGCCAAAACCACTGCCATGGAACCACCGCCAGGTCCCATAGCTTATGCGACACCTCCTGCGGTGCCAAAACGACCGCCATGGGTTAAAGGGAACCTAAACTGAGAAACATATGGATTTTTCCTTTTAAAATAATACCAGTTTCCTGACTCTCCTGCTGATTTTGTCTCTAAAACTTTTAGCCACAGCCCCTCAACAAGCATGCAGATCAAGTGCTCTGACTGAAGTCAGACTGGATTAGCTGCGTGCTTGTTTCAGGTGTCTTATTCAGCCACTACTGCAGCAAAAGAGATCAGCAGGACTACCAGGCAACTGGTATTGTTTAAAAGGAAACATTCATATCCCTCTCAGTTAAGGTTCCCTTTAAGCAACACCTCCTGCTGCAAAAAAAAAAAAAAAAACTAAAAAAAAAAAAAAACAAAAAAAAAACAAAAACAAAAACAAAACGTGGGAACAGCCACTAGGTCCCATGGGCTACCATTTAGCATAAAATAGGTTTTCATTTGCGATTACTTTAATTTTTCCGCCGGAATGCGGAATTCCGCGGAAATGTAATGGCCGCGGAATTTAACGCTGGCGGAATTTCGCAATTCCAGCGGAACGGGATTTGCTCATTCCGATCATCCCCTAGCTGGCAGTAATGGTAGCAGAGTGTTATCTGCTGGTCACAGTACTGCTGGTACTGACAGACACAGAGGATTAGCTGCTGGCAGTGACCCTGCATGCTATCAGCACCAGCTTGTAGTTCAGCACTAGACATATAGTCATCACATTGTGACTGACAGATGCATGAGATCATCGGGCAGTATGTGTGGATTAGCAACCACTGATAGAAGTTGGTATGACACTCTGAAGTTGATAAGCAAACACTTTGATTTATGGACTTGTGAACTTTGATATGTGCAGTCTGACATTGCTGACCTCTTTCTCAAATACTAAGTTCCTGGCATCACATCCACCATTTGGCTCCAATAGCTGGAGTCACTGACTTGCAGCATCATCTAGCAGCTCCTTATCTGTGTTCTTGTTGTGAAGTCTTAAAGAAAATCTGTAACTAAGAAAACTTAATAAAGTAAACACATCACCCTGTTTGTAGCGCTCTCCTCTTCCCCCTCTGTGTCATTTTCGCCGCTCCCCGCCGATATTTTGGCCATAAAAAAACACTTTTATAAAGTGTTTTGTAAACAATCAATATGGCCGCCGAAACCGGAAGTATGTCGGGCAGAGCGTGTGCCTGCTTCCAGTTACTGTGCATGAGAGCCGTGCACGAGAGGAGCGCTCAGGGTGGCTGGCTGAATCTTGTCACCCGATCAGCCAATCAGCGCCTCAAAGCCAGAGCCGGCTGCAATGCACAGAGGCAGAGCATTAATTCTCTGCACAGCGCAAGTATTGCAGCCGGACTTACTAAGACTCTGATACATGCCTCATGACGTAACTCACGGGATCGAGCATAGAGGGGCATGGAGGGGAGGCCTGCCTAACAGAGGGACAACACTGAAGAGTCAGCCCCTTCCTGAGACAGCACGACAAGTACGACAGAACATAGATAAGTTGATTTATTACACTGACTTCTGCAACTACAAAGGGCTGCAGTAAGCCAGATCACATTAGATTAGGTTTAGGAACCTGTAGGACAGAAGAAATACGGCTGAAAATTTTGTTAGTCTCTTTAAATCTAGTTGGTACATTAAAGTTTCGGAATTCAATTATCTACATCCCTCCCCCCACCCTACAAATAAACATGGCACTATTCTCCTCCCCAAAACCCACCTGCAATAGCACAACGACTTCCAGTTACGTCTGTCATGCTTTCTTCTGGAGATGAATTCCCCCTTCACCCCAGTGCCTGGACTTACCTTAGCCATTTCTTGGGGTTTGAAGGCAGGGCTGTGGAGTCGGAGCAATTTTGGATACCGGAATCTGCTTCGACTCCAGTCTATGCACCAGAAGTGCTCTCTTTGCATATCTCTCCAGTGTCTGCTGAAGAGATACGCAAAGAGCGCACTTCTCATGCTTAGACTGGAGCCGACTGACGGCAGTGACTGGACCCAGTTCCCGAAGCTGCTGACAGCGGAGGACGGCGGCGTGGGAGCGATCCGAGCGGATGGGCTGGGGGAAGCCCCAGGTATGTATATTTTTTTTGTGTTTGTTTGTTTGTTTTATATCTCAGCTCTGGTACACTTTAAATATATGAACTATTTACCTTTTTTATCTATCTCCTGCACTTAGAAGTTGCTCTCAGCAAGAAAATAACTTCATGGCTGTAATTTCTTATCAGTGAGGGTTAGTGCACACCTAAATGTTAACTCTAACTTTTTTTTGCCCGAAAATCAGCCTAGTTATTTGTATGCTTAGCAATGTTTATACACCTCTCTTCATATCACGTCACCTCAGGTATCATGTAAGGACTAGAAATTAAAATATAAATCAGTAATAAAGAAAAAATGAATGAGAAATCCATTATTTATTTTAGAAACTGTGTCCTTTCACATTGCTCTGGTTTACGGTTGGCACGTGGTGCGTTCGTGGCTTTAGTATGTGAATCAGAATTACCTTCTGCTTTCCAGTGTGCAGTATGTTGGGTTCAGAGTATTTAATGTTACAATGACAGGATGTTTGCTGGATTTTTATTACTGGAAACGTTGTGCTTTGAGTGGCATCTATTGTGATCACAGGTGTTCTTTCGCCTCAGATTCAACACACACCAAAACCATCGCTTAGAGTAAAATGAGTGTCTGTCCATAGGTACATGGCTTCTCCCATACTTCTCTCTTTTAAGGGCAGAGAATCAGCTTAGCAGCCAGATGAGTAGTCTCTTTAGAATGTGCCTCTAAGTCAGGTCTCAGGCGCATCCCATTTATGCTTGGAACAGAGCTAAGTGGTATGAGGTCACCACATAACAATCCTCTGGATAGGAATTCCCATTCAGATGCACTATATTATGGGAAACCTCTCTATTATGTATTGCTGACATTTACTGCAGCACTTTATAGAGTTATCTGATCAATTTATGCAATTGCTGATCTTAGTGGGCCTCAGTCTACATTACCTTACCTTCTATAGTTCTAGTCTGTTGTATCTACCTTTAGTATAGGGCAGATTTCTAGGAAAGACATTAACCTTCTAGTGTGTGTTTGAGATGAGGGAGGAGTTCCTGGAGTAAAAATATGTAACTATGTGGAGAACATACAAACTTGGATAGTGTCCTGCTCCAGTTGGGAGTATGGGACTGTAGTACTGCAAGGTGACCACTGCCAACAACTTAAAGAGAAACTCCAGTGATAATGGCCTCAATTCACTAAGCAGTTTAGACTAGTCTACAGAAGGTTTTTAGTCTGATGGTTTGGTGTAATGTGTTAGACCTGTTTTTAAACCTGGTCTAACATTCAATATTACACAATTCACACAAGCAAACAAGGAGTAACCACGCCCACTTTTTCTGACAGATTAGACCAGCTGATTTCTTGTCGGTAAAGTAGTTCTGTGAGGTATTTTAGATGTGAGGATGGAACCTTTTGAATTAATTATGCAAGAGTTTAATTGAATGCAGAGGAGAGCTCATCAGAGAAGGATGTCAGTCATAGCTACTTGTTTCCCTTCCCCTGCTTTACTCGCCTAATTACCAAATGGTTTAGACCAGGTCTAAAAGCAGGTCTAAAACATTTGGTAATAGTGAATTCCCCTTTGATGCAACTGACCAAACCACCAGTAGACTAAAAACCATCAGTAGACTAGTCTAAACTGCTTAGTGAATTGAGGCCAATGTGTGATTAAAAAAATGCTTAATTTTTACAATAATTATGAATAAATGATTTAGTCAGTGTTCGCCCATTGTAAAATCTTTCCTCTCCCTGATTTACATTCTGACATTTATTACATGGTGCTATTTTTACTGCTGGCAGGTGATGTCAGTGGAAGCAAATGCTGCTTGCTTTTTTGGCGGTTGGAAACAACTGTAAACAGCTGTTATTTCCCACAATGTCCTGACATCGCACTGTGGGAGGGGTTTCACCACAATATTAGCCATACAGATCCCCCCCCCCCCACCCCGATGATCCGTTTGAGAAAAGGAATAGATTTCTCATGGGAAAGGGAGTATGATTTACTGATTGGGATGAAGTTAAATTTTTGGTCACGGTTTCTCTTTAGGCTTCTTGCACACCAAGACGTTGCATTAGGTGGCACGTTAAGGTCGCATAACGTGCACCTAATACAACGTATGGTGCTGCAAGAGCCGACGGTAGAGTGAGCCGCGTTAGGCGGCTCGAGTCCTATAATGTCTCCTAGAGTGGCGCTGATTGGCCAGCGGGACCACGTGATGCGGAGCGAGACACTCCGCATCACGTGGTCCCGTCGGCCAATCAGCGCCCGCCAGTGCAGTGAATATTAAGTAGCCATGTGCGCGGCTACTGTAGCTGGCTCTCCCCGCCTCCTCCGCCCCCCACTGCGCATGTACAAACAGTCTAACGCGGCTATAGCCGCTCCAACGCCGTAGCATGCTGCACTTTGCACAGAACATGCAGCGTTACATGTAACGCAACGTGGGCTGTGTGAACAGCCCACTTGTGTTACATTGCTGTGCGTTGGGGGAGCGTTACAGGCGCACTAACGTGCGCCTGTAACGTCTTGGTGTGTAAGCAGCCTTAAAGGGAATCTGAAGTGAAAATGTATTATATAATAAATTGAACGTGTAGTACAGCTAAAAAGCAAACTGAGTCTATTTCCAGAACAGGAAGAAACTTAACTTATCTATGCAGAAGAGCTTCTCTGAGCTCTCCGAATAATTGTTAGCTACAGTCCTGTTTTCTGAAGCACTTCTACATTGAAGAAACATTGAAGGACAACTTCAGATAAGATTTCACTGCAGAGTTCAAAGGGTAATTACATCTGCTCTGATTCATAGTTTAAAACACAGAGTGTAGTTTGTAAACTGAAAATATGACAGCATTATCTATCTATCTATCTATCTATCTATCTATCTATCTATCTATCGTAGATTCACATTAAAGGCATTCAAACTATGAATTAACACATGTGGAAGTATAGTACATAACCAAAAAGTGTGAAACTGAAAAATGTCATATTCTAGGTTCTTCAAAGTAGCCACCTTTTTGCTTTGATTACTGCTTTGCATTCTCTTGATAAGCTTCAAGAGGTAGCCACCTGAAATGGCTTTCACTTCACAGGTGTGCACTGTCAGGTTTAATAAGTGTGATTTCTTGCCTTATAAATGGTGTTGGGACTATCAGTTGTGTTGTGGAGAAGTCCGGTGGATACACAGCTGATAGTCCTACTGAATAGACTGTTAGAATTTGTATTATGGCAAGAAAAAAGCAGCTAAGAAAACAGTGGCCATTATTACTTTAAGAAATTAAGGTCAGTCAGTACGAAAAATTGGGAAAACTTTGAAAATGTCCCCGAGTGCAGTCTCAAAAACCATCAAACACTAAAAAGAAACTGGCTCAGATGCGGACCACCCCAGGAAAGGAAGACCAAGAGTCACCTTTGCTGCGGAGTATAAGTTCATTAGTCACCAGCCTCAGAAATCGCAGGTTAGCAGCAGCTCAGATTGGAGACCAGGTCAATGCCATACAGAGTTCTAGCAGCAGATACATCTCTAGAACAACTGTTAAGAGGAGACTGTGACTCAGGCCTTCATGGTAGAATATCTGCTAGGAAACCACTGCTGAGGACAGACAACAAGCAGAAGAGACTTGTGTGGCCTAAAGCCTAGGTTCTCAACGTGTGGTACATGTACCCCAGGGGGTACTTCTGATGGTTCCAGGGCGTACTCGGGCTTCATATACTTAACCAAGAATAACACATTTTAAAGTTGTTGTTTTTTTTTGTTTTTTTTTTTTTTGTTTTTTTTTTTTGCTTTAGAAAATAAGCGCCACCAAATTAGTGTTTTAGTTGATATAACGCAATAGTAAATGCTTGGAAATTGTTTAGAACCAATTATCATGTACTACAATTAAATATATATTTGTCGAGGGGTTCTTGTGATAATGTTTACAATGCTAGAGGGTACTTGGTGCGTACATGGTTTTAAAAGGGGTACATACCAGTAAAATGTTGTGAAACACTGGCCTAAAGAACACAAGGAATGGACATTAGACCAGTGGAAATCTGTGCTTTGGTCTGAGGAGTTCAAATTTGAGATTTTTGGCTCCAACCACCGAGTCTTTGTGCGATGCAAATAAGGGGAACGGATGGTCTCTACATGCCTGGTTCCCATTGTGAGGCATGGAGGAGGAGGTGTGATGGTGTGGGGGTGCTTTGCTGGTGACACTGTTGGGGATTTATTCAAAATTGAAGGAATACTGAACCAGCATGGCTACCACAGCATCTTGCAGCTGCATGCTATTCCATCCAGTTTGCGTTTAGTTGGACCATCATTTATTTTTCAACAGGACAATGACCCCAAACACACCTCCAGGCTGTGTAAAGGCTATTTGACCAGGAAGGAGAGTGATGGGGTGCTGCGCCAGATGACCTGGCCTCCACAGTCACCAGACCTGAACCCAATCAGGATGGTTTGGGGTGAGCTGGACCGCAGAGTGAAGGCAAAAGGCCCAACAAGTGCTAAGCATCTCTGGGAACTCCTTCAAGACTGTTGGAAGACCATTTCAGGTAACTACCTCTTGAAGCTCATCAAGAGTGTGCAAAGCAGTAAACCAAGCAAAAGGTGGCTACTTTGAAGAACCTAGAATATGACATACTAGCCGTCCTGCGGCGTAGCATACGCCGAGCTGGAGGGGGTAGCGGGCAGGAAAGGGGGTATTGGGCACAGCGGTGGGGAGGGGGGTTGGACCCCCCTTCCTCACCTGGGTCCCCCATATGCGCTCCCCCTCTAGCTTAAGTTCAGCAGCAGCCGCCGCTATTAGTAAGAGGCAGCGGGCGGGGATGACTCGCCTCTTCCACGTTCCAGCATGCGTTCCACTGTCGTCACTTCCTGCAATGCCGCCCACTGTATTGTAAGGGGACGGCATTGCAGGAAGTGACGACAGTGGAACGCGGAAGAGGCGAGTCATCCCCGCCCACTGCCTCTTACTAATAGCAGCGGCTGCTGCTGAACTTAAGCTAGAGGGGGAGTGCAGATGGGGGACCCAGGTGAGGGAGGGGGAGCCTCCAGCTCGGCGTCAAGTGTAGGACCGCCCCTGGGGGCAGGGCACTAGTCTTCTTGCTTGGACCAGCCCCTTCTTCTTGCTTGGATCGGCCCTGGGGGCAGGGCGCTACTTCTTGCTTGAAGTGTGTGTGTGTGTGTGTGTGTGTGTGTGTGTGTGTGTGTGTGTGTGTGTGTGTGTGTGTGTGTGTGTGTGTTTTTTTATATAACTGAAAATAAAACTGACTCTCTTCTTTGCTACTAATGTTTTATCAGTTATCCCTAATACACATAGAATTCATTATATTATACATTTTTGGGGTTGCTTGAGTCACTTTAAGGTGCCTATGACAGTTTGTATTAACTGTTCTAAAATTTGAGTTGTTTCATTAAAAGTAATTGACTGAAATCCTTTGTGACAAACTGGATTTTTTTTTTATGGAGTTAACTGGCAATGATTAATTGGTGACATGATTGGCATAAAAAGAGCAAGAGAGATGGAATATTATTTATAGAGGGCAGACATATTCCATAGCGCTGTACAACACGCAGTACCTACAACAATGGGAGCATAGATATATGTGCAGCTCAACATACTGTAAATCAGGAACACCAGTGACACAGTACAGATACATACTGATAGATGTTCATTTGATAAATCGCACAGAAACCGGAAACGAGGGGGAGGTCCCTGCCCTTGCGAGCTAACAATCTAGAGGCTGTTGGGGTTGAGACCCTGGAGAAGTAGATGAGGGGGTTAGCAGATGAGTCTGTGACCTTTTTTAAATTCTATCTATGGCAAATAATATGCTTGTCTGAAAAGGTATGTCTTGAGGGTAAACTTCACAACTTCCAGGCTTAGAGCAAGACTGATGGGCTGCGGTAGAGAGTTCCAAGTAAGAGATGACACTTGTGAGAAGTCCTGGATGGGAGAGTGAGAGGAGGTGCCCAAGCTGTATAACAAGATAGTATTCTACTGAAACACTGTGCAGACCAATAGTGCAACAGCTGAAGAATAACCCTCCTCAATGTAACATTTAGTTCCACTTTTAAGTGCTTGGTTAGAAGTTTTTCAAATATTTATAAAGCAAATCTTTCTGGGGGGAACAAAAGAAAACATCGGACCTTGTGGATCTCCTCTATATATTACATAGCCTGGTTCTAGTTGGATCTTTGTACATTTACTTTTTCTCCTCTTTAGATTTTCAGAGCTTCCCTGCATCCCCAGCTTTACACACACAACAGGGAAGCACACTTGAAAGTGAAACCACAGAATTTAGCTGTAATGTTCAGATTTTCATTACAAATTCACATGCTGCCTTGAGGACGTAGACCTGTCATGCATGTTATGGGCTGCTAATGTGCTTGAGTTACTTAAAGAGGCCCTGCAGTGACAGAGTGCAATAAGTTACTCAGGATACCCACTTTTACAGTAACTTTCCCGGTTTCAGCACCAGGAATCCTTACTATATCTATATATTGCTGTATATTAATATGTAACCCCACCATTGATGCTTAGCCTAGGCTGTTTAGCTATGCAGTATTCTCCTCCCAGGGTATTCTGGTAGACCAGGTATATTTTCTACTGGCTTCAATACTCTCAGTAAACAAACATTTTGCAGAGTTCACCTGCCAGTATATATATCAGCTTTCTAATTTTATTTTGCTAATCGCCAAGACTCAATATAAAAAAATTAAACGTGAGGGTTGTACCACACTGGAATGCTTTTTGACCGTCAGCGCTGCGTTTGGGTTTTTGAAAAAACTGCTCTCATTGCCTTGCAAAAGTGCCATAAACGTCAAATCGCGATTGCAGCAATTTTGCTGTAATTTCACTGCAACTTTTAATGCAAGTAAAGGAGGATGGATTCTGGCACTCCAGTGCAAGGATTCTTTATTTAACCACTTGAGGACCGCTGTGTTAAACTCCCCTAAAGACCAGGCCATTTTTCTTAAATTGGGCCACTGCTGCTTTAAGGGCCTGCTGCAGGACCACACAACTCTGCACACAAGTGATTTCCCCCCCCCCCTTTTCTCCCCACCAACAGAGCTCTCTGTTGGTGGGGTCTGATCTCTTCCCTAGTGTTTATTTACTTATAAATGTTTTGTTTTTTTGTTTTTTTTGTTTTACTATTTTCTGAAATCCCTCCCTCCAGCCAGCCAATCACAGCGATCGGCTGTCATAGGCTTCAGCCTATAAGAGCCGATTGCTCTCCTGTGTCCCAGGGGGACAGCCGTGTCACACGGCTGTCCCCAGGACAGCGCTGCCTTAGATCGCTGCGCTGTACTATGTTAATAGACGGCGGTTTCGCCATCTAATAGTCTACTAGCGGCGATCACCACTGGGAGACTGAAGGTGGATGTCCTGCTGGCCCCGTTGAAAGCTGTTCACGCCAAACGGCGTGGAGCGGTCCCGTGGCTGCCGCCGCATTCACGCCACTCAGCGTGGAGCGGTCGGCAACTATTTAAGCACGGTAGAAAACTACAACCGGTAAAAAGTTCTGCCTGTGTAGACAGCTGTTTCACGTGTTTCCACGCCTCCTCAGGATGCCAAGGCTTTAAAGAGACACTAAAGCGGAAAAAAAATTGATATAATGAATTGTATGTGTAGTACAGCTAAGAAATAAAACATTAGGAGCAAAGACATAATTCTAATATTGTTTCCAGTACAGGAAGAGTTAAGACACACCAGTTATCTATGCAAAAGAGCCACTGAGCTCCACAACTTTCAAAGTCGCAGAGAGCTCTGTCTTCTGAAGCTTATCTTATGTGTCAGTCACTGTATTGTTTTTTTTCCAGCAGAGCACAGTTAAGAAGTTAACTAGCCTGCTCTGTAAAATCATTTAGAATGCTGAGTAGTGAGTAAACTGCAAATATTAGAGAATGATGCAATGTTATTAAAAAAAACAAAAAAAACTATATAACTGAACATAAAAATATTTTATTTGCTGCTAATGTTCTAGTAATTATCTGTACTACACAACCGGTTCATTATATCACATTTTTTTCCCCTTCAGTGTCTCTTTAATGCAAGTGAATGGGAGTGTTTTTTGTTTAATTTTTTTAAACACGACATTAACTGTTGAGAAGTGCTCTGCAGTGTCTCAACCCTGATTCGTGATGTTGTTTTTCAGGAAGTGCGATGCCTTCTTGTTCAATTGTAAACTATGGTTGCAGCAAAAATTGCACAGTAATTGCATAAATAGATTACATTTGTGTTTCATGATTCCTAGTCTTTACTATTCCTAGGAATTGCAAATTGTACAGAAATTGTATTTTTTTTCCCCCTGTGCTGTTTTCTGTGCACTCGCACAGAAATGCAGCATGTTTGTAAGCCTGTGAGGTCACATCACTCTAGTGGTAATAATGTACCACAATTGGTATTTTGCGTTTGGGGATAAAAAAGCATGTGATCATGACAATGGCTCAGAGTACACCTAGTGGAGATGATTAATGGCACGGAAATTGTTGGTCTAGCAGTCAGTTGCTGTGGGGGCAATCACACTTGTGGTTGGTATGCTGTGCAGTTCAGAACCTCCACATGTTACTTTTGACAGGTGTAAATTGGCATGGTGCTATGTTATGTCAATGGGAATCGATTATAAAAAAACATCATCCAGATACTTGCTTAATTAGAGAGAAGGCTCTGAATCCTATAGAGCCTTCCCGCTCCTCTCTTGTTCCCTGTTCCAGCGCTGGCTCCCCGGTAGCAGCATTTGACCAAATTGGTCAAATACTGCTCTCTGCCACTTTGTAAGTTTTCGGGAGCACTTGGCCGCTCCAAACTGCGCACAGGAATGCATTCTCTCACACACTCGTGCGTGCGCAGTATGGAGCCGCCTGTCTTTGGGAGGACTCTGTTCCTGAAGACTTCCGAAGTCCCCCGCGGCGGAACTTCGAACGGGGAGCCAGCGCTTAACCACTTGAGGACCACAGTGTTAAACCCCCCTAAAGACCAGGCCATTTTTCTGTTAATAGGCCACTGCAGCTTTAAGGCCAAGCTGCAGGGCCACACAACACAGCACACAAGTGATTTCCCCCCCCTTTCTCCCCACCAACGGAGCACTTTGTTGGTGGAGTCTGATCACTCCCCCTGTGTTTATTTTATTTTTATTTTTTTTGTAAATTTATTTTTTAATAAATATAGGGATGTTTCTTTCTTTCTTTTTTTTTTTTTTTTTTTTTTTTTCCCCTCCCTCCCTGCAGCCAGCCAATCATGGCGATCGGCTGTCATAGGCTTCAGCCTATGCGTCACACGGCTGTCCCCAGTACAGTGCTGCTGCAGATCGCAGCGCTGTACTAAGTAAAAAGAGCGTTGATCGCCGCTGGGAGACCGCGCCGCCTACCAAGTAGGATATGTGAGCGCGATCTCTTGCAGTAGCCGGCCCCAGGACTTGATGCCAATTGGCGTTAGGCGGTCCTGGGGCTGCAGACGCAGTCACGCCCATTGGTGTGACGCGGTCTTCTGGTAGTTAATGAAGGGGACCGTGAAAGGGAAGGCTCTATACGCAGTGTTCCCCAACCCTGTCCTCAAGGCCCACCAACCGTGCATGTTTTGTGGAAATCCACAGAGGTAGTTAAAGGACAACTGTTGCTAGAGGTATATGGAGGCGGCCATATGTATTTCCTTTTAAACAATACCAGTTGCCTGACAGCCCTGCTGGTCTGTTTGGCTGCAGTGGTGTCTGAATAACACCAGAAACAAGCATGCAGCAAATCTTGTCAGATGTGACAATGTCAGAAACACCTGATCTGCTCCATGCTTGGTTCAGGGTGTATGGCTAAAAGTATTAGAGGCTGAGGATCAGCAGGATAGCCAGGCAACTGGTATTGCATAAAATAAAGTAAATATGGCAGCCTCCATGTCCCTCTCACTACAGTTGTCCTTTAATCAGCTCTGCTGAGACACTAATTACCCCACCTGTGCATGTTTGTGGTTTTCTGCAAAACATCTGCTGTTGGTGGGCCTTGAGAACAGGTTTGGGGAACTGTGCTGTATAGGGCCCAGAGCCTTTCTTTTCCGTAGGTAAGTATCTGGCTGATCTTTCTTTATAATAGCTTCCCATTGACTTTAGGCACTGTCCCTTCCAGTTCAGGGCAGGCTGATTAGTGTGCTGCTGACCCGCGCTGTCCATAGTCAGCCCTGTAGCCTCCCGACCTGTAACAAGCTCTTGTGATGCACCTCCCTCTTGCAGTGTTGTAGCTGCTGTCCAGTAGGTACAGAAGGCAGACACTGGAGCAAACTGGGAGTGCAGGAAGGTAGGTTAGTGTGAAGGGGGCAGCATATTGATTGTTCTTATTTAAGCAGGAAAAGTGAAGGAGGGTCCAAAAGGAAATGCCTACGAATAGGGAAGCCTCTGGATCGTATATAGGCTTCCATCACTCCTCTTCTGGCACGTGCTGTGCCGCGGCTCAGTACACTTTAATTATGAGCGCAGTAGACATGCACAATCCACATGTACAGCTCCAGGGCTAGGCAGACAGCATTTGGATTTTTTTCTTGCTGTCCCTATCTGTAAAAAACATCTATAACGTCCTAGCTGGATAAGATAGAGGAGCTCTCCGCTGTGTCCGTTCTGATGTCAGTCTATCCGGTAGCACTCTAGACAAACTGTATGCAGGAGGCAATGCAGACCGCTGGCACAATCAATTTATGCTTTTTTTCACTTTTTTTTTTTTTAACAATAAAACTTTGTCACATTTTTATTGCAACATTTGTTACAGTAAGTGGAATGCATTCCATTTACTGAAACAAATGTTGCAATAAAATGTAAAAGACTGTAATTGATGGTGCCATTGCTTCCTGTTTAATGTCCTAGCCAGTCAGCAAGTAAAGACACCTCCAGTGATAGAGCAAAAAATAAAATATTCATTTTAGAGAAGGGAAGGAGTTAGAACCCCAAACTAGTTTTGCTTGCACCCCATTTCCTGGCTATACAGGTGTAATGACATCCTGCTGCCCACCGTATTTTACTGCCACGTCATCGTGTTTTCTAGCAGGCGCATGCACAGTACATATCAACTTATGCTACTAATATCTTTGCAGCTATTCCTCCCACACTTGTCAAATGTTTATGGTATGAAGGGGGACCCCCTGAGCTATGTCTGTGCCAAAGTGCAGCCATTGCCACTGGTTTCCGAGGTATGGCATAGAAACCTATCATTTGAACCAGTCTGGCTGGGGGTTGCAAATTAGCACAGAGGTAGTGGGATTCCCTCAATACCCTTACATTTGGGGTGTGTAGGAGGCATACAATATTAAAGAATTTAGGGGTGAACTGTAATTGAAAATACCAGGGCTGTGGAGTCTGAGTTGGAGTCGGAGTAGAGGAGTCTGAGTCGGGGCAATTTTGGGCACCCGGAGTTGGAGTCGTGGTTTCAGAAACTGAGGAGTCGGGAGTCGCATGATTTTTGTACAAAATCCACAGCCCTGTTAAGTATTAAACTAAGGAGTCTGAGAAATTTTGGGTACCCGGAGTTGGAGTCGGAGCCGTGGTTTCAGAAACTGAGGAGTCGGAAGATTTTTGTACCGACTCCACAGCCCTGGAAAATACTGCATACACGCAGTGACGTAGGCAGCAGTAGGACAGCAAAGAGTGACATTACACCAGGTTTACTAGTTGTTGGGGGTGGCCATAAAACTTTATGAAGGTCCTGTTAGGGAAAATATCTCCATCTGGAACAAAGACAGAAGTAAAAGCCTCCAAAAGCATAAATAACAAACAAAAAAAAAATCTGTAACCCATTTCCATGTTATCCAAAATAAAAAAATAATCAAACAAAATTCTGGAGTTGAGCTTTAACCCATTAGCAGCCATAATTAAGTTATCTCGTGTATGATAATTTGGGGCAAGGCTGCTGCAGCCGGCTATAAAGGGCTAATGGCAGAGCCGATCAGGTAAATATCAAGAACCCTTTGTGCCACTCTGCATTAGGCTGCGGGAGGCACACTGGAGAGGCATAAAATAACATGGCGCCGCAGTTCACATAAAAATTTTAAATAAAAATGGCTGGTAATTGTTTTTAATAAAGTTTGGAGAATTGGTCTTTACTAGTTTGGTAAATTTACTTTTATTACCTGGTTGCATGTGTGAATGAGACCTAAAACAGTTCTGAACCCCAAGCTAAATGGTCGTGTTTTGGAGCAGCCCGAAGATGAAAAGTGCAGAGGACAGTCAGGTCTGATTTGGGTGCTCACAGACTTGAGATTATCTGTTGTCTCTGTCTATAGGTACCTTGCAGTCTCACTCATCCTAGTATTTTCACACTGCTACAGTAACGGATAAAAAGCACGGAGACGCAGCTCCTGGTACTACAGTAACTGATAAAAAGCACGGAGACACAGCTCCTGATACTACAGTAACGGATAAAAAGCACGGAGACACAGCTCCTGGTACTACAGTAACTGATAAAAAGCACGGAGACACAGCTCCTGATACTACAGTAACAGATAAAAAGCACGGAGACACAGCTCCTGGTACTACAGTAACGGATAAAAAGCACGGAGACACAGCTCCTGGTACTACAGTAACGGATAAAAAGCAGGGAGACACCGCTCCTGGTACTACAGTGACGGATAAAAAGCACAGACACAGCTCCTTATACTACAGTAACGGATAAAAAGCAGGGAGACACCGCTCCTGGTATTACAGTGACGGATAAAAAGCATGGAGACACAGCTCCTGATACTACAGTGACGGATAAAAAGCATGGAGACACAGCTCCTGATACTACAGTAACTGATAAAAAGCATGGAGACACAGCTCCTGATACTACAGTAACGGATAAAAAGCACGGAGACACAGCTCCTTATACTACAGTAACTGATAAAAAGCACGGAGACACAGCTCCTGGTACTACAGTAACTGATAAAAAGCATGGAGACACAGCTCCTGGTACTACAGTAATGGATAAAAAGCACGGAGACGCAGCTCCTGGTACTACAGTACCGGATAAAAAGCACAGAGACACAGCTCCTGGTACTACAGTAACTGATAAAAAGCACGGAGACACAGCTCCTGGTACTACAGTAACTGATAAAAAGCACGGAGACACAGCTCCTGGTACTACAGTAACTGATAAAAAGCACGGAGACACAGCTCCTGGTACTACAGTAATGGATAAAAAGCACGGAGACGCAGCTCCTGGTACTACAGTACCGGATAAAAAGCAAAGAGACACAGCTCCTGGTACTACAGTAACTGATAAAAAGCACGGAGAGACAGCTCCTGATACTACAGTAACGGATAAAAAGCACGGAGACACAGCTCCTGGTACTACAGTAACTGATAAAAAGCACGGAGACACAGCTCCTGATACTACAGTAACTGATAAAAAGCACGGAGACACAGCTCCTGGTACTACAGTACCGGATAAAAAGCACAGAGACACAGCTCCTGATACTGCAGTAACATTTTGTACCTTATCGAAGAAAAGTTTTATTTAAAGGTTAAAGTACAGAATTTTATTTTAATATACAGGTATTTATTTTGTTACTATGTAAAAAAAAATAAAAAAATTATGAAACAAATTAAACATTTTAAACCTTTTACAGTAGTTTCTTTTTTGGGACTCCACTTTCTGGTTTGACTGGTAAGGTCTTAAGAATAGTGTATTGTGTTACCGCTGCAGCAAACAAGGCTTAATATTACTGTAGCGAGGGGTGCGTACGCACGTGGTTCTTGGCCAAGGTTGCCACTCGATAAAATAAAATATGCCCCGATGTGCTGGTGAGAGATCCTGAGTGTTTGATCTTGCATCTTGATCATATATAATATAGTATTATTGTGATATTATAATGTCGCGTACACCCTCATGTTCTTTTTGCCTTCTTCTCCAGAGCAATTTCTGGTGACCTTTTTTAAAAACATTTTTATACAAACATTGATGGGGGGAAAAATAAAATGCAAAATTGAGCTATCTAAAACTAATATAAAAATGTATTGCACTCACAAATACAAAATAGTTCTAATAGACCATAAAAAAGGACCTCAAACCCAGGCCTGTGGAGTTGGAGTCGGAGCAATTTTGGGTACCTGGAGTTGGAGTTGATGGTTTCATAAACCTGAGGAGTCAGTTGGAGTCGGATGATTTTTGTACCGACTCCACAGCCCTGCGCAAACCAGACTGGAGATAGGCACACTGCAAAGGAATATAATTTTTTTTAAAGTGAATGCTAGAAATTTTTGTAAAATCACTGCAAAATAGCTGAATCTATGTGTTAAAGTACAAATGCAGCAACAATTGCATTTGGAGAAATTGCTCCTGTGGAATCCCCTCCATTGACTTACAGTAACCTAGCATTTAGGAACTGCCAGCGATTCCAAAGATTGGCAGAAACCTTTCCTGAGAGTCCCCAGTCTTACATCTTCTAATTTGGGGAATAATTAGTGTTCACAGTATTACAGCGCTAAAACCAAACGTTAAATCAGAGGTGGCTCGCACTATATATAGCTACCAATCCCAATGTAAAATCAACAGTTCAAAATAGTTGCGCTCAGAACCTGCTACGATTACAACTTATCTCATGAGGGTGAGCAGGGAGCCTGTACCTGTCTGAGGATGTTGGATGATTGTGGCTGGAGGTAGTCCCCGCCCCCCTAACACATCACAGTTGTAGCAAGTTTGCTCGCACTAATGGGGTGACAGCTTCTATAACAGTCTGCACTCGTATTGCCTATATGTGTTTTTCTTTGAGGTGTGTTAATGGTCAAGGGGATACTACAGAAGGAAGTGGACTGATTGATGCATGAACTGAGCGCAACTATTTTTTGAGCTGTTGATTTTACATTGGGGAATAATTAAACCCCCATTCTCCCTATTGGCTTATTTTTACTTCTGAGGAGTAAGCAAGATTTTTTTTATTTTTTTTTTTTCTAGATCCATCGCTTGCCAAACTAGTAGGTAGGTATTTATTTAATAATTCCTTACACGGCTAATAAAAATATCGGCAATGAACCTAATGCAAGACATTTTTTTTTTTTAAAACATAGTTTTTATTTTTATCTATAACACCAACCATACAGGGTGAGATAATAACAAATCGAACAGATTTAGTACAATACTAAGATATGAAACGCAATTAAGCATATCACATTTGTAAACGTTCATTTGTTCAACTTTTCTAAAATTTAACTGGTCCCACCTGATTTCCCATTTCCCACCCCCCCCCCCTCCCCTCTGTCATCTCTGGGAGCAGCTGTTGTTCTTGATAGTATTAAGAAATGTCGAGTCGACCCAAGGATCCCTGCAAATGACTCATCAGATACCACTTAGTGTATTTAAAATGTTCCATTATTGCTTTTATTTCCAGGTCCGAGAAAGATGCCAGGATAAATAGTTTCCACTTCTTGAAGAAGCTAGCTGTTTTCTTATCTTTTTGTATAATAGCCTCAAGTTTGTCTTGGTTAGAGGTGATAAAGTTCTTCCTGAACATCCCAGACCGTCGGGGCGCTGGGGAAAATCCATTTGTTAAAGATGACTTTACGCGAGGCTATAACGATCAGATGAGTCAGTTTGGACGGACTGGATCTGGTTACACCAGGGGTATCCTGGCTTTGAGGCTCGAAATAGTTGAACAACATCATTAGTGGGTCTAGATTCAATTGAACCCTGCACATCGCTTTCGCATACGCCATAATGTCATGCCAGAACTTAACTATTGTCGGGCAGGCCCAGAGACAATGATAGATATCTGCATTCTGCAGTGAGCACTTGGGACATCTCGGCGAGTAACATGCCGGGGGGATCTTGTATTTAATGTTAAAGGCATATTTTGCTCTATGGATTAGCTTTAACTGTGACTCCCTCCAGTTTTCGCCTGGTGCTATTTTATGCACTATTCTATATCCTTCCAGTATTTTTCCCTCAACATTATCAATGGGAATGTCTCTTTTCCACTTGGATAAATTATTTTGTGCCTTTTCTGACAACTCAATCTCTTGTAACCTGGAATGAATTTCCGAAAGTGAAACTTGATACTTTTGCGGAGAGATAAACCTGTCGAAGGGAGTTGGCATTGCTATATCTGAAATATTAGTCAGTTTAGTCTGTATGAAAGACTTCAATTGGCAGTAATATAAGAAATGGGCCTTAGGAATGTTGAATTTAGATCTGATCTCTGGGAATGAGAAAAGTCTCCCCTTACGCATGTCACAGAGTTGCCCCAAGCGCTCTATGCCCCTGTCCAGCCAGGCCAGGAATCCTCCATGGGCTAGGCTAGCTGGGAAACCTGGTAATCCCCAGAAGGGCATATATTTTGAAATCTGTTGAGGTGCCCCGAGGATTTTCCTTATTGCCCTCCAGGCCTGGATAGTATATCTAATTACTTTGCTGTTTTTCAGTTTTGGGGGTATATGCTTTTGAGGTGTGTGTAGAAGGCCTGCTAGCGACCAAGGGTCTGTGAAGGCCGCCTCGAGAGAGTAGTTGGAATAAATGCTAGTCTTATTTAGCCAGTCCCTCACATGCCTAGTTAGACACGCTAAATTATATCGTCGGATGTCCGGGATTGCCAAGCCCCCCCACATTCTAGGGAGTGTTAACTTGTTTAGGGCTATCCTTGTCTTTTTATTTTTCCAAAGAAACCTATTAAATGCTCTATTAAGTTCTTTTACGTCCGAGTGTTTTAGCAGCAGCGGAATGGTTTGCAAAGGGTAGAGTAATCTACCGAAGGTCACTGATTTGATCAGGGCTGCTCTGCCCGCCAGGTTCATGGGCAGATTCTCCCAGCTTAGTAGTTGGCGCTTTAGGTCTTTGAACAACGGACCATAATTAAGGGGGTACAGCATGTTGGGATCTTTATGTATTTTGATGCCAAGGTATGTGATTACCGATTTAACCTTTACCGAGAGATGGTCCAAATTATGCTTAGGTGCCAAGGGGGATAGATATAGAAGTTCGCTTTTGGATACATTAATTTTGAACCCGCTGAAGGTGCCCACTTCTTGGATTATTTTAAGAGCTGTCTCTAACTGAGATGCAGGGTCCCTCAAGAATAAAAGAATGTCGTCTGCGAACATGGCCTGAGAAATCACTTCGTTACCAATTTCTATACCTGGTATTTTTTCCTCTAGTAATTTGATCAGGGGTTCCAAGGCTAGATTGAAAAGTAGGGGTGATAGGGGACAGCCTTGCCTTGTACCTTTTTCCAGGGGGAACCCTGTAGAGAGAAATCCTGGAGTATAAATTCTTGCAGTTGGATTTATATGCATTGCCCTAATTAGGTTCCTAATTCCCCCCTGGATATTCATTTTGTCCATTACTTTATTTAACCAGGTCCAGTTAACATTGTCGAAGGCCTTTTCGGCATCAATCATTAAGAGGGCATATTTGCTAGAGGATTTAGGGTAAGCTCTTACATAATCTTGAGCTATCAGGACTTTTCTTATGTTAGCTATCGCCGAACGATTTCGTACGAATCCCACCTGGTTCGGACTTACCAATTTAGGGAGGAGGTCCGCTAACCGGTCCGCCATTATTTTAGAAAGGAGTTTGAGATCTTGATTGATCAGTGAGATTGGTCGATACGACCCCGGGTCTAGATGGTCCTTTCCTTGTTTTGGTAGTAATTTGATATAGGCCATGTTCGCCGAAGAGGGGTAATGTCCTGTTTCCAATATTTTATTAAACAGTGAAGCTAAGTAAGGAGCTATCTCTTGCTTCAGAATTTTATAAAACTCTGGAGTAAGGCCATCGGGTCCTGGGGCTTTCTTATTGGCTAATCTCTTAATTGTGCCTCTGACCTCCTCTGGGGAGATGGGTGCATTCAGTGATTGTTGTTCTTCCTGCGATAGGGAGGGTAGAGATAGTTGATTGAACCATAGGGGGTATTGGGGCTCTAAGTGTTGTGATTGTGGTTGTTCACATAGTTTTTTATAGAAGTCCCTAAATATTTGACTAATTGCTTTGGGATTGGTGCATATCTGCCCTGTAGAAGATCTTAAATTGGTTATTACTGTTGTTGTATGTGGGGGTTTGGACATTCTAGACAGGAGTGTTCCCATTTTATTTCCAAATTTATAAAAGTACAGATCCCTGTACGATTTTAGATACCTTTCTCTGACTTTGAAGTCGGTGTCTGACTTTTTTTTTGCTGCTATCCATTTTACCCGCGATTCAGGGGAAGGGTTTGTAAGGTAATTTTTATGGGCGGACCGCAGCTCTTCCATTGAAGAGGTATAGGTTTCATGAGATTTCTTCCTCCTGCCCGCTACATAGCTGATTATTCTCCCTCTGAGCGTCGGTTTGGCCGCTTCCCAAAATAGAAATATATCATTATTATGTGCGGCATTATCATCCTTGTATTCCCACCACCATTGTATTAATAGTTGGGCAAAGCCTTCATCCTCGTATAGATATGAAGGAAAACGCCAGATGATATCAGTGCCTCTTGGGATTAAGGGAGAGAAAGCTAGTTGTATTGGGGCATGGTCAGAAATGACCAGATCAAGTATTTCTGATTGTTCTACTTGGGGCATTACCGAAGGCGACACCATTAGATAGTCCAGGCGGGACCAAACATTGTGAGGGATGGAGTGAAATGTAAATTCCTCCCCGTCTGGGTGTAGCTGTCTCCAACTGTCGCACAGGGAGGTAGACGCGATATAGTCATTTAGTAGTTTTGACTTTGTTAGGGTGAGACTGCTAGCTGGTATTCTCCTGGATCTATCTTCATGAGTATTAATAATGGCGTTGAAATCCCCTCCTTGTATAATTTTAGCCCCCCCCCTAACATTAGCACTTCCTTCGTAATCTCATTAAAGAAAGATTTATTCTCTTCATTAGGAGCATATACATTAAACAGCACTATCTCTTCTCCTGCTAGGCATAATTTGATCCACAGCCATCTACCCTCAGTGTCGCACTTATGGGCCTGAACTTGACCTTGAAGTGATTTCTTTAGTAAGATTAGCACCCCTGATTTGCGCCCCTTAGCCGGAGATCCAAAAACCTGACCCACCCATGATTTTTGCATGAATTTGAATTGATCTTGTGACAGATGGCATTCCTGGAGTAATGCTACATCAGTTTTAATTTTTTTGAGATGAGAAGCACTATTGAGCGTTTGCCCGGTGACCTCAGGCCCTTAACGTTCCATGACGTTATCTTTAGCGCCATGTGAATGATGTGCTATGGATCAAATCGTCTGGTGCCATATATACATATATCACAGCTACTTTATTTTTGCTCTCGAGATGACAGATCCCCCCCCCCAAAACAGCCCTCCCCCTCCCCTTCCCATTTCCCCCAGCTGACAAGTAATTTGAAGTGGAAGCTAAGCTGCTCCTAGGTGTCCCCGTAAGGTCCCTTTTCCTTGCTGGTAAGCTGAGGAACAAAAAAAGAAAAAAAGAAAAAAAAGTGTATAACCACCAAACGAAAACCTATCTACGTGACTTCTCTTCTTCCCTGGGTGGTCCCTTCATCCAGTCGTCTCCAGAGACATCCCTCCCGCCAGTTTCAGATCCTTAACTGTGATTTTGGAGTATCTTATGGATCTAGGAAATTGAGGGGGAGTCCCCAAACGAGATGAACAAAGAACTAGTAATAAAGTCAGAACCTGTCAACATAACAGATTGAAGAAACACAATTTTCGTGATAAGGCAGCGCCCCCTGCCTGCTGCATTTGAATGTTGTCAATCAGGCGTAGCATTATCTGCGCGCAAAAAGGACATGGCCTCAGTAGGTGACTGGAAAACATGCGTTTCGCCTTCATCGTCTGTGACCCTTAATATAGCTGGGTATTGTAGTGCAAATTTCCATTTTTTTTGGATACATAGTGCACAGGCCGGATTGAAGGTTTGACGTTTTTTTGATACCTCTGCAGAATAATCATTAAAGATAAATGCAAGACATTTTAAAAAAACAAAGGAAGGTAGAGTTTTCCGTGTGTTGTACTTTTATACACAGGTCTTTTGGATTCTAATACAGGGAGTGCAGAATTATTAGGCAAATGAGTATTTTGACCACATCATCCTCTTTATGCATGTTGTCCTACTCCAAGCTGTATAGGCTCGAAAGCCTACTACCAATTAAGCATATTAGGTGATGTGCATCTCTGTAATGAGAAGGGGTGTGGTCTAATGACATCAACACCCTATATCAGGTGTGCATAATTATTAGGCAGCTTCCTTTCCTTTGTCAAAATGGGTCAAAAGAAGGACTTGACAGGCTCAGAAAAGTCAAAAATAGTGAGATATCTTGCAAAGGGATGCACAAAGCTTCTGAAGAGTGATCATCGAACAATCAAGCGTTTCATTCAAAATAGTCAACAGGGTCGCAAGAAGCATGTGGAAAAACCAAGGCGCAAAATAACTGTCCATGAACTGAGAAAAGTCAAGCGTGCAGCTGCCAAGATGCCACTTGCCACCAGTATGGCCATATTTCAGAGCTGCAACATCACTGGAGTGCCCAAAAGCACAAGGTGTGCAATACTCAGAGACATGGCCAAGGTAAGAAAGGCTGAAAGACGACCACCACTGAACAAGACACACAAGCTGAAACGTCAAGACTGGCCAAGAAATATCTCTAGACTGATTTTTCTAAGGTTTTATGGACTGATGAAATGAGTGAGTCTTGATGGGCCAGATAGATGGGCCCGTGGCTGGATTGGTAAAGGGCAGAGAGCTCCAGTCCGACTCAGACGCCAGCAAGGTGGAGGTGGAGTACTGGTTTGGGCGGGTATCATACCAGATGAGCTTGTGGGGCCTTTTCGGGTTGAGGATGGAGTCAAGCTCAACTCCCAGTCCTACTGCCAGTTTCTGGAAGACACCTTCTTCAAGCAGTGGTACAGGAAGAAGTCTGCATCCTTCAAGAAAAACATGATTCTCATACAGGACAATGCTCCATCACACGCGTCCAAGTACTCCACAGCGTGGCTGGCAAGAAAGGGCACAGAAGAAAAACTAATGACATGGCCTCCTTGTTCACCTGATCTGAACCCCATTGAGAACCTGTGGTCCATCATAAAATGAGATTTACAAGGAGGGAAAACAGTACACCTCTCTGAACAGTGTCTGGGAGGCTGTGGTTGCTGCTGCATGCAATGTTGATGGTGAACAGATCAAAACACTGACAGAATCCATGGATGGCAGGCTTTTGAGTGTCCTTGCAAAGAAAGGTGGCTATATTGGTCACTGATTTGTTTTTGTTTTGTTTTTGAATGTCAGAAATGTATATTTGTGAATGTTGAGATGTTATATTGGTTTCACTGATAAAAATAAATAATTGAAATCGGTATATATTTGTTTTTTGTTAAGTTGCCTAATAATTATGCACAGTAATAGTCACCTGCACACACAGATATCCCCCTAAAATAGCTAAAACTAAAAACAAACTAAAAACTACTTTCAAAAATATTCAGCTTTGATATTAATGAGTTTTTGGGTTCATTGAGAACATGGTTGTTTAATAATAAAATTATTCCTCAAAAGTACAACTTGCCTAATAATTCTGCACTCCCTGTATATTCCATGAAATCTCCATAGTACTCACATGACCTACTTTTGATGTTGATTTTGTTTTAATCAGTAATCCATGAGATGTAAAATCGGGTATTACCGGATTGGTGACGGTGGTGGGTGGGGCTCCAGGTGGGGCGAGCACAGTCCACTTATTTTTGAAGGATTTGTCAATGCTGAGTTTTGTTACCATCTTTCTCTAAATACCTCTGACAGCGGACCTGGCACTCCATGAATGGTATTATGAAGGACTTTTAACAACCAATCCTCCAGGATGGCTGATACAAGAGAGGAAGCCTGCTCCACCCACCAAAGGAAACACCTCCAAATAAAACAATTAGGCAATTAGGTAGCCCTATAAATCCTCCCCTGCCTTCACTCCCTCAGTTCTAGTGTGTTTCCCACACCGAAGACACCTTACAAGGCAGGACTATACCTGTCTTCCAAGATCTTGGCGCCTCCTCCATGGATGGGACTGCGAGTGGAGCTCTCCCCGCTCTGGGTGGCTGCAGACGGGGTTTTCTGTGTCTCAGAGCGGCGGCGGCCTGGACGGAGTGTCGGGGTTGGCCGCATCCGCGGCGGGAGGTAGCGTGTCCGTATTGCCAGCATCCACAAGACTGGCGTTTGGTACGGATAGGCGCGCGGGGCACGCAACTCTCCTGTTTGTAGGAGGCGTCAGCATGATGACGCACTTCCGCTTCCGCTTAAGGGCGGAAGCATAGGCAGCGTTCCCCCGCCAGCCGCATCCTCGTGCAGAGATTCAGAGGGAAGGCATGGAGCAGGCAGACGCCTTTCCCTCTGAGCCCAGTGGATCCCAGAGCAGCGCACAGCCACCAGGACAGGTGAGAGCGGACAGAGTGAGCCTCTTTAGTGGAGTATTTTAACTCACTCTGTCCTCAATAAGTGCTAATATGATTGTCACAGGGCTGAAGGAAGATATATGTTTTTATTTTGTTTTGCAGACTGTCCCTTCTGTACCTGAGGACTCTAGTCATCCTCAGAAGGCTACTGACAAGGCCAGGCGCTGCAGACAGTGTGATGCTAAATTGTCTAAAACTTGGACTAGGTCACACTGCGATAAATGTTAAAAGTCTTCTTCTACCCCAAAGCCTCCAGACCCCACTGTTGTTATGTTGAACTTTATGGAGTCTATGAGAAAGGAGTTTTCGTCCACTTTTAAAACCTTTAGATCGGTTATGTCCGCCCCGGCCCAATGGACAATACCGCAGTTACCTACTTCTGCAGTGCCGGCAGTTCCAGCCCCACTTCTACCCACTCCCCCTCCCCCTCCTCCTCCGGTTGGGATACCGCCTAACCCTCTGGGGGTTCAGTCAGATTCGGGGTCTCTGGGGTTGGCGGTTGCCTCATCGGGGGAGGACTCTCTTGAGGAGGGCGAGGAAAGAAGTGAACCCGATTCAGACTTAGAAGATTTGGAGGGTGCTCCTCAAAAATTTTCTAAGTATCTGTTTAATGCAGAAGAAACTGCTGAACTTCTTAAAGCAGTATACGAGGCGGAGCAGCTACCTGAGCCAGCTGCTTCGTCTTCAGTAAGAGATGATATTTATGCAGGGTTGGAGTGTTCAGAGGGTAGAAGCTTTCCGGTACATCCGGCTATTCAAAAGCTTATTCAGTCTCAGTGGGAGGATCCGGAGAAAAGATTTTACATTCCCAGATCCTTTAAACGTAGATTCCCCTTTAAAGAGGAGGATATTGCCTTGTGGGACAAATGCCCGAAACTGGACGCTGCTTTGTCGCAGTATTCTAAAAATACTGATTTATCTTTTGAGGACGCAGGGGTCCTGAAAAACCCGATGGATAAAAAGGCGGAAAATTTACTTAAAAGGGCATGGGAATCCATCTCATTTTCCTTTAAACCAGCAATCTCAGCTATGTGCTTGTCTCGTAACTTAAACAAATGGCTGGCAGGGCTTAATAAGCATCTGGTGGATGGTACGCCTCATGCGACTATCCTGGAATCATTCCCTGTAATTGCACGTTCAGTGGCGTTCTTGGCCGATGCTGCGACTGAATCTTTAAAGTCTGCGGCGAGAGCTTTAGCTCTAATCAATACAGCAAGGCGGGCCTTATGGTTAAATACCTGGGAAGGCGATCTAGTTTCTAAACAGAAATTATGTGCTATGAGATTTGACGGTGACCATTTGTTTGGAAAAGGATTAGAGGATATTCGTGAAAGGTCTTCGGAAAAGGGCAAAAAATTTCCTGACAAAAGGAAGAAGATGCCCTTTCGTAAAAACTTCCGGGGCAAAAGGCAGTTTGCCCATAATGACACTAAATATCAACCCCCGAGGAAAAGGTGGACATACAATTCGGCGAAATCAAGAACCCCCTTTTTAATTAACAAACCAGCCTCCTCTAATACAAAGGAAAACAAGTGACAGGGAGCTGGTCGGGGGGAGACTTCAGGGGTTCAGTCAAGTGTGGGCAAATGTCACCACGAACCCATTTATCTTGGACCTCATGAAATTGGGGTACAAAATCGAATTTTCCTCCCGTCCCCCCCAGAACTTTGTGCTCACAGGTCTATCCAGGGATCAGGAGAAAGCATCCGCCCTGTTAGACTCAATAACCTCGTTAATACAAGACAATGTAATTACCCGGGTCCCAGTTTCCCAATACAAGAAAGGATTTTACTCCAGGGTTTTTATGATAAAGAAACCGTCAGGCAGATACAGGATGATCCTAAACCTCAAACAGCTAAACCCATTTATTCGGGAAAAGAAATTCCGCATGGAAAACATTCTTTCAATAAAGAATTTAATCCCAAAAGGAGCCTTTATGGCGACACTGGACATTCAGGACGCATATCTACATGTGCCGATACACCCGGCATATCAGCGGTTCCTGAGATTTGCAATACGGGTGGGGGACGCAGTTCACCACTTTCAGTATCGAGCCCTTCCTTTCGGGATTTCATCGGCTCCCCGTATTTTTACAAAGATAATGGCAGAGGTGACATCCTTCTTACATCTGCAGACAATTCATATAATACCGTATCTGGACGATTTGTTGATGATAGCAGACTCGGCTCATACGCTTCTACGTCACATAGAGGTGACTATACATTGCCTGTCCCAGCTGGGATGGCTAATAAACTACGACAAATCGATGTTAATCCCAACCCAGAAGGTCAAATTCCTGGGTTTCTGGGTAGACTCGATAGAAGAGAAATTTTGGTTGCCAGAAGACAAACAACTGAATTTAATGCTAAGGGTGCAAAATTTCAGATCCCAAGTAAGAGTATCCCTGAGGGAGACTCTATCATTGTTGGGCCTAATGACATCAACAATTCCGGGGATAGTCTGGTCACAGTTTCATTCCCGAGTCCTTCAGGAATGGTTCCTCACTGTCTGGGACAAGTCCAAGGAGAGTCTAGATCAATTTCGGGTACTCCCACCCTCTGTGATCTCGTCTCTCCTATGGTGGGAGGAGGTAGGAAACCTCAACCAGGGCTGCCTCTGGAACCCCACAGTCGTCAAGAGAATCTATACGGACGCCAGTCTATGGGGCTGGGGAGCTCACTTGGAACATTTACAAGCTCAGGGACAATGGTCCCCAGAAATTCGAGGAAGATCTTCGAATTTCAGGGAGCTCCTAGCAGTAAAAATGTCACTGCTAGAGTTTCTCCCAGCCATACAAGACTGTCATGTGAACATATTGTCCGACAATATTGTAACAGTGTCCTACATTCGAAAGCAGGGCGGGACGAGATCAAAAGTCCTAAGAGACCTGGCGCTCCAGATTCTTCAGATAGCGGAGAAAAATTGCAAATCAATCTCGGCGGTGCATATAAAAGGCTCGCTAAATATTTTAGCAGATCATCTAAGCAGACATTCAGGAGTAAAGGCAGAATGGTCCCTCAACAAGGAAGTATTCAATCAGTTGATAGCTCATTGGGGGCAACCGGTAGTAGATCTGTTTGCATCACCACAAAATGCGAAAGTCAAAACTTTCTTTTCCCTACATCCTTCATCCAACCTGTCACACCTGGATGCTCTAGCGATACCATGGCCGAAGGGACTTCTATATGCCTTTCCCCCCTTCAACTTAATAGCAAGGGTATTAAAAAAGATAGAACAAGAATCGGCTTTGGTAATTTTTGTGGCCCCCCACTGGCCAAAACGGGCATGGTTCTCAAAGATTCTTCAACTGTCTCTACAGGGACCGTTATTTCTACCTCCCAGGACGGACCTTTTGAGTCAGGAAAAACTTTTGCACCCGAACCCCCAGATGTTTGCCCTAGCGGCCTGGCTCTTGAGCGGGAATCCCTGAGGTTAAGAGGATTCTCGGAAAGAGTCATCTCTACTTTAGTCGATTGCCGTAAATTGACTACAAGAAAAATTTATTGTAAAATTTATAGAGTGTTTGCCTCTTGGAAGAAAAAGAAAGGCATAAAAGAAACAACTCTACCTATTATTTTAGATTTTTTGCAAGACGGTGTTGATTTAGGTCTTGCCCCCAGTACCCTTAGAGTCCAGATTGCGGCTCTGTCCTTTTTTCTTAATTTTAAACTAGCCAAGGAACAGGCAGTGATTGATTTTTTGAAAGCAGTATCCAGATCGAAGCCGATCCCATCAAAGCTTGTGCCTCCCTGGGACCTGAGTTTAGTTCTAAATTGCTTAACTGTTTCTCCTTTTGAACCACTCGACTCAATTTCGTTAAAATGGCTAACTTTGAAAACTGCATTCTTGGTGGCTATAACGTCGGCACGTAGGGTAGGGGACATTCAAGCCCTCTCTATAAAAGACCCATATATGACTATATTTCCGGATAGGATAGTCTTCAAAACAGATCCCACTTATCTGCCTAAAGTGTCTTCTCTGTTTCACAGATCGCAAGATGTTATTATTCCTTCTTTCTGTGATCCACCTACTAATCAGAAAGAAGCAAAATTTAACAAATTAGATGTTAGGAGAATTCTTCTTTCCTACCTAGAAACTACAAAATCTTTTAGAAGGTCTAATCACCTTTTTGTGGCCTTTGCAGGGTCAAGGAAGGGGTTACAGGTTTCTAAGAATACTATTGCTAGATGGATTAGGGAAATTATTACTTTAGCCTATACCAATTCAGGACAATCCATCCCTCAGTCGGTAAATGCTCATTCCACTAGATCCCTCGCCACATCTTGGGCGGAAAGGTCAGGGGCTTCCTTAGAGCAAATATGTAAAGCAGCGACCTGGTCTAGTCATCAGACTTTCGTAAGGCACTATAGAGTCGATCTGTTGTCAAGTCAAGACTTGTCTTTTGGGAGAAAAGTGCTACAAAACGTCATCCCTCCCTAAGGTAACTCTACTGAACTTCTCGCTGGTCTCTCTTGTATCAGCCATCCTGGAGGATTGGTTGTTAAAAGCCTGTTAGAACTTACCGGTAGCGGTATTTCAACGAATCCTCCAGGATGGCTACCTTAGTTCCCTCCCTATTAGGGGGGTTATTAATTATTAAATATAACTATGTCTTGTTGTTTTCCAGGTGGATCCTTCTGCGTGGTACTCTATAATAACTGAGGGAGTGAAGGCAGGGGAGGATTTATAGGGCTACCTAATTGCCTAATTGTTTTATTTGGAGGTGTTTCCTTTGGTGGGTGGAGCAGGCTTCCTCTCTTGTATCAGCCATCCTGGAGGATTCGTTGAAATACCGCTACCGGTAAGTTCTAACAGGCTTTTTGATGCTGTAAAAATTCAATTGCTGATTGTTCAGTGTTACCACAGTTGCTTTTCAGCGTTTGTTTGATATTGTTTATGTATTTGTTGTTTTGTTCAGTTTGATCCGCTGCAAAGACTAACTATAGCCAGAATCAAGCAAGGACAATTGTAATGGTGTCTCCCGGTGCTGTAAAGTGAGCACACGTACACAGACTAGCATACTTCATCCTTCATGACCGGTAATTGCTAAATTGATTCAGGAACCAGCACTGTACATCCTTGTGTAGCTATAGCCATGTGTGCTGTCCTATGGAAACTACTGTTTGTGACAGTTTTAGAAATGAGACACTATTTGTGTGTAGCTGTCTATAGCATGTGCTGTTCTATGATGAGATGAGGAGTGACAACAGGTAGTGACTATGGATGGTCAATAGGATGCAGATAATTTCTCCTTGCATTCAGATTTCATGTAAATGTTATGCTGCTTGAACTTACATTTGCTGGCAGTGTGTAAAGCAATACAGTAGTGGAACCCTATGAGGTGGTCCCACTCACAGCATTGCAACCACAGAGCGATCGCAAACTGCTGCATGCAACATTTTGGGACCGATCACATCAGTGCCTGTAGAGCCAAATCGTGATTTCTCTGGGAGTCTCAGTGAAATAGTGGAACATATGCAATTCAGGAAATCGCAGGAGCTTAGCAATTGCCTGCAAAGCACTCATTGTTGGCCCCTAGCCCTAGATTAGGTGGTGGACCCAGAGGAAACAGGAGTGGACTAACTGACATGGAATATACCCCAGGCTTTACGCTGATGCCTGTGTCCATGGTGTGCGGATTTTACCCGTTGCATTTTACCTGCAGACAAACTTGATACTGCGCTACTTGTAGAGAAGGAAAAAGTAACACATTTGAAATACAGGTAGTCCCCGACTTACAAACGCCCGACTTATGAACAACCCCCCCCCCCCCCCCCCCCCCCCCGATACGAACAGCATGGATTCTCTTGTTTCCATGGGAACAAGTAAAATAAAAAAAAATTCAAATTGGACTTGTTTTTGAGAATCTATTAAAAAAAATCAAAGAAAAAATGTCTTAAGCTTGTATAAACAGGTACAGAGGGCAGAGGTGACGCAGAGGGGGACATTGGAGGCACGGGGGCACGAAGGTACAGGGGACAGAGATGGCACAATGTTGCGACTTCAGAACAGAGTCCCTATCTTCTCGTTCGTTCTCCGGGGACTACCTGTAAAGTGAAAATAAATTCTTTGTGATTTGTAGCTGTGCGACCATTAATTGGCATTTTGAGTATGGAATAAAGATGGCAGCATCCATATTATTCTTGCTGTAGGTTACCTTTTAAATACCTTTAGGTAACCAAGAGACTCACAAGGGACATTGAAAGCCCACATTCATCTCTTGCTACTTGTTAATCCTACCTTAATGGGTTAACTTGCTTCTGCTACTGGAATTAGTGATTTGTAAACTTTGAACCTCTGGCTGGATTGCAACATGCTGATTTATTGGAACTGACTTTATTAGTAGACATTCTCACTGTCGTTCATCTTTGTTATAGTTAACATTGAGCTGTTACAGACAATAACTGCTACATTTAGAATGAGTTTGTCACAACTCCCTGTGCTGCGCTGAAGATTACATTGACCATACGGAGACGTGATGTTGGGAGGCTGCGACTGACACCAGCTCACTCAGAGATTTTGTGGCAGGTTTGAAAATCCCTGTGCAGGACACTCCTGTTATGGAGCCCTGCCCCTGGGAAACCCTGGAAGGCATAACCTTCACCTGACTGTTTGAAAATGGATTCTAGTGTCGTGGCTCAAAAAACTGAGTACAATTTTATATTGAGGTTGTGGAAATTTTTGATGAGACAAAATGGGCAACACTGTATGTTTTTGGTGCTTTATCTAATCTAGGGGTGTCCAAACTGTTTTAGGCCGTGGGCTATATCTCCGTTAGAGTGCTAAGGGGCCAAAACTAGCAATATTAAAACAATGTTTGCTGATTGCCGTTTGGTACTCTATGCCTATGACGTTTTGACAGCTGCTAATCAGTGGCTCCTACCAGGGCTGTGGAGTCGGAGTCGTGGAGTCGGGCATTTTTGGGTGCCTGGAGTCGGAGTCGGGAAAAAATGCACCGACTCCGACTCCTAATGAATTTGTAACTGTAATTAAAATAGAAAATATGATAAAATGTTCTATTTCTCAGATAATAGTCCATTAACTAGATTGTGTCGTTTCTGAAGAAACCACAGGATGTTGGCTATGTGTCTGATTGGCTGCATGTGGCTCCGCCCACCTTGCCAAATTTTAACCCCAGTCACCCAGTGACCCAGTGTGCCAAGTCTGGGGACTCTGGCTTTAATACAGTGAGAATTACAGCGGTTTACATTTTCCCATTAAAGTCAATAGGGGAAATCTGGCTGTTTTTGGCCCCGCCCACTTTTTGGGGTCCCCAAAATGTGACAGAATGCTTCAGCTTAACTCTATATCCAAGTGACCCAAGTTTGGTGAGTGTAACATCAAAGCTGTGCGAGTGGCAAAACTTTCAAAATTCCCAATGAAAGCCTATGGGAAAAATGGGGTCTTTGGGGGTCCGCAACAGGGGCCCGGAGGGTGGGATTGGTTAAAAAAGCACAAGCAACCTATTCGGGTATGAGCCGAACAAGTGTGCAAAAATTCAGAATTCTACTCCTTAAACTCTAGGAGGAGTAGCGTATAGAAATTTGCTAAATTTTCATTGGCCGCTGGTAGCTCCGCCCACTTTGGGGTGACCCCTCAACATACGTATTTTTATTTGGGGTGACACCAACAATATGTGGTCCGAGTATGGGGAATGTAGCTTCAAAATTGTACGAGTGGCAGCAATTTGAAATTTTTCCCTGTCAAAGTCAATACGAAAAAAGGGGTCTTCCGGGGTCCGCTGCAGGGGCCCCGAGGGTGGGATCGCTTAATAAAGCACAAGCTATGTACTTCGCTATAAGACGAATAAGTGTGGAAAGTTTGAGGCTTGTACCCCTGAAACTGTGGTAGGAGTAGCGTTTAGAAAATGGGGGGGCGCTAATAATAATAATAAGAATAACTAGAGTGTGTCGTTTCTGAAAAAACCACAGGATGTTGGCTATGTGTCTGGCTGCATGTGGCTCCGCCCACCTTGCCAAATTTTAACCCCAGTCACCCAGTGACCCAGTGTGCCAAGTCTGGGAACTGAGGCTTGAATACAGTGAGAATTGCAGCTGTTTAAATTTTCCCATTGAAGTAATTAGGGAAAATCTGATTGGCTGTTTTTGGCCCCGCCCACTTTTTGGGGTCCCCAAAATGTGACAGTATGCTTCAGCTTCACCCCATGACTAAGTGACCCAAGTTTGGTGAGTGTAACTTCAAAGCAGTATGAGTGGCAGAAGTTTAAAATTTTCCAATGAAAGTCTATGGGAAAAATGGGGTCTTTGGGGGTCCGCAACAGGGGCCCAGAGGGTGGGATTGCTTAAAAAAGCACAAGCAACCTATTCGGGTATGAGGCGATGAAGTGTGCAAAGTTTCAGAATTCTACTCCTAAAACTCTAGGAGGAGTAGCGTATAGAAAATTGCTAAATTTTCATTGGCCGCTGGTAGCTCCTCCCACTTTGGGGTGACTCCTCAAAATACGAATTTTTATTTGGGGTGACACCAACAATATGTGGTCCGAGTATGGGGAATGTAGCTTCAAAATTGCATGAGTGGCAGCGATTTGAAATTTTTCCCTGTCAAAGTCAATACGAAAAAAGGGGTCTTCCGGGGTCCGCCGCAGGGGCCCCGAGGGTGGGATCGCTTAATAAAGCACAAGCAACGTACTTCGCTATAAGACGAATAAGTGTGGAAAGTTTGGCGCTTGTACCCCTGAAACTGTAGGAGGAGTAGCGTTTTGAACGTCGGGGGGCGCTAATAATAAGAACTAGATTGTGTCGTTTCTGAAGAAACCACAGGATGTTGGCTATGTGTCTGATTGGCTGCATGTGGCTCCGCCCACCTTGCCAAATTTTAACCCCAGTCACCCAGTGACCCACTGTGCCAAGTCTGGGAACCCTGGCTTTAATACAGTGAGAGTTACAGCAGTTTACATTTTGCCATTGAAGTCAATAGGGAAAATCTGATTGGCTGGTTTTGGCCCCGCCCACTTTTTGGGGTCCCCAAAATGTGACAGAATGCTTCAGCTTCACCCCAGGACCAAGTGACCCAAGTTTGGTGAGTCTAACTTCAAAGCTGTACGAGTGGCACAAATTTCAAATTTCCCAATGAAAGCCTATGGGAAAAATGGGGTCTTTGGGGGTCCGCAACAGGGGCCCGGAGGGTGGGATTGCTTAACAAAGCACAAGCAACCTATTCGGGTATGAGCCGAACAAGTGTGCAAAGTTTCAGAATTCTACTCCTTAAACTCTGGGAGGAGTAGCGTATAGAAATTTGCTAATTTTTTATTGGCTGCTGGTAGCTCCGCCCACTTTGGGGTGACCCCCCAAAATACATATTTTTATTTGGGGTGACATTAACAATATGTGGTCCGAGTATGGGGAGTGTAGCTTCAAAATTGTACGAGTGGCAGCGATTTGAATTTTTTCCCTGTCAAAGTCAATACGAAAAAAGGGGTCTTCCGGGGTCCGCTGCAGGGGCCCCGAGGGTGGGATCGCTTAATAAAGCACAAGCAGCGTACTTCGCTATAAGACGAACAAGTGTGGAAAGTTTGGCGCTTGTACCCCTAAAACTGTAGGAGGAGTAGCGTTTAGAAAATGGGGGGGGGGCGCTAATAATAATAACTAGAGGGTGTCGTTTCTAAAGAAACCACAGGATGTTGGCTATGTGTCTGATTGGCTGGATGTGGCTCCTCCCACCTTGCCAAATTTTAACCCCAGTCACCCAGTGACCCACTGTGCCAAGTCTGGTGACTCTGGCTTTAATACAGTGAGAGTTACAGCTGTTGACATTTTCCCATTGAAGTCAACAGGCAAAATCTGATTGGCTAGTTTTGGCCCCGCCCACTTTTAACATTTCAATCCCAGTCCCCCTGTGACTGAGTGTGCCAAGTTTGAAGTCCCTGCCATTAACAGTGAAAGAATGGCAGCAACTTATATATTGACATTGATTAGCAATAGGTAACATTTGATTGGCTGTTTTAAGCTCCGCCCATTTTTCTAAATTTTAACATTAACCACCATGTCATGGTCTGTGCCAAGTTTTGGACCTCTGGCTTTAAAAGTGTGAGAGTGGCAGTATTTGAAAGTTTTACATTGAAGTGCATTGGTGAAATTTGATTGGATGTAAGTGGCTCCGCCCACTTTTCTTATTTTTTGACCGCAATCACCCAGTGAGTAACTGAGCCAAGTTTGGGACACCTGGCATTTAAACTGTGATAATAGCAGCAGTTTATCATTTTTCATTAAGGTCAATGGCTGAAATCTGATTGGTTGTTGTTGCCCCGCCCCCTTTTTTTATTAATGGTGAACCACCGTCACCCAGTCACTAACACTCCAAAGTTTGGGAATGCTGGCATTTAACGTGTAAAAATGGCAGCAGTTTTATTGTTTTCTATTGAAAATCAATGAATGGCATTTGATTGGTTGCTGGTGGCTCCACCCACTTTTTCAAAATTTGAAGTGTAAATCCCCATGGACCACATTTGCGATATTCGAAGTCCCTGACATCAATATTGTGAGAATGGCAGCCTTTTTAATTTTTCCCATTTAAATCAATCAAAGAAATCTGATTGGTCGGTTTTGGCTCCGCCCACTTTTATGAATTTTAATCCCAGTCCCCCAGTGACCAACTGTGCCAAGTGTCAGGACCCTGCCTTTAACCATCTAAGAGCAGCAGCAATTTAAATTTTTTCCCATTTAAACTAATGGCTGAATTTTGATTGGCTGTGGTAGACTCCGCCCACTTTTTTATTAATTTTAAACCCAGTCACCCAGTGACCCACTGTGCCAAGTCTAGGAACTCTGGCTTTAATACAGTGAGAGTTACAGCTGTTTACATTTTCTCATTGAAGTCAATAGGGAAAATCTGATTGGCTGTTTTTGGCCCCGCCCATTTTTTTGGGTCCCCAAAATGTGACAGAATGCTTCGGCTTCACTCCATGACCAAGTGACCCAAGTTTGATGAGTGTAACTTCAAAGCTGTGCGAGTGGCAAAACTTTCAAAATTCCCAATGAAAGTCTATGGGAAAAATGGGGTCTTTGGGGGTCCGCCACAGGGGCCCGGAGGGTGGGATTGCTTAAAAAAGCACAAGCAACCTATTCGGGTATGAGGCGAACAAGTGTGCAAAGTTTCAGAATTCTACTCCTTAAACTCTAGGAGGAGTAGCGTATAGAAATTTGCTAAATTTTCATTGGCCGCTGGTAGCTCCGCCCACTTTGGGGGTGACCCCTCAAAATACGTATTTTTATTTGGGGTGACACCAACAGTATGTGGTCCGAGTATGGGGAATGTAGCTTCAAAATTGTACGAGTGGCAGCGATTTGAAATTTTTCCCTGTCAAAGTCAATACGAAAAAAGGGGTCTTCCGGGGTCCGCTGCAGGGGCCACGAGGGTGGGATCGCTTAATAAAGCACAAGCCACGTACTTCGCTATAAGACGAATAAGTGTGGAAAGTTTGGCGCTTGTACCCCTAAAACTGTAGGAGGAGTAGCGTTTAGAAAATGGGGGGGCGCTAATAATAATAATAAGAAGAATAAGCTGAACTCGAAGAACAAGATGTTGGCTATTTACATAGCCAACATAATAAGAATAAGAAGAACGAGCTGAACTCGAAGAACAAGATGTTGGCTATTTACATAGCCAACATAATAAGAACGAGCTGAACTCGAAGAACAAGATGTTGGCTATTTACATAGCCAACATAATAAGAACGAGCTGAACTCGAAGAACAAGATGTTGGCTATTTACATAGCCAACATAATAAGAATAAGCTGAACTCGAAGAACAAGATGTTGGCTATTTACATAGCCAACATAATAAGAACGAGCTGAACTCGAAGAACAAGATGTTGGCTATTTACATAGCCAACATAAAAATAATGTATATATACAGTAAATATACAGTAATAGCTGTGCTTTGTCCACAAAAATGAAATAAACCAATCAAAATTAGTTACTTGTGCTGCTTCAATAAAGCAGTCCCCGTATTTTTAAGGTCAGATATACATATCTGATTGTGACTGTATATATGATGTGTACACAGGAATCTCTTATATATACTAAATAACATCTATGCTGTAAGAATAAAGCCTGATGTGTAGCCGTGTCACTAATAGAGATGGTCAACGAGATGGAAATAATTCTGCATTGATGCTGATTTATGCAAATGTATGCACTCCCTTTGCTGATGAAATCAAATAATTTGATATGTTATTAAAATTTGGTTTGGTGACTACAAATTAAAGGGTAACTGAGACGGATGAAAAGTAAAGTTTTATACATACCTGGGGCTTCCTCCAGCCCCCTTCAGGCCAATCAGTCCCTCGCTGTCCTCCACCACCCGGATCTTCTGCTATGAGTCCTGGTAATTCAGCCAGTCAGCGCTGTCCGGCCGCATCCCGCTCCCACAGCCAGGAACATTTTGCACCTGCGCAATAGTGCTGCACAGGTGTAGTATGCTCCTGGCAGCGGAGTGTGTGCATGCGCACTACGCCTGACTGGCTCAAGTACCTGGACTCATAGCAGAAGATCCAGGTGGTGGAGGAGGACAACGAGGGACTGATTATCCTGAAGGCGGCTGGAGGAAGCCCCAGGTATGTATAAAACTTTAATTTCATCTGTCTAAGGTTTACTTTGTTACACAGTAGTACTATACATATGCACTCCCCACAGAGCTGCAGGGAATCCACTGAGAATGCTGTGCACATTGAACACAGAGGTGTTGTCTGTTTACAATCTCCTCATTCCCCTGCAGAGTACCTGCACATCATTCTTACATGTACCCACAGTTACATTGTCTAGGGCCTGATAGATGTTCTTTGTTCCGGTTTGTACCTTTTACAAGTACTCTTACCAAGGACTAGTTTTAGTCTAAAAGGGAATAAATATAGTAGTCTACATATCCTTCTCACTTCAGTTGTCTTGTAAAATTCCTAAGCGTTGGCAGTTAAGAGACGAATTTCATGTTACATACTTTTAATCAACAAAATTGTAATATGCAAATTAGAGGAGTCGGAGTCGTGGAGTCGGAGTCGGAGGCGGAGTCGGTGGAATCCTAAACTGAGCAGTCGGAGTCGGTGGATTTTCGGACCGACTCCACAGCCCTGGCTCCTACTGCTGCTGGTATAGTAACAGTGGCTGATCGGTGGCTGTTACCACTGCTGGCATAGTGGCAGCGGCTAATCAGTGGCTCTTACTGCTGCTGGCATAGTAACAGTGGCTGATCGGTGGCGGTTACCACTGCTGACATAGTGGCAGTGGCTAATCAGTGGCTGTTACCACTGGTGGCGTAGTAGTGGCTGCTATTGCTACAGTGGTGACACAAGGTGGCCCCTGCATGTGTTTCCACAGCTATGGCCTACGAGCTGCATTAAATTAACAACTATAGAGCGTTTGAGGGGGGCCACCACAATAGGTTTGGTGTGCTGCATTTGGCCCCCGGGCAGGAGTTTGTGCATTCCTGATCTAACCTCAAGTGATCCCTTTAGGCTTCTTGCACACCAAGACGTTGTGTTAGGTGTCACGTTAAGGTCGCATAACGTGCACCTAACACAACGTATGGTGCTGCAAAAGCCGACGGTAGAGTGAGCCGCGTTCGGCGGCTCGATTCCTATAATGTCTCCCAGAGTGGCGCTGATTGGCCAGCGGGACCACGTGATGCGGAGCGAGACACTCCGCATCACGTGGTCCCGCCGGCCAATCAGCTGCCGCCAGTGCAGTGAATATTAAGTAGCCATGTGCGCGGCTACTGTAGCTGGCTCTCCCCGCCTCCTCTCCGCCCCCCACTGCGCATGTGCAAACAGTCTAACGCGGCTATAGCCGCTCCAACGCCGTAGCATGCTGCACTTTGCACCGAACGTGCAGCATTACATGTAACGCAACGTGGGCTGTGTGAACAGCCCACTTGTGTTACATTGCTGTGCGTTGGGGGAGCGTTACAGGCGCACTAACGTGCGCCTGTAACGTCTTGGTGTGTAAGCAGCCTTAATGTGTTACCCATTTCCCTTCCATCTGCCAACCACTGACCTCCTTCTGGCTGCAAGCTGATGCTCCTGAATGGCGATGCTTGTAACCCCTCAGGCATCAGCACTTAACAGGCACTTACTGGGCAGCAAGAAACTGAATCATGTCCCGTCTGCAGTTGGAATGCAGTCAGATTCTCACTGATGACTAAAAGTGGATAAAACTGTTTGGCTAAAAAAAAACCCACAAAACACTTCTGAGTGAAGGGAACAGTTCAACGGCTCAAGATTTGTCTGTTAGAGATGAGAGGCATACTGTCATAGACTTGCAACAGTCACAGGTTTTTAAAGGTAGAGTTTCACTTTAAAAGCACAACAGTGAGAAGGATCTGGAGGCTGCCATATTTACTTCCTTTTAAACAAACAGTGAAGGGCACCACTGGCAGTCCCGCCTCAGTATAGCTAGCCGAGAGTCCCCTCGCCAGTAATTGTAGTTCACCCCCCCCCCCCCCATATATAGTTATCCAAGTTTGTCCTCACAGTATAGTTAGCCCGAGTTGCCTCCCCCCTCCCCCCCGCCCCCACACCCATATAAATAGCCAAAGGTGTGTCTTTCAACGTGTGATCAGACTTACAAGCCGATAAACCACACACAAGTCAACGGACCTGAAGATACCTAAAAGGGGGGGGGGGGGTGTTCACTTTCAGCCCCCTGCAGCCATCCTGTGCATAACTGGAACGGTCCGGATGTCCCCTACTGTGGCTCGCTTTCTTTTGCCAGTCGCCGTCCACTGCGCCTGCGCGGCCGTGTGCATCCTCATTCGCAATTCTGTCGCCGGGAGCGTCCTGCGCAGTCGCAGTAGAGATTTTTCCAAGGCTGTGCAGGCGCAGTGGATGTCAACTTGTAAGTCGGGGGAAGGGAAAGTGAGCTGTGGCGGGGGACCGGAGGATCGTTGAGGACCAGCGTGGGCACAGGATGGCTGCAGAGGGCTGGCAGAAGCTCCAGGTAAGTGACATTTTTAGGGGGTATCTTCAGGTCCACTTTAACTCAAGTGATAAATTTAAAGGGAGTGTGAAGTGTAATATGGCCAGTTACTTACCCGAGGCTTCTTCCAGACCCCAGAAGTCCTCTTGGACCCTCGCCATTGTTTCTCCGCTTCCTGCCTCCAAAAACTGTCCGGCTCAGTCAGTCACCGGCCACTGCACATATACCGCACCTGCCACACATGTCTTCAATCGCTCCTGCAGCTTGGAGCGTACTGAGCATGCGCAGTAGCAATTTTTACTTGCTGCACAATGACATAATGCTACAGGAGCTTGATGGAGGTGGGTGACACCGGTCTGTGCATGTAGTATTTAGTGACAGCAGAGGAAGAGAAACACTGTGTGTGCGCCTCTGTGCATAATACCTAATCTCTGTAGCAGAGCTTTGCTGCAGAGAGCTTGCTTTTTCAACCCATACTTGCAGAACACATGGACAAGGGCAATACATCACATTGATGAATAGTAGAAAAAAGTCCACTGCGCTCTCACTTCAATCAGTATAACCTAGGAATAGTAGACAAACTGCACATCGCGTAATCCTGTATTCACCAGCAATACGGTATGGTTCACTGAAGCATCCAAGTGAAGCATAACATTAAGTGAGAGACCCACCTGACAAAACGAGGTGGTGTGAATCTGGTGAGCATCTGAATACGGGTGGTGGTGTCACTAGTTTTGGGCACTGTGATTCACACTGCACGGGCTGTTTGAAGTTCTTTTTGAAGTGTGTGGACTTGTGAATACAGGATTATGCGATGTGCAGTTTGTCTGCTATTCCTAGGTTATACTGATTGAAGTGAGAACGCAGTGGACTTTTTTCTACTTTTTATCTGCTGAACAGGATCTCTCCACAGCAAACTCATAGGACTCTTTGGTGTTGTAAGAAATTGGTGACTTTTTGTAACGTTTTTTGCAAAGGGGTGGCACTGCCTGTGATATTATATACATCACATTGATGGACTGTCCATAAATTTACTCCAGGGTGCTCTGTCTAAATTAGCTTGGCATAGATGCTGTGGTTTGCATTGTTTTGCCTCTTTCAGGTCCATGGTAAGAAAATAATAATAATAAAAATGGCCATGCTGGTCTGTAAAATACCATTTTAGGGTTGTAGCATGCTTTGGGTTTTTGAACAGGGCACAACAAATACATAACAGTATAGGGTTCCCAGCCAACGGAGCATCAAGCCATTTCCAGTATGGCAACCTATTCTATGTTTAATTGATACTGCCAATAAAATAAAGATACTAGCAGGATGTGCGAGATAAGTCTGTGTGGATCTATTCTTTGTAAATTACTGTTTTTTAAACTCCAAATCTGGTCACCTGTTGTATGTAAAATCCAGTGCATATCTAAATTCTGAATACCCACAATGCAGTGCAGGTACCTCACGGAGCTGCTGAGAGGCACGTGTGGAATGCAGCATGGAAGGTATGTGTAGTTGCCTCCTGCTAGGCAATTAGGGGAGTTTAGTAACTTTATCTGAATGATGTGGTTGCTGTGAATTATAATACATCAGCTGTTCTCTTTGCCGTCTGTAAGAAGTGCCTGTGTATGAATTTCTTTTGTTGGTGTGTCTTTGCAAACATACGGTAGTTGCCTGAGGAAAATATTATTATTGGTTACCTTAGCTATACAGTCGTGTTATCCTCTGTACAGACAAGCTTTGTCTTATGTACCTGAAAAAACACAAGCAATAAGGAGTCTGCCATATCGAATTGGCTTTTGTCCTGAGGGCACTGCGGGGAGCCTTCTGCTTCTCCTCTTTCCTGCATGCAGCAGATTTGAATCCTGCAGCTGGTCTTGCATGCATGTCTGTCTTCCAAGTGGTCTGTCACAATTGGGCACCGATCAACCCTAATGCTAGACACACACCCTTCAATTTCCATCAGATCGATGGGTCAAAGTGATAAATATCAACATTTCCGATCTGCTCCCGATTCATCACTATCAATTTTGTGTTTTGATCTGAAAATGGATCGGACAGGGAATTATCGGTTGGACCCATTGATCTGATGGGAAATTGAATGGTGTGTACTTAGCATAACACTATAAACATTATTGAGCAGGATTTATAGGTAGACATTTTGTTGCTTTTCAAACTACAGAAGAGTCTCGGCTATCTGGCACTGATGTTAAAAATAGGCCTAGTTAGTACAATACTCCGTACCCCACTCTATATACATATCATGAACTCTGTATTAAATGTTAAAGTACAGTAACTTAGAGTACGTTATATTAACGTAAAGGGCAGTAGAACCCAGTCTGTAAAGAGGAACTTTGACCCAGGATTGAACTTCATCCCAATCAGTAGCTGATACCCCTTTTCCCATGATGATAAAGATTTTCCTTTTCTCAAATAGATCATGAGGGGGGTCTGTATGGCTGATATTGTGGTGAAGCCTCTCCCACAGCGTGGTGTCATGACAATGGTCCTGACCGTTTGTTGTTAGTTTTTTTTTTGTTTTTTTTTTTTCCTTGTTGCATTGTGGGAATCAATGGCTTTTTCCAACTGCCAAGCAAGTAATATCTCCCTCTGTGCATAGAGCTCTCAGTAAACTAACATTCCGTACAGATCTCTTGGCAGAACTAAAGTGGCCCCACCTGTGATAAATTGCAGAATGTAAATCTTTCCTCTACCCGAGGAAAGATTTTACAATGGGCAAACACTGACTAAATAAGCTATAAACAAATATTTTAAACAATGAGCCATTTTATTCATTATTTTCACTACACTCCCTCATTATGTACTCTAGAGCCCCAAAAAAACACCTAAGAAGTTGGCCGTCACCATTGTGAGCATTGCCGGCATTTTGTGGTGGTTGGTTGAGAATGCTGGTGAGTTGAGTTCCGAATAACCGGGGACTTTACTGTACAGGTTGAGGGGGTGGTTTGGCCAGGTGTCACGGAACAGCCGTGAGAAACACGGGCGAATTGGAAGCATCCGCACAGTCCCAATTTCTGATCGCTCTCTGGCTACATTTGTGCAGCCATTGCAGTAATCAGAAACCGACTTCCCTGGTTTTTCTTTATTTTTTTTTTAGTAAAGACAGTCCTTTCCCTCCTTCCACCAAAAGGCACGAGCCTGCTGCAGAGTGTCCATGGCTTCAAGCTGTGCTGATGGCCCATCCATCAGATATAGTTGATAAGCAGGATGGCAGAAACAATTTAGTTGGGAAGAAGTCAGACATTCTGGCTCCCCTCCCAGCAGGGGAGCTGACACGTAGCTTGCTGCCGCAAGCTTCAAAAGAAACGTCACCTAGGAATGACCTGCTGTAAATCCCAGATGTACTTCATATTCCATAAACTGCTATATGTGTCATATTTTCTGTATTGCCAGGCTGGCAGGCTCTCCAAACTAACAGAGCATGTAGGGCCCTATCTGGCGATGGTTCTGAGGAAGTTTCAGAACATTCTGAGGTAAAGACTGCCAGTTAGGCAGTTTGAAAGTGCCCTGATGATACCACAGGGGTCCCACCCCTCATGTTTTGGTATCAGACTGCTGGGTAAATCGAGCCAGACCTGAAAATGTTAGTAAATCTGCCCTGACCTGTACGGTTCTGTGAGATAGAGCCCATATATGGTTAGATATGATTTCTGGTCTCCAGGACAAGGGGAGGACTCATCTCATATTCTAAGGGGGTGTGTGGCTCCCGCCCTCACTCCCTCCTACTGGACAAGGGGCATAAGAATGGCAGAGGAGCCAAACTCAGTGTCCTCCACTTTGAACATCTTCCTGAATTGCATCCTTGCCAGCTTGATGACATGCTGGCATCCTGTTTATTTGGACTTTGCTTCTGAACCAAGAACTTTCTGATTTTCCCAGAACGGACATATTTCCATGAAACTAAGTATTTTTTCTCCCTTTCTTTTATTTTTCATACTCGCTATTAATGTTTCAATAATGGTTGATTTTAATAATTATCTGTATATATTAATTATTTATATAGCCGTGAATAAAGACTTTATCAAAGTCATTCACTGTTCCGCTACCCTGCTTATCAGCTGCACAAACTGAACCAGACTTCTGAAGAGACGCTACTGTTGTTTCTAGCCGGACAGAATAGTGTGTTTAACCGTTTTTATTTGCCGTCGCACTCGGTGCACGGAAATCGACGGAACTTGGGCAGCAGCCCGACCAGAAGGGAGCCTGTGAGGTACGGGAATTACAACTTTACACACTATTTCAGGGTATTACTACCACCACCTCTGTTTTCTGAGACAGAGGCACTCACTAACTGGTGCATGATTGGTGTGCTGAAACCGATTGGACGGCAATTTGCGGTCTGACCACTAGGGCTCCTGTGACACCAGGCAACGCTGCTTAGCTGCAGATGGGGGATTATATTGGGATCACTTTGTGTTTTGATCAGGCTGACTGCGCCAGGTGGCTGACTCTCATGACTGGCTGGAAAAAGTGAAAAAAAAAAACTTGACAAAAAGTTGAAGTCTTATTTACTGTATTACGAGTGTGGATCTTGCAGTCTGCTTGGAGTTAAGCTTTTATTTGTTTTAGGCAGTAAGTTTTCATACTGTACAAGGGGCAGATCTGCCAAGCTTTTCCTGGCTAAATAAGGCCGCTTGGCCACCACCCTTGTTTATTTTAATGTGCCAGATTGACAAGGGGAGCTCTGTTACTGGCAGCAGCTTTGGGTACAAGTTTACAAGCATTGGTGCAATGTAATATCCTGAGTGTGATAGGAGAACAGCCTAGTGTCTGCGCACTCTCTCTGATATATTGCAGCGGGATTACATTAACAGCTATCGGCACAACATGTGTACTTTAAGGAAGAGTATGGATGTGAGCGGCCTGGAGAGGATGAAAGAGTGCTGGCACGTTCCTGTAAATATAACTAAAAAAGGCAGCGTGGGACAAAAGAGATCTAAGGAGGAATCCCCTCCCCCCTTTCTTCAGAGTTCACATGGTCCTGCTCACTCTGAAAGGTAAATCTTTGGCTGTAGTGGAGTAAGGGAAAGTTCCACAGCTGGTCTTAAAGGGAACGAAGAGGGATATATATGCTGACATATTTAATTTTAAACCATACCAGTTGCCTGGCTGTCCTGCTGATCATTTGCCTTTACTACTTTTAGCCACAGACCCTGAACAAGCATATGCAGATCAGATGTTACTGACAAGCTGCATGCTTTATTCAGGGATGATTCAGACACTACTCAGGCCTGAATGATCAGCAGAAGGCCAGGCATCGGGTATTGTTTAAAAGGAAATAAATATGGCAGCTTCCATATCCCTCTCCCTTCAAGTTCCCTTTCAATGAAAACTGAAGATTCACCAGATACTTTTTTTTTTTTTTTCCACTGTACACCTCATTTAGTCACATAATGTCATTCGAAATGTTCACTTCAGCCGCCAATCAGAAATTTACAGTAGAAGTCTATAAAATGAAAGCGGACCTGAATTCGGAACTTCCTCTCTGCTTTAAAAAAGATAAGCAACAGTATAATAACCTTTAAATTAAAAAAAAAACAATTTCTTTGTTACAGCTGATACAAAACCTGCAATAAATCTGTAGTGTCTACTTCCTGCTTTCATGGAAGCAGGCATATTGTTAACATCCTGTGTTAGCAAATTAGCTGCTTTGCCGTGGCAGCCCAGATTCCTGAGCTGAGAAATCAAATTAGAGTCACATATGAGGGGGAATTAGGCTAAACTCTCAATACATACAGGGTGTATTTCTGTTTTCCTTCTATCCTGTGCAAGAGTTCAGGTCCAAATTCTTCTTGAGGTAGCCAAGTGGTTACATTGTTCTGAAACTTTAAGTCCAGTCCCTAAGTTATTGCCATGCTTATCGCTAAAGCTGGATTAACTCAGTGTGTTGCACAACGCAAGCATTAATGAGTGAACTGCAATGGAGACTGGATATAAAGTGTGAACAGGCCCATAGAGTTGTATGGGCAGTGAGTTGGTATGCAGAATTTTTCTGTGATGCAACAGACTGAGTGTGAAAGGGCCCTAAATGCAAATTTAAAGCTCTTTCAATTTCTATTGCCCACAGAGATCAGGGCCCATATGCAATTTACCTTTTCTCCTGAGTTTTCACCTAGGTTATATTTTTACAACTTGTCATAAAATGCCTTTTAAGCCACCAGCAAGCAAGAAAATACTCAAAATAAATTTGTTAGTACTTTTACACTATTTTTGGGGTACTTTTTCATTTGAAAAATGCTGAAAAATTAGTTTAAAGAGAAGATGAAAATTATCTCCTAGGAGATAACTCAGGTGAAAAAGTTAATTGCATATGAGCCCAGGACTCTATCACTCGGGCAACAGTCCAGGGCTTACTTCTATACAGAGATGAGATGTCACTTAGAGACTAGCGAAGCATCTGTTACTATGGTGAGAGGAGGAGGTGGGATCTAAGCCACATGCTCGCACTCCTGCAAGGTCTCATGGGATGTAGCTTGGGAATCGTGCTGGAGGTTCACCTCTCTGTGTCGAGTAAAAAGGGTGCGGCCGAGGACGTTTGGGCAACACCATAGGCCATAATATGAATTACGGCTATAGTGACACTCAGTAAGTAATTTGGCCACCAGCCATAGGTGGAAGCCGAATTGCATCTTACCCCCATTGTACGGCTCCTTGAGGGCTGGAACCCACTAGATCGATTTTTTTGAGCGTTTAGGGAGCGGTTTCCCTAAACGCTCTGCCAATGTAAATGGATGGTGCAAATACCACAGAAGCTATTGCGATTAGCAAAATCGCAAACGCAGGACATGCAGCGTTTTAGCGTTTGCGCTTCAATGTACTGTATATACTCGCAAGCAAGCCGACTTTTTGACCCCCAAAAAGTGGGTCAAAAGTTGGGGGGTCGGCTTGCTTGTGAGTCATGTGATAGAAATGAAGCGCCCCCCCCCCCCGCTTCCCTATTACCTTAGCGCGCGCGCCACTTCTATTCCCCTGTCCTGCTCGTTATCCACAGCAGCGTGCCCCACGGCGGCTGCTGTGTGATGAGGGAGGGAGCAGTAGAGAAAGAGAGCGGTTCCCATAGTAATGGCGATACACATCGCCGCTACAGGAAGACTATCTCTCTACGGCTTCCTCCCTCATCACAGCAGCCGCCGTGGGGTGCGCTGCTGTGGATTACGAGCAGGACAGGGGAATAGAAGCGGTGCCGAGCTAAGGTAATACCAGCGATAGTCGTGGGGGAGGGGAGGGAGCGGGGGTGCACTATACTACCTATACTGGGCACTATACTAGCTATACTGGGCATTATACTGGGCACTATACTAGCTATACTGGGCACTATACTAGCTATACTGGGCACTACCTACCCATACTGGGCACTATACTAGCTATACTGGGCACTACCTACCCATACTGGGCACTATACTAGCTATACTGGGCACTACCTACCCATACTGGGCACTATACTAGCTATACCGGGACACACTGGGGGGATCACACGGGACAGCATTTTCTACCCTCGGCTTATGAGGGTCAATCATTTTTTCCTGTTTTTTTTTTCAGGTAAAAGTTGGGGGGGTCGGCTTATATGCGGGTCGGCTTGCTTGCGAGTATATACGGTAAAGTATATAATTACTGGCGTAATCACTCATCAAAACTTGCACGGAGCGATTTTGCTAGCGTTTTAAAGTTAATGTACACTGGTCCTTTCAATTATTTTTAATTTTGTTACAATCAGACTTTAAACCGCTAATCGCTACACCACCGCTGGCAAATTGATTACACTTGCTAAAATCTCTCCCTAAAACGCTCTGGAAATCGCTTACAAACCGCTCATACAAAACGCTAGTGATTGCGATTAGCTATAGCGTTTTTTTAGTGGGTTCCAGGCCTCAAGGGGGAATAGTAATTAATGCTGCTGGGAAATTGCCCCAGCAGGGTGAGCCATTTTTTGGCTTCACCATGTGCCCAAATATCTTGGCGCCATTTTTTCCATGTATGCCTCCCTCTGGTGATGTGTGGCTCGGGAAACGGTCATGGCTGAGACAGTCAGGCTTCCATAGGTATACCTTTCAGATTAATTTGCTGGATGGATTGCGGTCAGAAACTGGCACTGGGAAGATAAAAGTTCCAGATTTTTATTTTTGACCTGTATGATATCATCATTGCAATTTTGTAATGAAAGTGTAATTTCATTCAGCCGGTCTTTACTTCAGACTAAACTTCAGCTAAACCACCAGCTGACATGAAAAGCAGCTAGAGTGACTGCATAGACTTTCATACAGTTTGCACAGCTCCCAGGGAGCCCTGAAACCCGGAGTGATGTATTAAGCAGATCTTAACTTACAGATCATGAAGCTGAGATTTGCATTGCGGAATGCCCCGAGATCCTGGGCCCCCATTGAGATCTGGCAGGTGTGCAATAGAACAGCCAGGTACTTCTAGGTGCTTGCTTTGAAGGTGTGTATGGGGCTATAAACTACTTTATATACGTGTATAGTACTGGAACGTCTTCCTTTGCTTTCCAGAGAACACTGATCTAATCGCAGCATAATCCTAATCTGATTCTTCTAATATGGTTCTATTCATCTCCACTAAAAAATGTTTAGCTTGTCTTTTCGTATTACATGTGAATACTTCATATCCAGTGCAAACAGTCAGTTTGGGGGGGGGTAGGAGGACAGAGGCTGGGGTTCTTTGCAATATTGAGTGCAGTTACCGCCACGCACCGACCAAACATGCTTGTCACGGCACCTATTTTTTCATTTGATTAAAATTATTGTATCAGATAGTCGATCGGGCTGCAAAATCGATAGATGCATGGCCAATTTACACATGTCTCAGCAGGATCTCGGTGTAATAGCAGGAGGGCTGAAAAAACGAAGTATACAGGACTTTTTCTCCCTATGGGTAAATATTGTTAGATTAGGGGTCAGAAATATTTGGATAGGGTGAGAAATGGGTCCTAATTCAGTCAGTCATGCAAATAGATAGGATTTAAAACATACCTGAATCAGAATAAAAGTAAAAAAATAGATACTTCAGTAGTAGGAAGTCTCTCCATAGTTCAAAGGCTTCCCAAATCCTCCTCAAGCCCTCCGTTCCAATGATGGGTCCCTCAGCACGTATTGGACATGTACAGTTCGGTCCATAAATATTTTGAAAAGAGAACTTTTTTTTCTCATTTTGGCTCTATACATTACTTCAATGCTTTAGTTGCCTCACATTTTAATTCAATCGTTTTTTTCACTCAACTGAACTCTGCACTTCAACTGCATCTGAGTTGTTTCATTTAAAATTCATTGTGGAAGTGTACACAACCAAACTTAGACAAAAAGTTGTCTGTCCACATATTTATGGTTTTAACTGTAAATATACAAGAATTATATTGTGTGTATATATCATACTTTTTCCCTTAAAGCATATCCCAGCTGAACAGGTATGTTTTCAAATGGAAGCATCAAAGATGTGTCTGCATCGGTGCTGAGGCTTACGGCTCCTCCCGATCACTCCTGAGAGGCTCCATTCCCGTGTAAAAGGCCCGTTTGTGGTGGCGACCACTTGGCTGAGTCGCCGACCTTGAACCTAAAGGTACTCAGCTGTGAACGTGCAGTACGTTGGATCCACCCCTTTTGTACTGCGGTGTGGATGGGAGTGCATACCGGGCACTCAGAAACTAGGGGAGCGCAGTCACACAAGGGGTGCATCGGACATACTGCACATGCACATCCGAGTACATCTGAGTTAAAGAGCTCAGCCAAGTCACGACCCCTAATGGGGCCTTTTGCAGGAGAACATAGTGTCACGAGAGTGATCGGGAGGAGCAATAAGCCCCAGCACTTGCACTCGTGCACATCTTTCTAGCCTCCATTTAAATAGACTAAAACTTCCCCCCCACCCCTACACACATTGTTTTTTTTTTTTTTTAATGAATTGCAGTATAAGGCACAGCTATCTTTTTTGAAACAACCAAATGAAGTTTAAGAATGCGGGTGAGATCAGGTCACAGTAAATGATTTGTGAGCATGACTGTAATTAGACTGAGTGTACTCATTTACCACGACCACCATATAGAGTAAAGCTTATGTGAGCACGATGTATAACAGGCGGCGACAATAGAAGTGAAACGTTTCTGGCCAAGAAAGACGTTCTGCCCATTTATTTCCAGAAGAGTTTATGAGGATTCAACGAACATTTTGAAGAATGTTATTTTACAATGTTTGCATAGTTATGAATGGAAGGGTTTTTATGTATGCTCCTGCGGCAGTGGCCTTGCCATGCTATGTATTCTCGGGAAGTGAATGGTAAATATTACTGGGAAGGGCTTTTTATCTACAAGCCAGCAAGCAGATCTGCTAATTGGACAGCACTGGCCAGAAAAAACACAATTGAGGCTATGACATGGGAACATAGCCTTCTAGTGAAGGAGATGAGACTTGTATTTATAGGCTGTTGATGTACAGTATGGAAAAATGAATACAGTACAGAGAAAAAGTATGTGAACCCTTTGGAATTGTATGGATTTCTGCACAAATTGGTTGTAAAATGTGATCTGAACTTCATCTAAGTCACAACAATAGACTATCACAGTCTGCTTAAGCTAATACCACACAAATAAAGGTTTCCATGTTTTTCTTGAACACCATATAAACATTCACATGCAGGTGGAAAAAGGATGTGAACCCTTGGATTTACTAACTGGTTGGACCTCCTTTGGCAGCAATAACTTCAACCAAACATTTCCTGTAGTTGCAGATCAGACGTGCATAACGGTTAGGAGTAATTTTTGACCATTCCTCTTTACAGAGCTGTAAAGCCTTAGTTCAGCAATATTATTGGTATGTCTGTGTGAATTGCTTTCTTGAGGTCATGCAACAGTATCTCAATCGGGTTGAGGTCAGGACTCTGACTGGGCCACTCCAGAAGGCGTATTTTCTTATTTTTAAGCCATTCTGTTGTTTATTTACTTCTATGCTTTGGGTCGTTGTCCTGTTGCAACATCCATCGTTTGCTGAGCTTCAGCTGGTGGACAGATAGCCTTAAGTTGTCCTGCAAAATATCTTGATAAACTTTCGTATTAATTTTTCCTTCCATGATGGCAATCCATCCAGGCCCTGACTCAGCAAAGCAGTCCCAAACCATGATGCTCCCACATCATACTTCACAGTTGGGATGAGGTTTTGTTGTTGTTATGCTGTGCCTCTTTCTCCACACATAAATGTTGTAGGTTTTTTCCAAACAATTCAACTTTGATTTCATTTGTCCACGGAATATTTTGCCAGAACGAGGGGTCTGGTGTATGCACTAATTTGCCCTTGTCAGCGTATGTATGTGGGTGAAACCACTAATATGCTCAAGGATCGTTATCAGGCCCACTGCAGGTCCGTCCATAGTGGTGAGGGTTGCCCTAGAGTAATTGAGCATATGCGGGTGGCCCACAATAGCGATGTGACTAAGCTTAGGTTCCTAGGTCTTGAACAAGTCAGGCATGATAGAAGGGGTGGAGATTGGCATCGTAGGCTTTTGCAGAGAGAGAGTTTTTGGATCGCATTTTTTGACACTACTGGACCATTGGGTCTAAATGAAAAGAATAATTTATCAGTATTCATCTGATTGGGGTGTTTGTATTGTAATGATTTTTTAACTGTACCTTCCTTTTGTTTAATTTCACTTTATGTACTGTGCCAATATGGTTATTACGGCTAATCTTGGTCATCTAGAAAGGTAGAATCATGTGGAAGTGTAGAGTTAGTCTTTCCAAGATATGTGTTACCTACTGCCGTCTATCCATGTAATTTTGACAATTGAATTCAGATTTTGAATGAATTACCTGTGAGCAGCTGCAACAATACACTCATTGCTCTCATCTAATTTCAGTGGTGGTTGTAACAATTTATTTTAGCCACTAGGTGACAGCGGTGAGAGATTGTGATCTATGGGTCAGTTATCGTTTTACTTTCTGGAGTTTTGCTGCCCATGTGTGGTCAGCTGTAGTAATGCATGTGAAGTGCCTGGTTGATGCGGCCGCATCCACCTATATACCATGTGGCGTACCATGCAGCGTTTTTTCCGCGTTCTCCTGACGATAATGTGGCATTCAGATGCGGCTTTTTGGCCGCGTCCGCCCGCTATACACTTTTGGCCCCTGCCGGATATGACGCACATGCGACTTCCGGTTTGCGCTCCGATGGACGGAAGTGTTTGGATGGCGTGCGTTCCACAGACGAACGGCGCGCCCCTGAGCCATGGATCCCAGCTGCTCTTTCAGGTACTGTTTTAGGCACCATATTTAAGGGGGGATTTTGCATGGGGTGTTTGTCCTGATGATGCGCCACAGCAGATAGCGGCACGAAACGGCTGTCGACCTCCCCACCAGCCAGTACCTCTCTCTGGTCTTTTGGGACTGTGTAATGTATGCCTTTTAATTTTTCCAATAAAGCAATAAGTTTTATACAGGGATGTGCAAGGCCTTCTTTTTCTTTTTCCTTTTCAATTTTTGCCAGAACTGCTGTGGAACATCCAGGTGTTCTTTTGCAAACGTTAAACATGCAGCAATGGCTTTTTTTTTCCGGACAGCAGTGGCTTCCTCTGTGGTATCCATGAAATTTATTCTTGTTTAAACTGAACCAGAGAGGACGAAGAAAAGCTTGTATACATACCTGGGGTTTTCTCCAGCCCCATACGCCTGGATCGCTCCCACGCCGCCGTCCTCCACTTGCTGGAACCGCCGGTACCGGGTCCCGTCATTGCCGCAAGTCGGCCGGCGGACGTGGCCAATTCTCCGCATCACAGGGGGCTCCCTCTATACAGGTACGCGTGCGACTGCCTACTACGCAGCCGCATGCGTACGGGTATGGAGGGAGCCCCTGTGATGTGGACAATTGGCCGCGTCCGCCGGAAATGACGGGCCCGGTACCGGCGAATCCAGGAAATGGAGGATGGCGGCGTGGGAGCGATTCAGGCTTATGGGGCTGGAGGAAGCCCCAGGTATGTATACAAGCTTTTTTCTATTTCAACGCAGCATTCCTCTCTGGTTCCCTTTAATGTTCTACATATCGTAAATTCGCCAGCAGGGATTTTAGCATATGCCAGAGACTTTTGTAAGTCTTTAGTTGATGCTCTAGGATTCTTCTTCACCTCATTGAGCATTCTGTGCTGTGCTCTTGCAGTCATATTTACAGGATGGCCACTTCTAGGGAGAGTAGTAGCAGTGCATTAGTTTCTCCATTCATTAACAATTTGTCTTACCGTGGACTGATGAACAGTCTTTTGGAGTTACTTTAATACCCCTTTCCAGCTTTATGCAAGTCAACAATTCTTAATCTTAGGTCTTTTGAGAGCTCTTTTGTGCGAGGCATCATTCACATCAGGCAATTATGCTTCTTGGGAAAAGCAAACCCAAAACTGGATTGTGTTTTTATCGGACAGGGCAGCTGTAACCTACACCTCTATTCTCATCTCATTGATTGGACTCCAGCTGGCTGACGCCTCACTCCAACTAGCTCTTGGAGGTGTCATTAGTCTAGGGGGTTCACATACCTTTTTCACCTGCACTGTGAATGTTTACATGGTGTGTTCAATAAAAACATGGAAACATTGAATTGTGTTATTAGTGTAAGCAGACTGTCTATTGTTTCGACTTGAAAATCAAATCACATTTTATGACCAATTTGTGCAGAAATTCATATAATTTAAAAGGGTTCACATACTTTTTCTTGCTACTGTAGATCTCAAATTTAATGCAAACCTCTCACCAGCATAGCGCTGTAGCTTTTTACATTACTCAGATATAATATAGCTGTTGTCCAGTGTCCACTCTCATTCCTGATACTGTTTTTATAAATTAATTTAATTAGGAGAGAACCCACTAAATGGACAGCAGATGACGGTGAAAGAATTTACTAATATTAATGGTCCGATTGTAGTATACTTCTGGTTCCTGTGTTTTTGTTACGTTATTGCTAAATAACTAAAATTCATAAAATCAAAGCAGTAACTGGTGAAACTATATTCTGTATCAAATGTTATTCTTCCAGTACAATACTTGTCTGAGGATGTTGTCTTTGTGAGACAGTTCAGAACAACCTGGAGGAGGGGAAAGGAGAAGAGAGCAATGACTACACTGACTACAGAAAGTATATGGAGGGCAAAATGGGTGCTCACTAACTCAACATCTGCAGAAGGTCAATAAAAGGGATCATGTGTGCTCATTGTACTGAATAGCCATAAGCATGCTGTCCATTGAAAACTGAGCTGCCATAATAAAATAAAAAAAACAACCCTAACAACCCTGTCCGTGTGTGTTTAAAGGCTGGATTAGACGGGCGACTGCTGGGATCCTCCTTCACTGTTTAATGCCGGCGTAGATGGTGTTTGCATCCCCCTAGAACTCAAAACTCACTTAATCGTTGGCAACTAGCTAGCGCACAGAAAAGCAATTGGCCGTAGCGAAGTAAGCCCGCTTGTAGCCGGCCGTCTGATCTGGCCGTAAGTGTGTCAGTGGCCAGTAACCCTTTAATCCAACCGCTTAATGCAACCACAACTTCCAGACTTACATTTGCAGCCTGATCAACATGATAAAATACATCTAACCAGTAGCTGTCCTACCCACAATACTTCATATGCTGCAGTAAAAAAAAAAAATTCCTTGCAATATCCACTGATTTTAAAAAGTCTGTCAAGCCCAGTCCCTGCTGTTTAATTGGCCAGCTACTTATTGATCAGCAGTTACTGCGCTCTACTGGCATTGGATATAAAGCTTTAAAGTGCATTTCAGTTTTTTCTCCTGTATACTGTGAAGCTTTGAAACTTGGGTTTGCACCTGGATGGTAAGCTTTCCTAATCCTTGCTATGATGGCTCGTTCACCAAGTGATAAATGATGGAGACAGACATTATTTTGTACAGCTAAATAAAGCACAGGAACATGACCCAGTCATCTGCTAGAGACGTAAGCCCCCATTCTTGGAAGCACAGCTCATGTACATGGAGGGCTGAGTCTTGTGCATAGCATCCTGTAAACTCTTGTAAATAACGGTATAGATAAATGTGTGATCCAGTCAGGATGACCAGCAGGGCCTCTAGGATGTGTCTTGGGCAGATAACTCCTGTAATGCATCAGATGGGGATCTGTCCCTCAGCACTATAATGAGGTTAATGATCTAGAACGTTCTTGTGTTAGGCTATATTGTGGAGTGAGCGCAGCGTTGGGATATGGCGTGCCTTAGATTCCAGAACAGCTATGCAAGCTGACAGTTGGAAGTGTGCTGGCCAGTCATCGGGACTTAACTATTGTGGATCTACGGGAAGGCGATTCCTTCTGCTATTGTGCAGGGACATTAGGATCTTCATGTACTGATGTGTCCCTAGGGAGAGGAGACCACAGGATCTCATCCAATAGACCTGATTAAAGACTTTTAGTTCCCGTTGGACACTATTCAAACGTAAGTGTATTTAGTTTTGCTTGAGGTATTGTTTTTGGCAGAGTTTGCACTAGTTACTTGGACGTTGTCTAGGAGATGTTTGAAAACATAACGAAAATTTGTCATGTTGAAAGGAACCTGTATAAAAAGCAGAATAGCTCAATAGGCTGTAGTCATGCAGGAAGAAAGGCAAACTTGCCAAAAAGAGAAACAAGTTTGTCCAAACTTTGCAAGTAACACCGTCTGTTTTTTCTTTCTCTGGTTCTCTTGTGTCCATCATCCAGAATGGCTGGTTTACGCATAGAGTGAGATGTCACTAGCTGAGCTTGCATTTATTTATGCTCTAACTATTGATTCCTGCATAAATTTTGCCTGAGCCGACTAAGCCGTTCACACTTGCGTTTTGGCATGCAAACGGACCAGATCGGATCAGGACCAGATCCGGATCGGTACCGTATGGTTCCGATCTGGATCCCGGTCCATTTGCATCAGGAATGTATCAGGCTGCCATCCGTATTCGTGTGGTAAAAACAGCGAAATTACTAATAAAATTGTTGGGGTCAGCAGAAGGTGCACCTGGTGCACCTGTAGAATCAGGTCCTCCGCTGTTTAGGCCTCACCTCCACCTACAACATACTGCCAAACAGCTCCAGCACGTTAGTCACTGCTGCTCCACTGCTGCCCATGTGTCCCTATCTGAAATGGCCGCTAGAATACGCATAGGAAGTGGGGTAGAACGTCAGGTGTTTGTATCCTGTGTGTTCTGTGCTTTCCGTTCCCCATAGGTTTCTATTTCCGGATGGTGCAGTCAGGCTCCGGTCCTGGTGCGTGGGCCGGATGAACTGGACCCGAAAAATAGCGCATGTTGGAAAAGTGTCCGGATCCGATCCGGCTCAGTTCTGTACGGAACGTCCGCATAGACTTTGCATTGCTATGCGGAACGTAAGTTCCGTTTGTACAGTATACGGTCCGCATCCGATCAGGCGGATCCGGACAGGGAACGCTAATGTGAACCAGGCCTAAGGGCTGGTGCACACCAAGAGCGCTTCTGAGTGCTTTTTAAAATGCTTGCGCTTTAAAAAGTGATTGGCTAATGTATTTGAATAGGATGAAGCACACCAGAGCGATGTGCTTTTTTCCCTAACGCAAACGCTGGTCCTGCAGCATTTTTGCTGATTTCTGAGGCGATTCAGCCTCAATGTTAAGTATGGGAAATTGGAAAATCGCTTTGAAAAATGCTTGACCAGAGCGATTTTTCCAAGCGTTTTTACAGAAGCTGTTCAGTTACAGCTCTACTGTAACAATATAAAAACGTTACACCAAAACGCTCCAAAAATCGCTAGGCATGCTTAGAAAATCGCTGGGCACATGCCTAGAATCACCATAAAAATCACTTTAAAAATCGCTAGGCGTTTTGCGATTACGCTAGCGCTTTTTGGTGTGCACTGGGCCTAAGTTGTTTCTATTGCCATTTCTACTGCTTGCAACATGACTGTCAGAGCCACAAATACAAGAGGCTTCCTCTGTCAGTGACTTCTCTTCCTCTCCTGTCACTGCAGGCAAAGCAGGGACCATTTCTGTGGTTTATATTTGGGGTCGCTGGTGTGCTGGAAATTTGAGACAGATAAGAGTAAATGAATCATTAAAGGCAGAATTCTGGGTAAAGCTTTGTATTTTATTTTTATTTATTTATTTTTTAGCACAAAGCCTAAAACAATTGAAACAATCAACATTAAAGAGAGTCTGAAGCGATAATAAATCTCGCTTCAGACCTCAAATAGCAGGGGCATGTGTGCCCCTGCTAAACCGCCGCTATCCCGCGGCTTAACGGGGGTCCCTTCACTCCCAAATCCCCCTCGGTGCAGCGGGGGAGCGCTTCCTGGTTGGGGCAGGGCTAACCGCCGCAGCCCTGCCCCACGCGCGTCTGTCAGCGCGTATCTCCACCTCTCCCCCGCCCCTCTCAGTCTTCCTTCACTGAGAGGGGCGGGGGAGAGGCGGCGATGCGCCGCTGATAGACGCGACTGGAGGCAGGGCTGCGGCGGTTAGCCCTGCCTCCAGGAGCGACCAAGTCTGCGACCAAGAGTTGCAGTGGGGGGTTTGGGGGTGAAGGGACCCCCGTTTAGCGGCGCGATAGCGGCGGTTTAGCAGGGGCACACGTGCCCCTGCTAACTTTGAGCTCTGAAGCGAGATTTATTCTCGCTTCAGAGTCTCTTTAAGCCCTTTATAATCTGTATTACCCAATTTGGGGACCTAATAAATGTAAGGCCATCTTAAAGAGAATCTGTATTGTTAAAATCGCATAAAAGTAAACATACCAGTGCGTTAGGGGACATCTCCTATTCCCCTCTGTCACAATTTCGCCGCTCCCCGCCGCATTAAAAGTGGTTAAAAACAGTTTTAAAAAGTTTGTTTATAAACAAACAAAATGGCCATCAAAACAGGAAGTAGGTTGATGTACAGTATGTCCACACATAGAAAATACATCCATACACAAGCAGGCTGTATACAGCATTCCTTTTGAATCTCAAGAGATCATTTGTGTGTTTCTTTCCCCCCTGAGGGGGGAGTGCATAGCAGAACCACAACACTGAAGAACTTGGCAGCCTTCCAGACACAGGCTGACAAGTCTGACAAGGGAAAGATACATTGATTTATTACAGAGACTGTGATAGTACAAAGTGCTGCAGTAAGCCAGAACACATTAGAATAGCTTTTGGAACTTGTAGGATGATAAAAAACAGGATGCAATTTTTGTTACGGAGTCTCTTTAAAGAGAACCTAAGGTAAGAGGGAGAGATAGGGAGGCTGATGTATTTATTTCCTTTTTTTAACAATACACATTGATTGGCTGTCCTGCTGATCCCCTGCCTCTAATACTTTAAGCCGTAGACCCTCAACAAGCATGCAGATCAGATGTTTTTGACAATATTAGCTGCATGCTTGTTTCAGGCGTGTGATTTAGACACTACTGACCAGAAAGATTAGCAAAACTGCCAGGCAACTGGTATTGGTAAAAGGAAATCAATATGGCAGCCTCCGTATGTCTTTTTAAAGGGACTCCGAGCACTTCTCATGGGCATGCCTATAAAACTCCAAGCAGTACTGCAAAGTACTTAAAGATGCATACCTTTCTGTAGCTCGTGCTCTACTCTTTCATTTGATGCCTGAATCGCCGTTCTATACCAAATGGTTTTCATTCGATTTCAGCCATCTCGGCTATGTTATAACTTCTGGGTCACCCCTGTCTTCTCTGATACAGAAGTGCATCACTGAATGAAGCAGGAAGAGGAAGTGACACTCATGGCCATTGCAAGAGGCTTCTCCAGAGGGGTCACAGCACAACTTTGTTGGAAGTCATCTGGCTTAAAGAAATGCCAATGAGAGGTGCTCGGAGTCCCTTTAACATTCCCTGTTTTCCTGACATTCCTTTACAACTCCAGAAATGACATTTTTTTGTTTCCTCCTTTTTTCTTGACAGAGTAAGGTTGTCCACATCCCAAAATCTCCCCCCTGCTCTACGGGGCTATCAACCTTGGAGTACATTTGACGTATAACACTTGGGGGAGGTAAATGGCAGGCCACTCCGTCTCCTTTCCACAGCCCGTCTTGCCCTGCTTCCCACTATGCCACACAATACAGCCTGTGCCTTACAAAAGCATTAGAGAGCTGGTTATTCTGACAGTCATGCCATTGCTCCAGTACAGTGGAGGTGAAAAGAGTAGCATGTGCTGGAGCCTCATGGGGAAATTAGTAAGTCTATGGATTTTTTTTTTTTTTTTTGTGTGAAAAAGACCTGTGTAAGACCTGTGTAATTTGGTGTTCAGCAAGGGGACCCTGAGGAGATGGCCAGTAAAAAACAAACAACTCCTTACTGCCATCAGCTTTTTAAGTACCGCATAATTAATAAAGTAGATACATAGGGGCAGTTCTGTATTTGTGAAAAGCCTGTCTGTTAGAAGCCTAGCCTTCTGCTCTTACATAGTTACATAGTTATTTAGGTTGAAAAAAGGCATACGTCCATCGAATTCAACCAGAAAACAAAGTACAACACCAGCCTGCTCCCTCACACATCCCTGTTGATCCAGAGGAAGGCAAAAAACCCTTACAAGGCATGGTCCAATTAGCCCCAAAAGGGAAAAAAATTCCTTCCCGACTCCAGATGGCAATCAGATAAAATCCCTGGATCAACATCATTAGGCATTACCTAGTAATTGTAGCCATGGATGTCTTTCAACACAAGGAAATCATCTAAGCCCCCTTTAAATGCAAGTATATAGTTTGCCATAACTACTTCCTGTGGCAATGCATTCCACATCTTAATCACTCTTACTGTAAAGAACCCTTTCCTAAATAAATGGCTAAAACGTTTTTCCTCCATGCGCAGATCATGTCCTCTAGTTCTTTGAGAAGGCCTAGGGATAAAAAGCTCATCCGCCAAGCTTTTATATTGCCCTCTGATGTATTTATACATGTTAATTAGATCCCCTCTAAGGCGTCTTTTCTCTAGACTAAATAAACCCAGTTTATCTAACCTTTCTTGGTAAGTGAGACCTTCCATCCCACGTATCAATTTTGTTGCTCGTCTCTGCACCTGCTCTAAAACTGCAATATCTCTTGTGCAGGGGAATTCCACCACTGGCCATCTTGTGAAAAAAGAGCTATCACTTACCATCTAGACCAGGGGTGCCCACACTTTTTTGACTCGCGAGCTACTTTGAAAATTCCCGAGCTCGAGAGATCTACCAACATTTAAAATAGCCAGGTATAGGTGCCCTTAATATAGGTAGCTATGCACAGGTGCTCCCCATATAGATAGCTAGGCATAGGTTCCCCCAATATAGATAACTAGGCATAGGTCCTCCCATATAGATAGCTAGGCATAGGTGCCCCCCATATAGCTAGCAAGGCATAGGTGCCCCCCATATAGCTAGCAAGGCATAGGTGCCCCCCATATAGATAGCTAGGTATATGCTCACCCCATAGAGATAGCTAGGCACAGGTGCCCCCTATATATAGCTAGGCATGGGTGCCCCCCACTTATAGATAGCTAGGCATAGGTCCCCCCCACATATAGATAGCTAGGTATAGGTGCCCCCACTTATAGATAGCTAGGCATAGGTCCCCCCCACATATAGATAGCTAGGCATAGGTGCCCCCCACATATAGATAGCTAGGTATAGGTGCCCCCACTTATAGATAGCTAGGCATAGGTCCCCCCCCCCACATATAGATAGCTAGGCATAGGTGCCCCCCACATATAGAGAGCTAGGCATAGGTTCCCCCCCACATATAGATAGCTAGGTATAGGTGCCCCCCACATATATAGAGCTAGGCATATGTCCCCCCACATATAGATAGCTAGGTATAGGTGCCCCCACATATAGATACCTAGGCATAGGTCCCCCCCCCCCCCCCACATATAGATAGCTAGGTATAGGTGCCCCCCACATATAGAGAGCTAGGCATAGGTTCCCCCCCCACATATAGAGAGCTAGGTATAGGTGCCCCCCACATATAGAGAGCTAGGCATATGTCCCCCCACATATAGATAGCTAGGTATAGGTGCCCCCACATATAGATACCTAGGCATAGGTTCCCCCCACATATAGAGAGCTAGGTATAGGTGCCCCCCACATATATAGAGCTAGGCATATGTCCCCCCACATATAGATAGCTAGGTATAGGTGCCCCCACATATAGATACCTAGGCATAGGTTCCCCCCCACATATAGAGAGCTAGGTATAGGTGCCCCCCACATATATAGAGCTAGGCATATGTCCCAGCACATATAGATAGCTAGGTATAGGTGCCCCCACATATAGATACCTAGGCATAAGTGCCTCCCATAAAGATAGTTAGGCATAGGTGCCTGTCATATAGATAGATGCCCCCTCTCCCTCCACCAGCCGCCGCTCTCCTCCAACCCCCTTCACTGTGCCCGGAGGAGCATGCAGCACTGAGACATCTGATAGCGGCGACCAGCAGTGGAGAGGAGAGCGGAGGGTAATGGCGTGTATACAGGCAAAGCACTTCCTGTATACAAGTCCTCACCCACCGCTCTCCTCTCCACTGCTGGTCGCCGCTATCAGATGTCTCAGTGCTGCAAGGCAGAAGGCATGCAGAGTCAGCGAGGGGATCCGGACAAAGAGGTATGAGGATTCGAGCGGTGACAAAGAGGAAGGGGGAGGGCTGGGGCGGAAAGAGGTGGGCGGGACGTGGCTCTCCCTTTGCCTCTCCCTATTGGCTGTGTGCTGCTCTGCATAGGGCAGCAGAGCAGCACAATCAGACGGTACGCCAGCGCTGCATATAGTCAGCGTCTGGCGTACTATTTTAAAATGCCGACGCGATCTACTGGTAGATCGCGATCGACGCATTGGGCAGCCCTGATCTAGACAGTTCCACATTTCTTCAGATGTGTCTCTGCCACCTACAGGTTTGTAGAGGGGACGCATAATAGAGACTTACATCTGGTTGGGTTTGAGTAGACCGCAACTGTTAGATCTGAAACATTTCTACATACACTACAGACCCATTACTCTGAAATATTGGTCACAAAATCTGTCTAAAGGTGGCTGCACACTATTAAATTTTTTAAATATCTGTTCAATTCAAGAATTGCAATCATTTTTTCTGACTGATTGTAACATTTCAAAAACGACTAATGTACCACACAACAAAAGGAAGGAAGTTCCGCACAAAATCCTATGTAGAATATAGTCCCAACTTTATTGAAGTATGTAAAAGCTGAACAGCCTGGTAGCTGACATGTTTCGGACACGCAGGTCCTTAATCATAGCACAAGATCATGTTAAAAGCACAACGGATATATAGTCTAAATCCCACCCCTAACACATGATCTTGTGCTATGATTAAGGACCTGCGTGTCCGAAACATGTCAGCTACCAGGCTGTTCAGCTTTTACATACTTCAATAAAGTTGGGACTATATTCTACATAGGATTTTGTGCTGAACTTCCTTCCTTTTTGTTGTCTACATGGGTCAAGTCGCCTTGTTCCAGCACTATCCTAGTCTCCAGGGTGTAGCGGATTTTACCCACTTGTAATGTACCACACACTAGAGGCCTGCGCGGGTCCACTTTTTCATACCCGACCCGCACCGCACCCGCGACCCGCTTTCTGGTGAATTTGATACCCGCACCCGACCTGCAGGCCCGTTACCCGCGACCCGCTTTTTTACATTTTCTTAAAGTGCACCTTTAAAGTAACATTGGGGAGATGTAAAGTTAATAAAACCTATTTTTATACACAAACCAAAGCTAAAGAAGCTTTTTAGCTTGCTTTCGCTACCCGCACCCGCAGACCGCTACCCGCAACCCTACCCGCACCCGTAAGTCGCTACCCGCACCCGCAGCTTGAATCAATTCGGGTACCTGAACCCGACCCGCATTTCGGGTTATTCGCGGGTACCCGACCCGCTGCAGGTCTCTGCCACACACACATGTTCAATTTTTCTCCAATCATAAGTGATTGGAAACTCTGAGAAAATTGCTAGGGTGTGTATATTGATAAATTGACAGTCTAACACACACCATACAATCTTTAAAACATTTTTTTCAGCATTCCGGATCGATAAAACTGGAAATCTGATTTGATTTTTCAGTGGAATGAAAAAAAAAACTTTCGTTTTTTTTCTTTTTCCTGGAGATCCGATCATATTCATTGAATTTCCATAAAATCGTATTTTATTGTATCGTGTGTGGCCACCTTAAGGCACACTTGTGCACTATTTATGCTGGTTAATCAGCACCTTGTTATGCCACACCCGTGAGGTTGGATGGATTATCTCGGCAAATGAGAAGTGTTCACTAACACAGATTTAGACAGATTTGTGAACAGTATTTGAGTAATGGGTCTTTTGTGTATGTAGAAAATGTTTCAGATCTTTGAGTTTAACTCATTCAAAAAAGGAGCAAAACTGATTATGTATACAAATGCATATATGCGCATACATACGCACATACATACTCACAGAGAATACTTTGGGTCATGGTGCTGGTAGTGATTTACTAGAGTGATTTTTGTGCGGATGGCTCCTGTGAATGTTCAATTTATGAATTTTGAATGTTGCTGTTGTTGGATGGTACCTTTCTGCTTTAGGTTGAGCTCCACTCATCCATTTGGAGCTCTAAAAGCAGCCAGGTCATCATAGACTATCCTAAATCACCAGGGGCCACACCGCATTCAACCCTGTCCATCCCACCCAAAGCTGCCCCCCATGCCTTTGTCACCCCCGCCCTCTTTGGGGGGAGCCTGGCTGCCTGTTTGATCCTGCCCGTAGCATATGCTTGTCTCAAAGAATAAGCCATGCACATATAAGTACACACGGCCGGTACAGCGAAGCTGCGAATGGCTCATTAAATCAGTTATGGTTCCTTTGACCGCTCCATCCATTACTATTCAGTTGTACCTTCCCATTACTACCTGGTTATAGTAGGAGCTATGTTTTGGGCATGCTCTACTGACTTCAAAAGAGGAGATAAGTGAGTACTTTGGAAAAGTGCAGCTTTTACTGTAGAGGTGTGTTTCTCGCACATGAGGGTGTTTAGATTGACAGAGAACTGTAGTTTAGGAATGCAATGTTTAGAAGAGGAGGTGATCAGAGAGATTGCAATAAATCTACATGCCATCCAAAATTATTTCCAACTGTTTCTACACAAAATCTGAATTATCGGCTAAAATAAGCTGGTCTGGTGCTATTGTTTTGGGTGCTTTCTCTCTGTAATTTGATTATTATTGCAAACATGCACATAATTAGGTCAATCATATGCTCTTCCTGACTCAGGTTGATGCTGCATGCAATTTGCTTTATATTTGCATGCAAGCTGCGTAATTTACATCTTGCTGACCATCTTAGGACCATCTACTTAGGAGTTTGAAGTTTTGCAGTTTGCACTGCTACAGCCTTCTTAATTGGTAGATCATGGGGAATACAGCCTTATTTCTTGTAAGCACATGGAGGAATGAGATTCAGAGATTGCTAGGAGGGACAGTTTGAGAAATCTACATGTTACAGAACATTTGGTAGGATTATTTCTTGCAAAATTAAGCACAGCATGTCTTAGGACAGTGATGGCTAACCTTGGCTATCCAGCTGTGGTGAAACTACAAGTCCCATGAGGCATTGCAGTACTCTGACAGCTCTAAGCATAGCTCAGGGAGGCAGAGGCATGCTGGGATTTGTAGTTTTGTCACAGCTGGAGAGCAAAGGTTAGTCATCACTGTCTTAGGATCACATACAAGAGGCAGCGCTACAGTAGGTTGAATGTAGAGGAAGAGGCTCAGGTACATTGTGTTTCTCTAAAGAGACTATCAGGATCCCCATAGTGTGATCCCAGCTTTTCAACACATCTTCAGTTTGGCAGTGTCTGCTAAAAGAGATTATTATTATTATTATTATTATTATTATCGTTAACTTATAAAGCGTCAGCATCTTCTGTGGCGCTGTACAACAGCAGACAGGGTATAACCATACAAAATAAATAATACAGCAGTTAATTCAAGACAATGGCGGATTACCGCTGATGCAGTGAACAAATCAACTACATATTTTTACACAGGGGTGGGAAGTATGCTCACACATTACTTAGCTTTGTGAGACAGAAGAGAGCCCTGTCTAAGGCTAGAAACCCACTAGGAGTGATTTTATGAGCGCTTTGTGATTTGAAAAGCTCTAGCTAATGTAATGCTATGGGTGTGATCCCACTTGAGCGATGTGATTTTATAAAAATCCCCAATAGCATTGCATTACTAAGAGCTTTTTTAAATCACTAGCGCTTACAAAGCGCTCCCAGTGGGTTTCTGGCCTAAAGGTTTAAAGTGGATCCGAACTCTTGCTCCGGACAGAAGGAAAACTGAGAAGTGCACCCTGTATGTATTCAGAGACCTGCCTCTGAGGCGCTTAATTTGAATCCTTGTGCAGATTGTTTGATACCTTCCCTATATTGCCTGATGAGGCGGGGTTGAACCTGTCAAACGCGTTGCTTTTCTTTTTGGAGTTCCTAATAAATGTGTTTGACTGTCTGAATCGCAGTCGTTGTCGTGTCTGCTTGAGGGAGGTAAGACCACCACTTCCTCCTTCAATTTTGCCATTTAAGTTGTTTTTTAAGCTCATTTAATCTAATCTTATACTTTTGGCTCCTCTGTTCATTGTATACACTATTGTTACAGTTGTCCTTTAACAACCCTTATAAAAACTACTTGTTTATCTGGATTTACTTAACCTCCTTAGCGGTAACCCCGTGTGTGACACGGGGTAAGCCGCCGGAGGGTGCCGCTCAGGCCCTGCTGGGCCGATTTGCTTAATTTTTTTTTTGCTGGACGCAGCTAGCACTTTGCTAGCTGCGCCAGCACCCCGATCGCCGCCGCCGCGCGCCCGATCGCCGCTATCCGGTGCGGCGCGCGCCCCCCCCCCCCCAGACCCCGAGCGCTGCCTGGCCAATCAGTGCCAGGCAGCGCCGAGGGGTGGATCGGGTCTCCCAATGACGTCCCGACGTCGCTGACGTCGGTGACGTCATCCCGCCCCGTCGCCATGGCAACGGGGGAAGCCCTCCAGGAAATCCCGTTCTTTGAACGGGATTTCCTGATCGCCTATCCCTGGAGGCGATCGGCGGGGCTGGGGGGATGCCGCTGAGCAGCGGCTATCATGTAGCGAGCCCTCGGCTCGCTACATGATAAAAAAAAAAAAAAATTAAAAAAAACTGTTGCGCTTCCCCCTGGCGGTATTTTTCATACCGCCAAGGGGGTTAAAGGACACACGAGGTGACGTGACATGAGAGACATGTGTATGTACAGTGCCAAGCACACAAATAACTAGGCTGTGTTCCTTTCTTTTGTTTCTCTGCCTGAAAGCTAAAAATCAGGTATGCAAGTCACAGTTTCTGTCTGGGTCGGGACCGGGTCGGACTATAGCGTAACCCTCCCTGATAAGGAATTGCAACCATAAAACACTTCCCTGGCAGAAAATGGCGTCTGAGAGCAGGAAAGATAAAAAGCATCAATATTTCATGGATTTTAGCTGTGGCATACTGCAATGCATGTGTCATTAGAGACAATGAAACAGTAAAAACTTAAAGTAGATTGAAAAATAAAATAACTGTTGGATATCTAAAAAAGTCATTTTTTGAGGAGGAGGATAGATTTATCCTCCATTTATCCTCAGATTTGTTTATCTCATAACTTTATTTTCACCTCGTGTTTCCTTTAAACTTTTCTTGTGGGCGTTTGGCTTATCTGAACTCCAGCAGGCGCTGTACAGGTCTGTAACTCTTCAGTTATTTGAAAATGTTTCCAGTATGTAACCTTCCTCCGATCTGCTGGATGGTGTCAGCGATCGTTACTGTTTATTGTCGGCTATATAATGTACATATACGTGCATCTGTTCTGAGATTCCTGCGTTTCCTCTTGCAGGTTGCATTTCGTGAGCTGCTCTTTGTCATTATGAGATGTCGTCCCTAACCGCTTCGTTTGTGCAAATCAAATTCAACGACCTGCAGTTTTTCGAAAGCTGTGGTGGGGGAAGCTTCGGCAGCGTGTACAGGGCACAATGGCTGCCACAGGACAAGGAGGTGGCTGTAAAGAAACTTCTGAAAATAGAGAAAGAGGTAAGACAATGTTTGTTACTATTATGCCAGCCACACACTGGCAGATATTTATTGGATCAACCAAATGTACTACCATTTCTAGAGGTGTCTGCTGAAGCAAGTGCACAGGGAAACCTCACTGTGTTTATTTCAAACAACCAGATGTTTTAAAAAGTAAACAGGATGTTGGCTGCAGCACATGGTGCCATGTTTATTGTTATTACCGGTGTTGTGTCTGATTGCGCTGCCTGTTGATTTGCGCTGCCCCGCATGCGCAGTAGGAGACTGTGCGGCCACATTTCCTATTGAATGATGCTGCTGGTGGTAAAATACTAAATCTCCGCTTCCACACATCATACACTCCTCAAGTTTTCAGGGTAGGGAGGGGACCCCCAGAATGACCTCTATGCCAAATTGCAGCCCCCGAGACCCACTGATTCCCGAGAATCTATCTCCTGAACCAGCGGGGCTCGGGGGCTGCAATTTGGCATAGAGGTCGTTCTGGGGGTCTCCTCCCTACCCTGAAAATTTGGGGAGTGTATGATGTGTGGGAGCGGAGATATTTAGTATTTTACCTCCAGCAGCATCATTAACTTCACACTGAGCATGCGTGCTACTCCAGTGTGGAAGGGAGCTTCCGGGCAGCTCAATCAGAGATTACACCAGAACCATTCCTTGCATGTTCCCTTTGTTGATCATTTGCATTGCTGAGAAATTCTGCACATCTAACTGCCAGGGTGTGGAGAGTATTGGTCAAAAAAAAAAAAGGATAAACTTACTGAATTGAACAAAAACCAAGGCTTATAGTGATTAAATTATCTATCAATTGATTGCAAAAGGTAGTCCTCCTAATTTATGTATTTATTCTTTTTGGTGCTGAGAGCATTGGCAGGCGTTGACAGTTGGGACAGCTTTTTGTTATAAACGGCAGTAAAATTTTGTTCCTATCTGCACCGAACACTGGTTTTAATTTCTATTTAACAGCTACTCTACAGCAATGTCATAAGTTTAGTTAAAATGCATCTGAGGTGTACATCAAATACAGATACACTAATGTATTTGTATACACTAATGCTTAAAAGTTAGTGTCCCAACACATTGTTTAATAAGATTCACTAGAACACCAGCTGGGTCAGCTGGGTTCCAGTGCATAGATCTGCCCCTTCGCAGAAAATGGTCCTGGCATTTGCAATATTAGCTATAGAAATGATAGGGGGCTTTTTCTGGAAGGTGGCTGGGCTACACGCTGGATGAAATGCTTTTTACGTAGCATACTTTAAATCGACAAGATTGTAAAATGCAAATTAGAGGAGTTGGTGGAATCCTAAACTTCGGTATCGGAGGGTTTTTGTACCGACTCCGCAGCCCTGGTCACATGATTACACCTGACCCACCCAACAGCTGAATGTAGAGAGGAAAAGAAGCAAGTTGTACTGCATTGGAATGCACATATAGCGTGTGAAGTAGGTCTTTGATCCAGCTGTGCAAGGTTTACATTCACTTGCCCTGCGTGTTGTTAGAATTCAACTTGTTCAGCTTTAGAATTGTTAGTTTTTCATCAAATGTGATTGATTCAATGCAATCAAAAATTTCTGCTATTAAATAAAACAGATTGCTTATTTTAAAGTGATATGGATTCTGCCGTATTTATTTCATTTTAAGCAATACCATTTTGCCTGGCTCTCCTGCTGATCCTCTGCCTCTAATACTTTGAGCCATAGTCTCTGAACAAGCATATGCAGCATATCAGGTGTTTCTGACATTGTCAGAACTGACAAGATTAGCAGCATGCTTGTTTCTGGTGTAATTCAGACACTACTGCAGCCAAATAGACCAGCAGAGCTGCCAGCCAACTAATATTGTTTAAAAGGAAATCTATATGGCAGCCTGCATATACCTCTCACCTCGGGTTCATTTTAAAGTAGACCTGAACTTAGAACTTCCTCTCTGCTCTAAAAGATACGCAACAGCATAATAACCTTAAAAAAAAAACATTTGTGTTGCAGCTGATACAAATCCTACAAGTGTGTCTACTTCCAACTTTCATGGAAGCAGACATATTGTTAACATCCTGTGCTTTTAACCTCCTGAGCGGTATGGACGAGCTCAGCTCGTCCATTACCGCCGGAGGGTGCCGCTCAGGCCCTGCTGGGCCGATTCTCTTCTAATAAAAAGGAGCACACGCAGCCGGCACTTTGCCAGCCGCGTGTGCTACCTGATCGTCGCCGCTCTGCGGCGAGCAGCGGCGAAAGAGGGTCCCCCCAGCCGCCCGAGCCCTGCGCAGCCGGACCAATCAGTTCCGGCCAGCGCTAAGGACGTCGGCTGGTGTCGCTGACTTCAGGACGTCGGCTGGTGTCCATGACGTCACTCTGCTCGTCGCCATGGCGACGAGGAAAGCGAAACAAGGAAGGCCGGACATCGCGGCCTTCCGTGTTACTTCTGCTCGCCGGAGGCGATCAGAAGTACGCGTCAGGAGCGCCCTCTAGTGGGCTTTCGTGCAGCCAACTTTCAGTTGGCTGCCTGTAATAGATTTTTTTTTTATTAAAAAAAAACCACCCCACAGCCACCCTGGCGATCTTAATAGAATGCCAGGGAGGTTAAATGAGCTTATCAGCTATGATAGTCAGGTGACACAGGAGAGAGATCAAATTAAAAATGGTGATTAGACACAAGAAAGGGAATTTGACAGGCTATACACTCTAAAGACATACAGGGTGCAATTTTGTTTTCCTTCCGTCCTGTGCATGAGTCCAGGTCCACTTTAAAATGCTCAATCGATGGCTTCAGATTCTTTGATGATTAATATTATTTTTTATTATTATTATTATTGGTAGTTTTTAAGAAGATAACTTTACAAATGAAGCCAGCATTCGTCCCATGGAAGAAATCTGTATTCTGATTTGCTGGCAGTTGATGTTTCACTGCTGGTCAGGCAAATGCTGCCTCTGTTTATTTGTGAATTAATGATTGATGAGATGGCAGCGGGTGAGGATGCCCATATTATTGAAATGGTAGCTGCTTACTAAAAAAAAAAAAAATCTAGCAGCTGTCTTTGGCCTTTGCCAGTGCCTAGGCATAAACATGAAGTGTGTGTGTGTGTGTGTGTGTGTGTGTGTGTGTGTGTGTGTGTGTGTGTGTGTGTGTGTGTGTGTGTGTGTGTGTGTGTGTGTGTGTGTGTGTGTGTGTGTGTGTGTGTGTGTGTGTGTGTGTGTGTGTGTGTGTGTGTGTGTGTGTGTGTGTGTGTGTGTGTGTGTGTGTGTGTGTGTGTGTGTGTGTGTGTGTGTGTGTGTGTGTGTGTGTGTGTGTGTGTGTGTGTGTGTGTGTGTGTGTGTTCGTGCGTGTTCGTGCGTGTTTGCTCCCATAGAGCAAAAATATAATATAAAAACAGCAAAAATATAATATAATTAAAGGGGTTCTGTGGGGGGGTTGAAAATTAAGAACGGACACTTACCTGGGGCTTCTACCGGCCTCTGCAGCTGTTATGTCCCACGCTGTCCTCCTACGATCCTCTGTTCCCCGCCGCTGGTCCCAGTCTGATATTTGTCTAAGGCGGCGAATAGTGCTCGCTCCCGCGCGCCTCATCGGGAGCTTCCTGTGCAGGCGCCGTACAAAGATTTCTTGTAGTGCGCCTGAACAGTAAGCTCCCAATGACGCTCGCAGGAGCGAGCACGCGTGTGGCTGCGCAGCCGAAGTTGATCAGATGCCGATTTAGACTGGGACCGGCGTCAGAACGGCGGATCATTTGAGGCGTGGGACATTACAGCTGCAGGGGGCTGGTAGAAGCCCCAGGTAAATGTCAGTTTTATTTTCAACCACCCCCCCCCCCCCCCCCCCCACAGAGCCCCTTTAATCCCTAGTCGGCCACTAGGGGTCCGCCTGGCAGCAGCCCCGGGACCACTCCACGCCGATTGGCGTGAATGGCTGCAGGCGGGGATTGCAGGAGATGGCGCTGTACTGGGGACAGCCATGTGACATGGCTGTCCCCTCTGGCAGGCAAAAAAGCGATCGGCTGTCATAGGCTGAAGTCTATGAGAGCCGATCACCTGATTGTCTGGCAGAAGGGATATAAAAAAAATAAATAAAAAATAGTGACCTTTATTACAAAAAAACTAAACAAATATTTATAAAAAAAAAAATCAAAAAAAAAAATCTGGGAAGTGACCAGACCCCACCAACAGAGAGCTCTGTTGTTGGGGAGAAAAGAGGAGGGGGGAGAAGAATCACTTGTGTGCTAAGTTGGACGGCCCTGCAGTGAGCCCTTAAAGCTGCAGTGGCCCAGGGAGTAAAAAAATGGCCTGGTCACTAGCCATAAGCATGGCTGTGCTGGCGCAGTAGCATAGAGCTGCACGTGCACAAGCGGCTCTGGCTTACTGTGTAGGCGAGGCTGTACTTGTGCAGGTGCAGTAGGGATGCAATTGTGCCTGACGAGGAGCGCAACCCCAATGTGATTACTGATGAGCCAGAGGCTTACCTCTTCTGAGGTATTTGTTTCTAAACAGCTTAAAATCTCAACAAACCTCAATCTAAAAATAGAGGTACAAGACAGACAGATCTGCATCCAATGGCTGATCAGTGCAAAGGGCAAAACACAATGGCTGCAGTAACGCAAGATGTTGGTATGTCTTTTCCACCTCCCATACAGGGGCGTTGCTAGGATCCCAAAAGATCGAAAAATGGGTGTGGCTACAGACCGGGATGTGGGTGTGGTCACAGGTGGAGCCAAATTTACATGAACTTAGCAGCGGTCTAAGTAGGCCGCCCCAGCAAAATGTCGACTGAAGCCCCCTCCCCAGTAATACACAAAAAACCCAAAATAAATATGCAGCTTATCACATAAATAGGCAGTGTCCCTTATCTTATAAAAAAACATAGTTATAGCATTATTGAGCAACATATAGCTTGTATACAGCACGGTGGCGAGGTGGTTAGCACTTTCGACTTGCAGCGCTGGATTCCCGATTAGAAACCCAGCCAGGGATCTGCAAGGAGTTTGTATGTTCTGCCTTTGTCTGCGTGGGCTTCCTCTGGGCACTCTGGTTTCCTCCCACTTCCCAAAAACATACAGATAAGTTAATTGGCTTCCACTAAATTGGCCCTAGACTACTATACATTCTCTACCCAATTATGGTAGGGACTAGATTGTGAGCCCCTCTGAGGGACAGTTAAATGACAAGACAATATACTTTAAGGCACTGCAGAAGATGTCGGTGCTAAATAAATACAACATCATAATTCACAGTACAGCCTTGCAGGCAGGTACTGTGAGCATCCAGACTGACAGAAAGAAAACACACACACACAGCCTGCTGCAGCCTGTGGCTAGAGGGGGAGACTGTCTGCTGGGCTGAGCTGACAGCCCGACTCCTACCACCACTGTGTCCTGCTGGGGCTAATTAGTTCTTCTCACCTCCTCCGTCCATTGATTCCCTCTGTAAAATCATCTGTCCCGCTCTCAAGCCTGTAGCGATCCTCTCCTCTGGACTCCTCCTCCCAGCGTCTGATGCTTTCTCAGACGCTAGAGGTAGAAGCCTGGAGGAGAGGATGTCTGCAGGCTCCGGAGACCAAGCGGCTCGGAGGAGGAGAGTAACTGCGGTGATTTTGCTGGGGAACATTCGTGGCACTCCACAAAACGTTCGGGGGCACGTGCTTCGAACCTTTTGGGCTAGCGACGCCCCTGCTCCCATACATCCCAATTCAGCCAATCATGAGTAGGAGTCTTTTATGTCCCGGCACTTCTAGACACACGAATTTCATTCATTCATTCATTCATTCATTCATTCATCCAAGAGGCCCATCTAGTTATCTGTGCTACATGCATGGAGCCAAACTAGTCACTGCTGATAAAGCATCATAGATAGATAGATAGATAGATAGATAGCTGGATGGACGGACCCCCCCCCTCCCCCAAGATTTTAGCTCTCTGTACTCTGGGTGGGCTGACATCCTCGCAGCTCTAGGATGGTGAGCCGAAACCCATTACAGCTGCCTCACACCTCTAGGCTTGTGCCTAATGCCACAGTCAGCACTGCATGTGCTGGTGCCTAGGGTTTTGTGTTTTTTTTTGTTTTTTTTTTTTGTTTTACTGGAAGGTGGAGTATCACTTTAACATTTTTTTAAAACCTTGGCAGTATTGTGGCCTGGGGCTGAATGAAGCTGAACTCCCATAGCAGGAGTGGCCAGAGATTACTGCTGAGCTCCGACTTTTCATACCTCCATCAGCTTGACAATTGGTGGTCTGCAGTAAAGATGTAATGTGGCAGTAGCAATGTGCCAACTGCCCATACACGATACAATAAAAATGTTCGATTTTCCCATTTATCCGATCTAAATCGAATGAAAGTTGAAAATATTTTTTTTTTCGATCAAGAAATTCGAACGATTATTCCGTTTTTTTGAGAACATTCTGATCGGACATGCTGGAAAAAATGTTATATTCGATCTAACGGAATAATCGAACTAAATTATCTGATCGAAAAAAAATGAAAAATTGTACAATGTATGGCCACCTTTATACAGTAAATACCATACCTGGCATTAGTCCACATCTGTATTGCAGCTTGGCAAATACACCACTCAGCACATTGTTCAGGGTTCAGAAAGTAGCTTGGATAGTCCTATAAATTATGTCATCAAGATCTAGATGAAAGCTTTATGAGGAGCTCAACCCTCGGAGGGTAAAATACATCATTAATCCCAAGTGTTAGCTGCTTGGATGTAACCACCGCTGTAAACGGATGTCACTCAACTGAAAAACAACTTTTCAGGACTCACTGGCGATAGACTATACATCACATGAATAACCTACTGTATATTTGTCAGGTTTAAAACAAACATATATAACATAGCCCTGAGGGATGTATAATATTTATAGCAAGCTACAAGAGACTATAATTGAATTACTTTGTACAAACATCTTATCCAAGCTCTGTCAATATTGAAACAAAGCACTTGAAACTTGCACACTATTTTGACAGCTTGACTGAGCAACTGCTGTTGATGGAATGCTTTTGAAAGCAAAGAAACCCCTGAGAATCACCCTTGAGAAGATGGACTAGTCCAAAATCAGACAGTTTTGTAAGAGTTGAACTGTTTACTTTTCTTGCTGTAGTGATCCTTTAAATTTGGAAGTTCTGAAATTACCATAGTGAAGAAAAAACTTCTGCATATTTAGCAGTTGATTTTTTTGCATAATCTGAAGGCTACAACTTTTTTTTTTTTTTTTTTTTTTATAGATATACATATGCACAGAGATACTGTGATACTGGTTGCTTGGCAGTTGGAAACAGCTGTTATTTCCCACAATGCAACAAGGTTCACAGAAAGGAAATGGTCATGCCCATTGTCCTGACATCACTCTGTAGAAAGGGTTTCACCACAATATCAGCCATACAGACCCCCCTGTTGATCTGTTTGGTAAATTTCTCGTAGGAAACTGGTATCGGCTATTGCTTGGAATAAAGTTCAATCCTTTGTTAACGTTCCTCTTTAAATCGTAAGCTGGTATAGGGCTGCACAGAAGCGGTAAGAGGTCTGCATGTAGCCTCCAGTAACACCTGATTGATATGCCTGCTTTATGCTGGGCATACACAGCTAGTTTGTGCTGCTCTATTCTCCCGTTCAATCATTTTGCCACTCGATTCCGCAGTCAACTCTCTTATCTTCTGCTCGTTTTTCTTATCTTTTTCCATTCACTTCAATCCGGAATCGAGCGGCGAAATGATCGAGCGGGAGATCGGACATATCGAAAATCATCTATCGAGCCATCTTAATGGCTCAAAAACGAGCAGTGTATGCCCAGCATTACACTTTTCCCCTTCCTATCATGTACAATGGACTACAGTATCTGCTTGTATCAATCATTGTCAGATTATTAATTTATACATGGGAAGGTACTGTGTACACACCCAGTTGTTTGCTCAGTAGATATGGAAATGAAGCTAAGCAAACCAAGGAAAGGAAAACACCTGAAGCACTAGTTCACCTCAGGTTTTTTCATCGTTGCTAGAAGGGGCTATGCAATTACTTAATGCTGGGGATACACGGTACGTTTCTGTACCGTGTATCGACCAGCTGGTCCGGCCAGCTGATAATATTCAGCTGGCCCGACCAAGCCGCTCAATCCCCACCGGCGGAAAATGGCAGGGAATCGAGCACTGATAAGGAAGCGCCAGCAGGGGCGAGCGGTAATCGATCCGCGCGGACGAGCAGGGACGTGGCTGGGGTCGATCTGGCGGGTAATCGAGCCACCGGTCGACCCATGTATTCCCGGCATTACAGTTTACTATTTGACACAGCTGTTCCAGAGTAATTCCCTTTGGAAATCTGTCACATGATCTTTATACAAAAAATTCATGTAAGTGACCTGCAATAGTGACAAAACAACACACATATGACGATTTTTAATAATGCTATTTCCAGAAAGGGTCATGTGATTGAAATTCTGCGATTTAAAGGGAACCTAAAGCGATGTACATGGAGGCTGCCAAATCTATTTCCTTTTAAAGTGGATCCGAGATGAACTTTTACACATTGCATAATTGTTCCTTTTCTATTGTTTATAGGGCATTCCTCAAGCCAAATACTTTTTTGTTTTTGTTTTAATACTCTAATTCCCTATAAACTAAACACGCCCACAGGTTTTCAGAGAGCCAAGGCACTTTCAGACAGTAGCATGGGAACTCAGTTTGGGCAGGAGGAGGGGGAGGTATTACTAGCCAGAGATTTCAGAGGCAGAGGGGAGGAAGGAGGAGGAGGGGGGGATTAGGTTTTTTTTGCTCAAGATGCAGATAAGCCTGCTTCTGTGTAATGTTCACAAACAACATGGCTGCTGTCATTGTATCACAGGAAGAAATAATCATATTCTATTAAAGCTGTTTGCAGCTAGATTTGCTGTGTAAACTATCTAAACTTTAGAGAAGATATATAGACAAGCTACTTGTTATAGTTATTCATCTCAGATCTGCTTTAAACAATGCCAGGTGCCTGGAAGTTCTGCTGATCTCTTTGGATGCAGTAGAGTCTGAATCACACACCTGAAACAAGAATGCAGCTAATCTTGTCAAGTTTTTGTTAGAAACCTCTGATCTGCATGCTTGTTCAGGGTCTATGGCTAATAGTATTAGAGGCAGAGGATCAGCAGGACAGCCAGGCAATGTGCATTGTTTAAGGAAATAAACATGTCAGCCTCCATATGTCTAAGAAAAAGAGCAAGAATACCATCACTAAATATGTCCGATCCCATAGTCCTCCCACTTCAGGTTCCCTTTAAGGTATCTGTAGGTATCGTGTAGCTCATTTCAAATACAGATGATAATTAACTATAATGAGAAGTGTTTATTAGGCTCCACAGAGTTCATCTTTAATCTGTAGTAAGCTGACTGCTTAGGGGCTACTTCTTACTGCTTAGTAAGTCTATTTGCACTCATGATAGCTGCCTCTAAGCCCAGGCTTGGAAGCCTTTATGAGGACAGTTTGTGCAGACAGTCACACTATGGCTCTGTAGCCTAACGTCACCTTATTCATCTACATCCTGTCCAGGGCTCTTAATAATTACGGGTCATGTACGTAAGCGGGACCCCTGGCACATCTATTATATTGAAGATGATGGATAGAGAGATGTTTAAAGAGGATTTAGGATGCTTTTAATACTTTTTTTTTTTTTTTTTTTTTTTTTTTTTTTTTTATACTTACAATACAAAAAAGCATTCCTAATAGTCCTCAATTAGGACAATTTTAAATGTAGCAAATAATTGTTTTAAGAGTTACTGAACTGAAAAGAACGTAACCAATAAAATTTGCTTATTTTTATAGATTTTTTTTTTTAATAGATTTAGTCAGTGTTTGCCCTGACAGTCTGAAATTTACATTCTGAAATGGTATCACAGGTGGCAACCTCTCTAGTCCTGTCAGGTACAGCCCCATGGAATGTTTTTGTTTCTGAAAATTCCAAAGCTAGTGAAAACAATGCCTGGGCTCCCAGAATGCTCTGGGAGAAGAATGTTGCATAACTAAACAGCCTAGGCTAAGCATCACTGCATGGCCGGCCTTTGACCTGAGCGACCGGAGCGGTCGCTCAGGGCGCCGGCTTCCAGGGGGGCGCACGTGGATTCATCTACTCTGGACTGCCGCATTTCTACCTGGCTGTGGGCTCCAATTCCATCTGTGGCTGCTGTAGCTCCACCTACGCCCCCCCCCCCCCCCCCTCCTCCTGTCCGCTAAGGGTGAAGGGGGATCTGCCTATATACACTAAAGGGGAATCTGCCTATATACACTAAAGGAGGGGGGTCTTTATAGCACCGTTTCACCAACTTTGAGGTGCTTTTTCAATTGTAAAATGCTGAAAAGTTATTTTAAAGTGAAGATGAAAATTATCTCCTAGGAGATAACTCAGGAGAAAAGGGGAATTGCATATGGGCCTGTGTGTGCACGAAAGGGATGAATGGGGGGGGGGGGGGGGGCACCTAAGTCTGGTTTCGCTCAGGGTGCTGTGAAACCTAAGGCTGGCCCTGCATCACTGGGAATGTGGATCTACATACCAATATGCAGCAATATAGAGAGATGGGAGTTGTCCCATGCCAAAACCAGGAAAGTTGCCACAAAAGTTAGTATCCTGAGTAATTTACTGCATTCTACTATATTTCACTACAGTACCTCTTCAAAGGGGACCTGAACTCAGAACTTCCGCTCTATTCTAAAAGATAAGCAACAGCATAGTAAGCTTTAAAGAAAAGCATTTCCTTGTTAGAGCTTATAGAACTCCTACTGAGATTCTGCAGAGCGGTTACTTCCTGGGAGCACAGAAAGGGTTAACATATTAGTTCAGAATCCAGTAGAATCGGCAGATTGTTTAAATTACACTCGCTCATTTCTTGCTGAAAAAGGATTAGACTTGGTGGCTTTCTCTGTTACCTTGTATCCTGTGCAAGAGTACATGTTTAGGTAGAAGGCTGCGCATCCCTGACCCAATACTGTACAATTGAATGGTTAATCGCTGTGGCGCACACCGCCCCCCCTGGACTGAAATGTACACCCGCATCCAAACAATGCAATACTGGTCTATGGAGAAATTTTAGCTTCCATCATAGTTTTGCATGCAAAAATATAATATACTGGACATCTGCACCAACGTTGAGGTAAATCTCCAAGGCAGATGTCCTAACACTAAACTGACCTAAGTTAAAAGCACATGTCTTTACCCTGGCAGCAGCTACGCTAAAATGTGTAACTTACATTCAATACAGACAGCAGAAAGCTTGCTTTGTTTTCTGCTAAGAGTACGTTTGCTTTAAGCTTCACCTGTTGATTTCACTGGTGTGTCCTGAACTTATTTTTAAAGCCACCCTGGGTTTTTGGGAATTTTCTCTCGATATGTTTAACCCATTCAGGTTCCGTGCTTTTCACGAGAGAAATGTTCACCTCCCATTCATTAGCCTATAACTTTATCACTACTTATCACAATGAACTGATCTATATCTTGTTTTTTCCGCCATCAATTAGGCTTTCTTTGGGGGGTACATTTTGCTAAGAGCCACTTTACTGCAAACGCATTTTAACAGGAAGAATAAGAAAAAAATGGAAAAATTCATTATTTCTCAGTTTTCAGCCATTATAGTTTTAAAATAATACATGCCTCCATAATTAAAACTCACGTATTGTATTTGCCCATATGTCTTGGTTATTACACAGTTAAAATTATGTCCCTATCACAATGTATGGCGACAATATTTTATTTGGAAATAAAGGTGCATTTTTTCAATTTTGCATCTATCACTATTAACACGTTTAAAATAAAAAAAATATAGAAATATTTCATCTTTACATTGATATTTAAAAAGTTTAGACCCTTAGGTAAATATTTACATGTTTTTGTTTTTTTTATTGTAATGTTTTTTTTGTTTTTTTTTATAGTAAACATTTTATTTGGGTAGTTTTGGGAAGGTGGGGGGTAAACAATAGATTTATAATGTAAATGTGTGTTCATTTTAATGTATTTTTATTTTCAGTTGTAGTATTACTTTTTGGCCACAAGATGGCGGCCATGAGTTTGTTTACATGACGTCACTCTAAGCGTAACACACGCTTAGAGTGGCGCATCGGGGAGGGAATGGCCAGAAAAGGCGCAGCTTCCGAGAGAAGCTGTCGCTTTTTTAGTGGAGGAGAGGAATCAGTGATCGGGCACCATAGCCCGATACATTGATTCCCTGGCTACCGAATCCGCGGCCGGGTGGGCGCGCGGTAGCGCACATGGTTCCTGGACGTAGTTTCTACGTCCAGGAACAAAAATAGGTTAAAAACCTCCCTAGCGGTATTGACAGATATATCCGTCCATGCAAAACATGCTGTGAACAGTGTAAACGTGCATACACATCAATACTCTCCTGCACTGTATACTAGACCCTACTTGACACATTTTGGCAAGTTACAGGAAAAAAAAAAGTCATAAAAATGTTATCACTTTTTGCACAGAAATCCTGGGGAAATTGAATGCCAGGGAGGTTAATCAAGGTTAATCAAGGTCCTCAACTTTGGAAGTCTCATCCACCCAATTTCCTTCAAGCAGGGCCGGCCTTTGACCTGAGCGACCGGAGCGATCGCTCAGGGCGCCGGCTTCCAGGGGGCGCTCCTGCTGCATATTTGGCTCCTAGCTGCGGGCTCCAGCTGGGTCCATCTCGCTCTTGCCGCACTTCGCCCCACCCCCTGGTGCCGCTGGGGGTGATGGGGGCGAAGACTTGTGGCTGTGCAAAGGGGGATTTAAAACAAAAAAAGTCACAATGTGCAGCACAGCGGCGGTGGCAGCCGCCAATTCTAAACGCAGCCTTCCACATTCTGCTGCGGGGTTGAATTATGAACCCACGAGAAAACCCAATAGCACTTTCCCGGGTGCTAGCTCCACCTCCTAAGCCCCGCCCCCGCCACGTGATTGGGTAACACGGCAGGCTGGACGGGGGCTAAGGAATAACAGGATCTGCCTCCCTCATGTCTGCCTGCATCCAGGGAGCTGTCACTCTAATATTGAAGCCCGCCCAGCTGCCAGCCTGGGGAAAATGG